>NC_079222.1:44602336-44913478 GCF_029633865.1 Lampris incognitus
TTTATAAGAGGACGAAGAGCAGTCAAACTGTTTTATAAGAGGATGAAGAGCAGTCAAACTGCTTTATAAGAGGATGAAGAGCTGTCAACCTGCTTTATAAAACGATGAAGAGCAGTCAAACTGTTTTATAAGAGGACGAAGAGCAGACAAACTGTTTTATAAGAGGATGAAGAGCAGTCAAACTGATTTAAAAGAGGATGAAGAGCAGTCAAACTGCTTTATAAGAGGATGAAGAGCAGTCAAATTGATTTATAAGAGGATGAAGAGCAGTCAAACTGCTTTATAAAAGGATGAAGAGCACTCAAACTGCTTTATAAGAGGACGAAGAGCAGTAAAACTGATTTATAAGAGGATGAAGAGCAGTCAAACTGATTTATAAGAGGATGAAGAGCAGTGAAACTGATTTATAAACGGACGAAGAGCAGTCAATAATCGGACGAAGAGCAGCCAAACTGTTCTATAGGAGGATGAAGCGCAGTCAAACTGTTTTACACGAGGATGTAGAGCAGTCAGATTGGTTTACAAGAGTATGAAGAGCAGTCAACCTGTTTTACAAGAGGTTGAAGAGCAGTCAAACTTTTTTATAAGAGGATGAAGAGCAGTCAAACTGCTTTATAATCGGACGAAGAGCAGTCAAACTGATTTATAATCGGACGAAGAGCAGTCAAACGGTTTTATAAGAGGATGAAGAGCAGTCAAATTGATTTATAAGAGGATGAAGAGCAGTCAAACTGATTTATAAGAGGATGAAGAGCAGTCAAACTGCTTTATAAAAGGATGAAGAGCAGTCAAACTGTTTTATAAGCAGACGAAGAGCAGTCAAACTGATTTATAATCGGACGAAGAGCAGTCAAACTGATTTATAAAAGGATGAAGAGCAGTCAAACTGTTTCATAAGCGGATGAACCGCAGTCAAACTGATTTATAATCGGACGAAGAGCAGTCAAACTGATTTATAAGAGGATGAAGAGCAGTCAAACTGCTTTATAAGAGGATGAAGAGCAGTCAAACTGTTCTATAGGAGGATGAAGCGCAGTCAAACTGGTTTATATGAGGATGAAGAGCAGTCAATCTGCTTTATAAGAGGATGAAGAGCAGTCAAACTGCTTTATAAAACGATGAAGAGCAGTCAAACTGTTTTATAAGAGGACGAAGAGCAGTCAAACTGATTTATAAGAGGATGAAGAGCAGTCAAAGTGATTTAAAAGAGGATGAAGAGCAGTCAAACTGCTTTATAAAAGGATGAAGAGCAGTCAAACTGATTTATAATCGGATGAACAGCAGTCAATAATCGGACGAAGAGCAGTCAAACTGTTATATAGGAGGACGAAGAGCAGTCAAACTGAATTATAATCGGATGAAGAGCAGTCAAACTGATTTATAAACGGACGAAGAGCAGTCAATAATCGGACGAAGAGCAGCCAAACTGTTCTATAGGAGGATGAAGCGCAGTCAAACTGTTTTACACGAGGATGTAGAGCAGTCAGACTGGTTTACAAGAGGATGAAGAGCAGTCAACCTGTTTTACAAGAGGTTGAAGAGCAGTCAAACTGTTTTATAAGAGGATGAAGAGCAGTCAAACTGATTTATAAGAGGATGAAGAGCAGTCAAACTGCTTTATAAAAGGATGAAGAGCAGTCAAACTGTTTTATAAGCAGACGAAGAGCAGTCAAACTGATTTATAATCGGACAAAGAGCAGTCAAACTGATTTATAAAAGGATGAAGAGCAGTCAAACTGTTATATAAGCGGACGAAGAGCAGTCAACCTGATTTATTATCGGACGAAGAGCAGTCAAACTGATTTATAAGAGGATGAAGAGCAGTCAAACTGTTTTATAAGCAGACGAAGAGCAGTCAAACTGATTTATAATCGGACGAAGAGCAGTCAAACTGATTTATAAAAGGATGAAGAGCAGTCAAACTGTTTCATAAGCGGATGAACCACAGTCAAACTGATTTATAATCGGACGAAGAGCAGTCAAACTGATTTATAAGAGGATGAAGAGCAGTCAAACTGCTTTATAAGAGGATGAAGAGCAGTCAAACTGTTCTATAGGAGGATGAAGCGCAGTCAAACTGGTTTATAAAAGGATGAAGAGCAGTCAAACTGTTTCATAAGCGGATGAACCACAGTCAAACTGATTTATAATCGGACGAAGAGCAGTCAAACTGATTTATAAGAGGATGAAGAGCAGTCAAACTGCTTTATAAGAGGATGAAGAGCAGTCAAACTGTTCTATAGGAGGATGAAGCGCAGTCAAACTGGTTTATATGAGGATGAAGAGCAGTCAATCTGCTTTATAAGAGGATGAAGAGCAGTCAAACTGCTTTATAAAACGATGAAGAGCAGTCAAACTGTTTTATAAGAGGACGAAGAGCAGTCAAACTGATTTATAAGAGGATGAAGAGCAGTCAAAGTGATTTAAAAGAGGATGAAGAGCAGTCAAACTGCTTTATAAAAGGATGAAGAGCAGTCAAACTGATTTATAATCGGATGAACAGCAGTCAATAATCGGACGAAGAGCAGTCAAACTGTTATATAGGAGGACGAAAAGCAGTCAAACTGAATTATAATCGGATGAAGAGCAGTCAAACTGATTTATAAACGGACGAAGAGCAGTCAATAATCGGACGAAGAGCAGCCAAACTGTTCTATAGGAGGATGAATGCAGTCAAACTGTTTTACACGAGGATGTAGAGCAGTCAGACTGGTTTGCAAGAGGATGAAGAGCAGTCAACCTGTTTTACAAGAGGTTGAAGAGCAGTCAAACTGTTTTATAAGAGGATGAAGAGCAGTCAAACTGATTTATAAGAGGATGAAGAGCAGTCAAACTGCTTTATAAAAGGATGAAGAGCAGTCAAACTGTTTTATAAGCAGACGAAGAGCAGTCAAACTGATTTATAATCGGACGAAGAGCAGTCAAACTGATATATAAAAGGATGAAGAGCAGTCAAACTGTTATATAAGCGGACGAAGAGCAGTCAACCTGATTTATTATCGGACGAAGAGCAGTCAAACTGATTTATAAGAGGATGAAGAGCAGTCAAACTGCTTTATAAGAGGATGAAGAGCAGTCAAACTGTTCTATAGGAGGATGAAGAGCAGTCAAACTGCTTTATAAAACGATGAAGAGCAGTCAAACTGCTTTATAAAACGATGAAGAGCAGTCAAACTGATTTATAATCGGACGAAGAGCAGTCAAACTGTTTTATAAGAGGATGAAGAGCAGTCAAACTGATTTATAAAAGGATGAAGAGCAGTCAAACAGATTTATAATCGGATGAACAGCAGTCAAACTGCTTTATAAAAGGATGAAGAGCAGTCAAACTGTTTAATAAGAGGACGAAGAGCAGTCAAACTGTTTTATAAGAGGATGAAGAGCAGTCAAATTGATTTATAAGAGGATGAAGAGCAGTCAAACGGTTTTATAAGAGGATGAAGAGCAGTCAAATTGATTTATAAGAGGATGAAAAGCAGTCAAACTGATTTATAATCGGACGAAGAGCAGTCAAACTGATTTATAATCGGACGAAGAGCAGTCAAACGGTTTTATAAGAGGATGAAGAGCAGTCAAATTGATTTATAAGAGGATGAAGAGCAGTCAAACTGATTTATAAGCGGATGAACCGCAGTCAAACTGATTTATAATCGGACGAAGAGCAGTCAAACTGATTTACAAGAGGATGAAGAGCAGTCAAACTGCTTTATAAGAGGATGAAGAGCAGTCAAACTGTTCTATAGGAGGATGAAGCGCAGTCAAACTGGTTTATATGAGGATGAAGAGCAGTCAAACTGCTTTATAAGAGGATGAAGAGCAGTCAAACTGCTTTATAAGACGATGAAGAGCAGTCAAACTGTTTTATAAGAGGACGAAGAGCAGTCAAACTGTTTTATAAGAGGATGAAGAGCAGTCAAACTGCTTTATAAGAGGATGAAGAGCTGTCAACCTGCTTTATAAAACGATGAAGAGCAGTCAAACTGTTTTATAAGAGGACGAAGAGCAGACAAACTGTTTTATAAGAGGATGAAGAGCAGTCAAACTGATTTAAAAGAGGATGAAGAGCAGTCAAACTGCTTTATAAGAGGATGAAGAGCAGTCAAATTGATTTATAAGAGGATGAAGAGCAGTCAAACTGCTTTATAAAAGGATGAAGAGCAGTCAAACTGCTTTATAAGAGGACGAAGAGCAGTAAAACTGATTTATAAGAGGATGAAGAGCAGTCAAACTGATTTATAAGAGGATGAAGAGCAGTGAAACTGATTTATAAACGGACGAAGAGCAGTCAATAATCGGACGAAGAGCAGCCAAACTGTTCTATAGGAGGATGAAGCGCAGTCAAACTGTTTTACACGAGGATGTAGAGCAGTCAGATTGGTTTACAAGAGTATGAAGAGCAGTCAACCTGTTTTACAAGAGGTTGAAGAGCAGTCAAACTTTTTTATAAGAGGATGAAGAGCAGTCAAACTGCTTTATAATCGGACGAAGAGCAGTCAAACTGATTTATAATCGGACGAAGAGCAGTCAAACGGTTTTATAAGAGGATGAAGAGCAGTCAAATTGATTTATAAGAGGATGAAGAGCAGTCAAACTGATTTATAAGAGGATGAAGAGCAGTCAAACTGCTTTATAAAAGGATGAATAGCAGTCAAACTGTTTTATAAGCAGACGAAGAGCAGTCAAACTGATTTATAATCGGACGAAGAGCAGTCAAACTGATTTATAAAAGGATGAAGAGCAGTCAAACTGTTTCATAAGCGGATGAACCGCAGTCATACTGATTTATAATCGGACGAAGAGCAGTCAAACTGATTTATAAGAGGATGAAGAGCAGTCAAACTGTTCTATAGGAGGATGAAGCGCAGTCAAACTGGTTTATATGAGGATGAAGAGCAGTCAATCTGCTTTATAAGAGGATGAAGAGCAGTCAAACTGCTTTATAAAACGATGAAGAGCAGTCAAACTGTTTTATAAGAGGACGAAGAGCAGTCAAACTGATTTATAAGAGGATGAAGAGCAGTCAAAGTGATTTAAAAGAGGATGAAGAGCAGTCAAACTGCTTTATAAAAGGATGAAGAGCAGTCAAACTGATTTATAATCGGATGAACAGCAGTCAATAATCGGACGAAGAGCAGTCAAACTGTTATATAGGAGGACGAAGAGCAGTCAAACTGAATTATAATCGGATGAAGAGCAGTCAAACTGATTTATAAACGGACGAAGAGCAGTCAATAATCGGACGAAGAGCAGCCAAACTGTTCTATAGGAGGATGAAGCGCAGTCAAACTGTTTTACACGAGGATGTAGAGCAGTCAGACTGGTTTACAAGAGGATGAAGAGCAGTCAACCTGTTTTACAAGAGGTTGAAGAGCAGTCAAACTGTTTTATAAGAGGATGAAGAGCAGTCAAACTGATTTATAAGAGGATGAAGAGCAGTCAAACTGCTTTATAAAAGGATGAAGAGCAGTCAAACTGTTTTATAAGCAGACGAAGAGCAGTCAAACTGATTTATAATCGGACAAAGAGCAGTCAAACTGATTTATAAAAGGATGAAGAGCAGTCAAACTGTTATATAAGCGGACGAAGAGCAGTCAACCTGATTTATTATCGGACGAAGAGCAGTCAAACTGATTTATAAGAGGATGAAGAGCAGTCAAACTGTTTTATAAGCAGACGAAGAGCAGTCAAACTGATTTATAATCGGACGAAGAGCAGTCAAACTGATTTATAAAAGGATGAAGAGCAGTCAAACTGTTTCATAAGCGGATGAACCACAGTCAAACTGATTTATAATCGGACGAAGAGCAGTCAAACTGATTTATAAGAGGATGAAGAGCAGTCAAACTGCTTTATAAGAGGATGAAGAGCAGTCAAACTGTTCTATAGGAGGATGAAGCGCAGTCAAACTGGTTTATATGAGGATGAAGAGCAGTCAATCTGCTTTATAAGAGGATGAAGAGCAGTCAAACTGCTTTATAAAACGATGAAGAGCAGTCAAACTGTTTTATAAGAGGACGAAGAGCAGTCAAACTGATTTATAAGAGGATGAAGAGCAGTCAAAGTGATTTAAAAGAGGATGAAGAGCAGTCAAACTGCTTTATAAAAGGATGAAGAGCAGTCAAACTGATTTATAATCGGATGAACAGCAGTCAATAATCGGACGA
Source organism: Lampris incognitus (assembly GCF_029633865.1). Lineage (NCBI taxonomy): Eukaryota > Metazoa > Chordata > Actinopteri > Lampriformes > Lampridae > Lampris > Lampris incognitus. The sequence continues at coordinate 44,608,501 of NC_079222.1, forward strand.
AGAGCAGTCAAACTGTTATATAGGAGGACGAAGAGCAGTCAATAATCGGACGAAGAGCAGCCAAACTGTTCTATTTGAGGATGAAGCGCAGTCAAACTGTTTTACACGAGGATGTAGAGCAGTCATACTGGTTTACAAGAGGATGAAGAGCAGTCAACCTGTTTTACAAGAGGTTGAAGAGCAGTCAAACTGTTTTATAAGAGGATGAAGAGCAGTCAAACTGATTTATAAGAGGATGAAGAGCAGTCAAACTGCTTTATAAAAGGATGAAGAGCAGTCAAACTGTTTTATAAGCAGACGAAGAGCAGTCAAACTGATTTATAATCGGACGAAGAGCAGTCAAACTGATTTATAAAAGGATGAAGAGCAGTCAAACTGTTATATAAGCGGACGAAGAGCAGTCAACCTGATTTATTATCGGACGAAGAGCAGTCAAACTGATTTATAAGAGGATGAAGAGCAGTCAAACTGCTTTATAAGAGGATGAAGAGCAGTCAAACTGTTCTATAGGAGGATGAAGAGCAGTCAAACTGCTTTATAAAACGATGAAGAGCAGTCAAACTGTTTTATAAGAGGACGAAGAGCATTCAAACTGTTTTATAAGAGGATGAAGAGCAGTCAAACTGATTTATAAAAGGATGAACAGCAGTCAAACATATTTATAATCGGATGAACAGCAGTCAATAATCGGACGAAGAGCAGTCAAACTGTTATAAAGGAGGACGATGGGCAGTCAAACTGAATTATAATCGGATGAAGAGCAGTCAAACTGATTTATAAGAGGATGAAGAGCAGTCAAACTGCTTTATAAAAGGATGAAGAGCAGTCAAACTGTTTAATAAGAGGACGAACAGCAGTCAAACTGTTTTATAAGCGGACGAACAGCAGTCAAACTGATTTATAATCGGACGAAGAGCAGTCAAACTGATGTATAATCGGACGAAGAGCAGTCAAACGGTTTTATAAGAGGATGAAGAGCAGTCAAATTGATTTATAAGAGGATGAAGAGCAGTCAAACGGTTTTATAAGAGTATGAAGAGCAGTCAAATTGATTTATAAGAGGATGAAAAACAGTCAAACTGATTTATAAAAGGATGAAGAGCAGTCAAACTGTTTTATAAGAGGACGAAGAGCAGTCAAACTGTTTTATAAGAGGATGAAGAGCAGTCAAACTGCTTTATAAGAGGATGACGAGCTGTCAACCTGCTTTATAAAACGATGAAGAGCAGTCAAACTGTTTTATAAGAGGACGAAGAGCAGACAAACTGTTTTATAAGAGGATGAAGAGCAGTCAAACTGATTTAAAAGAGGATGAAGAGCAGTCAAACTGCTTTATAAGAGGATGAAGAGCAGTCAAATTGATTTATAAGAGGATGAAGAGCAGTCAAACTGCTTTATAAAAGGATGAAGAGCAGTCAAACTGCTTTATAAGAGGACGAAGAGCAGTAAAACTGATTTATAAGAGGATGAAGAGCAGTCAAACTGATTTATAAGAGGATGAAGAGCAGTGAAACTGATTTATAAACGGACGAAGAGCAGTCAATAATCGGACGAAGAGCAGCCAAACTGTTCTATAGGAGGATGAAGCGCAGTCAAACTGTTTTACACGAGGATGTAGAACAGTCAGATTGGTTTACAAGAGTATGAAGAGCAGTCAACCTGTTTTACAAGAGGTTGAAGAGCAGTCAAACTTTTTTATAAGAGGATGAAGAGCAGTCAAACTGATTTATAAGAGGATGAAGAGCAGTCAAACTGCTTTATAATCGGACGAAGAGCAGTCAAACTGATTTATAATCGGACGAAGAGCAGTCAAACGGTTTTATAAGAGGATGAAGAGCAGTCAAATTGATTTATAAGAGGATGAAGAGCAGTCAAACTGATTTATAAGAGGATGAAGAGCAGTCAAACTGCTTTATAAAAGGATGAAGAGCAGTCAAACTGTTTTATAAGCAGACGAAGAGCAGTCAAACTGATTTATAATCGGACGAAGAGCAGTCAAACTGATTTATAAAAGGATGAAGAGCAGTCAAACTGTTTCATAAGCGGATGAACCGCAGTCAAACTGATTTATAATCGGACGAAGAGCAGTCAAACTGATTTATAAGAGGATGAAGAGCAGTCAAACTGCTTTATAAGAGGATGAAGAGCAGTCAAACTGTTCTATAGGAGGATGAAGCGCAGTCAAACTGGTTTATATGAGGATGAAGAGCAGTCAATCTGCTTTATAAGAGGATGAAGAGCAGTCAAACTGCTTTATAAAACGATGAAGAGCAGTCAAACTGTTTTATAAGAGGACGAAGAGCAGTCAAACTGATTTATAAGAGGATGAAGAGCAGTCAAAGTGATTTAAAAGAGGATGAAGAGCAGTCAAACTGCTTTATAAAAGGATGAAGAGCAGTCAAACTGATTTATAATCGGATGAACAGCAGTCAATAATCGGACGAAGAGCAGTCAAACTGTTATATAGGAGGACGAAGAGCAGTCAAACTGAATTATAATCGGATGAAGAGCAGTCAAACTGATTTATAAACGGACGAAGATCAGTCAATAATCGGACGAAGAGCAGCCAAACTGTTCTATAGGAGGATGAAGCGCAGTCAAACTGTTTTACACGAGGATGTAGAGCAGTCAGACTGGTTTACAAGAGGATGAAGAGCTGTCAACCTGTTTTACAAGAGGTTGAAGAGCAGTCAAACTGTTTTATAAGAGGATGAAGAGCAGTCAAACTGATTTATAAGAGGATGAAGAGCAGTCAAACTGCTTTATAAAAGGATGAAGAGCAGTCAAACTGTTTTATAAGCAGACGAAGAGCAGTCAAACTGATTTATAATCGGACAAAGAGCAGTCAAACTGATTTATAAAAGGATGAAGAGCAGTCAAACTGTTATATAAGCGGACGAAGAGCAGTCAACCTGATTTATTATCGGACGAAGAGCAGTCAAACTGATTTATAAGAGGATGAAGAGCAGTCAAACTGTTTTATAAGCAGACGAAGAGCAGTCAAACTGATTTATAATCGGACGAAGAGCAGTCAAACTGATTTATAAAAGGATGAAGAGCAGTCAAACTGTTTCATAAGCGGATGAACCGCAGTCAAACTGATTTATAATCGGACGAAGAGCAGTCAAACTGATTTATAAGAGGATGAAGAGCAGTCAAACTGCTTTATAAGAGGATGAAGAGCAGTCAAACTGTTCTATAGGAGGATGAAGCGCAGTCAAACTGGTTTATATGAGGATGAAGAGCAGTCAATCTGCTTTATAAGAGGATGAAGAGCAGTCAAACTGCTTTATAAAACGATGAAGAGCAGTCAAACTGTTTTATAAGAGGACGAAGAGCAGTCAAACTGATTTATAAGAGGATGAAGAGCAGTCAAAGTGATTTAAAAGAGGATGAAGAGCAGTCAAACTGCTTTATAAAAGGATGAAGAGCAGTCAAACTGATTTATAATCGGATGAACAGCAGTCAATAATCGGACGAAGAGCAGTCAAACTGTTATATAGGAGGACGAAGAGCAGTCAAACTGAATTATAATCGGATGAAGAGCAGTCAAACTGATTTATAAACGGACGAAGAGCAGTCAATAATCGGACGAAGAGCAGCCAAACTGTTCTATTTGAGGATGAAGCGCAGTCAAACTTTTTTACACGAGGATGTAGAGCAGTCATACTGGTTTACAAGAGGATGAAGAGCAGTCAACCTGTTTTACAAGAGGTTGAAGAGCAGTCAAACTGTTTTATAAGAGGATGAAGAGCAGTCAAACTGATTTATAAGAGGATGAAGAGCAGTCAAACTGCTTTATAAAAGGATGAAGAGCAGTCAAACTGTTTTATAAGCAGACGAAGAGCAGTCAAACTGATTTATAATCGGACGAAGAGCAGTCAAACTGATTTATAAAAGGATGAAGAGCAGTCAAACTGTTATATAAGCGGACGAAGAGCAGTCAACCTGATTTATTATCGGACGAAGAGCAGTCAAACTGATTTATAAGAGGACTAAGAGCAGTCAAACTGCTTTATAAGAGGATGAAGAGCAGTCAAACTGTTCTATAGGAGGATGAAGAGCAGTCAAACTGCTTTATAAAACGATGAAGAGCAGTCAAACTGTTTTATAAGAGGACGAAGAGCAGTCAAACTGTTTTATAAGAGGATGAAGAGCAGTCAAACTGATTTATAAAAGGATGAACAGCAGTCAAACATATTTATAATCGGATGAACAGCAGTCAAACTGTTTTATAAGCGGACGAAGAGCAGTCAAACTGATTTATAATCGGACGAAGAGCAGTCAAACTGATGTATAATCGGACGAAGAGCAGTCAAACGGTTTTATAAGAGGATGAAGAGCAGTCAAATTGATTTATAAGAGGATGAAGAGCAGTCAAACGGTTTTATAAGAGTATGAAGAGCAGTCAAATTGATTTATAAGAGGATGAAAAGCAGTCAAACTGATTTATAAAAGGATGAAGAGCAGTCAAACTGTTTTATAAGCGGATGAACCGCAGTCAAACTGATTTATAATCGGACGAAGAGCAGTCAAACTGATTTATAAGAGGATGAAGAGCAGTCAAACTGCTTTATAAGAGGATGAAGAGCAGTCAAACTGTTCTATAGGAGGATGAAGCGCAGTCAAACTGGTTTATATGAGGATGAAGAGCAGTCAAACTGCTTTATAAGAGGATGAAGAGCAGTCAAACTGCTTTATAAAACGATGAAGAGCAGTCAAACTGTTTTATAAGAGGACGAAGAGCAGTCAAACTGTTTTATAAGAGGATGAAGAGCAGTCAAACTGCTTTATAAGAGGATGAAGAGCTGTCAACCTGCTTTATAAAACGATGAAGAGCAGTCAAACTGTTTTATAAGAGGACGAAGAGCAGACAAACTGCTTTATAAGAGGATGAAGAGCAGTCAAATTGATTTATAAGAGGATGAAGAGCAGTCAATAATCGGACGAAGAGCAGCCAAACTGTTCTATAGGAGGATGAAGCGCAGTCAAACTGTTTTACACGAGGATGTAGAGCAGTCAGATTGGTTTACAAGAGTATGAAGAGCAGTCAACCTATTTTACAAGAGGTTGAAGAGCAGTCAAACTTTTTTATAAGAGGATGAAGAGCAGTCAAACTGATTTATAAGAGGATGAAGAGCAGTCAAACTGCTTTATAAGCGGACGAAGAGCAGTCAAACTGATTTATAATCGGACGAAGAGCAGTCAAACTGATTTATAAAAGGATGAAGAGCAGTCAAACTGTTTTATAAGCGGATGAACCGTAGTCAAACTGATTTATAATCGGACGAAGAGCAGTCAAACTGGTTTATATGAGGATGAAGAGCAGTCAAACTGCTTTATAAGAGGATGAAGAGCAGTCAAACTGCTTTATAAAACGATGAAGAGCAGTCAAACTGTTTTATAAGAGGACGAAGAGCAGTCAAACTGTTTTATAAGAGGATGAAGAGCAGTCAAACTGCTTTATAAGAGGATGAAGAGCTGTCAACCTGCTTTATAAAACGATGAAGAGCAGTCAAACTGCTTTATAAAAGGATGAAGAGAAGTCAAACTGTTTAATAAGAGGACGAAGAGCAGTCAAACTGTTTTATAAGCGGACGAACAGCAGTCAAACTGATTTATAATCGGACGAAGAGCAGTCAAACTGATTTATAATCGGACGAAGAGCAGTCAAACGGTTTTATAAGAGGATGAAGAGCAGTCAAATTGATTTATAAGAGGATGAAGAGCAGTCAAATGGTTTTATAAGAGGATGAAGAGCAGTCAAACTGATTTATAATCGGACGAAGAGCAGTCAAACTGATTTATAAGCGGATGAACCGCAGTCAAACTGATTTATAATCGGACGAAGAGCAGTCAAACTGATTTATAAGAGGATGAAGAGCAGTCAAACTGCTTTATAAGAGGATGAAGAGCAGTCAAACTGTTCTATAGGAGGATGAAGCGCAGTCAAACTGGTTTATATGAGGATGAAGAGCAGTCAAACTGCTTTATAAGAGGATGAAGAGCAGTCAAACTGCTTTATAAAACGATGAAGAGCAGTCAAACTGTTTTATAAGAGGACGAAGAGCAGTCAAACTGTTTTATAAGAGGATGAAGAGCAGTCAAACTGCTTTATAAGAGGATGAAGAGCTGTCAACCTGCTTTATAAAACGATGAAGAGCAGTCAAACTGTTTTATAAGAGGATGAAGAGCAGTCAAACTGATTTAAAAGAGGATGAAGAGCAGTCAAACTGCTTTATAAAACGATGAAGAGCAGTCAAACTGTTTTATAAGAGGATGAAGAGCAGTCAAACGGTTTTATAAGAGGATGAAGAGCAGTCAAATTGATTTATAAGAGGATGAAGTGCTGTCAACCTGCTTTATAAAACGATGAAGAACAGTCAAACTGTTTTATAAGAGGATGAAGAGCTGTCAAACGGTTTTATAAGAGGATGAAGAGCAGTCAAATTGATTTATAAGAGGATGAAAAGCAGTCAAACTGATTTATAATCGGACGAAGAGCAGTCAAACTGATTTATAATCGGATGAACAGCAGTCAATAATCGGACGAAGAGCAGTCAAACTGTTATATAGGAGGACGAAGAGCAGTCAAACTGAATTATAATCGGATGAAGAGCAGTCAAACTGATTTATAAACGGACGAAGAGCAGTCAATAATCGGACGAAGAGCAGCCAAACTGTTCTATAGGAGGATGAAGCGCAGTCAAACTGTTTTACACGAGGATGTAGAGCAGTCAGACTGGTTTATAAGAGGATGAAGAGCAGTCAACCTGTTTTACAAGAGGTTGAAGAGCAGTCAAACTGTTTTATAAGAGGATGAAGAGCAGTCAAACTGATTTATAAGAGGATGAAGAGCAGTCAAACTGCTTTATAAAAGGATGAAGAGCAGTCAAACTGTTTTATAAGCAGACGAAGAGCAGTCAAACTGATTTATAATCGGACAAAGAGCAGTCAAACTGATTTATAAAAGGATGAAGAGCAGTCAAACTGTTATATAAGCGGACGAAGAGCAGTCAACCTGATTTATTATCGGACGAAGATCAGTCAAACTGATTTATAAGAGGATGAAGAGCAGTCAAACTGTTTTATAAGCAGACGAAGAGCAGTCAAACTGATTTATAATCGGACGAAGAGCAGTCAAACTGATTTATAAAAGGATGAAGAGCAGTCAAACTGTTTCATAAGCGGATGAACCGCAGTCAAACTGATTTATAATCGGACGAAGAGCAGTCAAACTGATTTATAAGAGGATGATGAGCAGTCAAACTGCTTTATAAGAGGATGAAGAGCAGTCAAACTGTTCTATAGGAGGATGAAGCGCAGTCAAACTGGTTTATATGAGGATGAAGAGCAGTCAATCTGCTTTATAAGAGGATGAAGAGCAGTCAAACTGCTTTATAAAACGATGAAGAGCAGTCAAACTGTTTTATAAGAGGACGAAGAGCAGTCAAACTGATTTATAAGAGGATGAAGAGCAGTCAAAGTGATTTAAAAGAGGATGAAGAGCAGTCAAACTGCTTTATAAAAGGATGAAGAGCAGTCAAACTGATTTATAATCGGATGAACAGCAGTCAATAATCGGACGAAGAGCAGTCAAACTGTTATATAGGAGGACGAAGAGCAGTCAAACTGAATTATAATCGGATGAAGAGCAGTCAAACTGATTTATAAACGGACGAAGAGCAGTCAATAATCGGACGAAGAGCAGCCAAACTGTTCTATTTGAGGATGAAGCGCAGTCAAACTGTTTTACACGAGGATGTAGAGCAGTCATACTGGTTTACAAGAGGATGAAGAGCAGTCAACCTGTTTTACAAGAGGTTGAAGAGCAGTCAAACTGTTTTATAAGAGGATGAAGAGCAGTCAAACTGATTTATAAGAGGATGAAGAGCAGTCAAACTGATTTATAAAAGGATGAAGAGCAGTCAAACTGTTATATAAGCGGACGAAGAGCAGTCAACCTGATTTATTATCGGACGAAGAGCAGTCAAACTGATTTATAAGAGGATGAAGAGCAGTCAAACTGCTTTATAAGAGGATGAAGAGCAGTCAAACTGTTCTATAGGAGGATGAAGAGCAGTCAAACTGCTTTATAAAACGATGAAGAGCAGTCAAACTGTTTTATAAGAGGACGAAGAGCAGTCAAACTGTTTTATAAGAGGATGAAGAGCAGTCAAACTGATTTATAAAAGGATGAACAGCAGTCAAACATATTTATAATTGGATGAACAGCAGTCAATAATCGGACGAAGAGCAGTCAAACTGTTATAAAGGAGGACGATGGGCAGTCAAACTGAATTATAATCGGATGAAGAGCAGTCAAACTGATTTATAAGAGGATGAAGAGCAGTCAAACTGCTTTATAAAAGGATGAAGAGCAGTCAAACTGTTTAATAAGAGGACGAACAGCAGTCAAACTGTTTTATAAGCGGACGAACAGCAGTCAAACTGATTTATAATCGGACGAAGAGCAGTCAAACTGATGTATAATCCGACGAAGAGCAGTCAAACGGTTTTATAAGAGGATGAAGAGCAGTCAAATTGATTTATAAGAGGATGAAGAGCAGTCAAACGGTTTTATAAGAGTATGAAGAGCAGTCAAATTGATTTATAAGAGGATGAAAAGCAGTCAAACTGATTTATAAAAGGATGAAGAGCAGTCAAACTGTTTTATAAGCGGATGAACCGCAGTCAAACTGATTTATAATCGGACGAAGAGCAGTCAAACTGATTTATAAGAGGATGAAGAGCAGTCAAACTGCTTTATAAGAGGATGAAGAGCAGTCAAACTGTTCTATAGGAGGATGAAGCGCAGTCAAACTGGTTTATATGAGGATGAAGAGCAGTCAAACTGCTTTATAAGAGGATGAAGAGCAGTCAAACTGCTTTATAAAACGATGAAGAGCAGTCAAACTGTTTTATAAGAGGACGAAGAGCAGTCAAACTGTTTTATAAGAGGATGAAGAGCAGTCAAACTGCTTTATAAGAGGATGAAGAGCTGTCAACCTGCTTTATAAAACGATGAAGAGCAGTCAAACTGTTTTATAAGAGGACGAAGAGCAGACAAACTGTTTTATAAGAGGATGAAGAGCAGTCAAACTGATTTAAAAGAGGATGAAGAGCAGTCAAACTGCTTTATAAGAGGATGAAGAGCAGTCAAATTGATTTATAAGAGGATGAAGAGCAGTCAATAATCGGACGAAGAGCAGCCAAACTGTTCTATAGGAGGATGAAGCGCAGTCAAACTGTTTTACACGAGGATGTAGAGCAGTCAGATTGGTTTACAAGAGTATGAAGAGCAGTCAACCTATTTTACAAGAGGTTGAAGAGCAGTCAAACTTTTTTATAAGAGGATGAAGAGCAGTCAAACTGATTTATAAGAGGATGAAGAGCAGTCAAACTGCTTTATAAGCGGACGAAGAGCAGTCAAACTGATTTATAATCGGACGAAGAGCAGTCAAACTGATTTATAAAAGGATGAAGAGCAGTCAAACTGTTTTATAAGCGGATGAACCGTAGTCAAACTGATTTATAATCGGACGAAGAGCAGTCAAACTGGTTTATATGAGGATGAAGAGCAGTCAAACTGCTTTATAAGAGGATGAAGAGCAGTCAAACTGCTTTATAAAACGATGAAGAGCAGTCAAACTGTTTTATAAGAGGACGAAGAGCAGTCAAACTGTTTTATAAGAGGATGAAGAGCAGTCAAACTGCTTTATAAGAGGATGAAGAGCTGTCAACCTGCTTTATAAAACGATGAAGAGCAGTCAAACTGCTTTATAAAAGGATGAAGAGAAGTCAAACTGTTTAATAAGAGGACGAAGAGCAGTCAAACTGTTTTATAAGCGGACGAACAGCAGTCAAACTGATTTATAATCGGACGAAGAGCAGTCAAACTGATTTATAATCGGACGAAGAGCAGTCAAACGGTTTTATAAGAGGATGAAGAGCAGTCAAATTGATTTATAAGAGGATGAAGAGCAGTCAAATGGTTTTATAAGAGGATGAAGAGCAGTCAAACTGATTTATAATCGGACGAAGAGCAGTCAAACTGATTTATAAGCGGATGAACCGCAGTCAAACTGATTTATAATCGGACGAAGAGCAGTCAAACTGATTTATAAGAGGATGAAGAGCAGTCAAACTGCTTTATAAGAGGATGAAGAGCAGTCAAACTGTTCTATAGGAGGATGAAGCGCAGTCAAACTGGTTTATATGAGGATGAAGAGCAGTCAAACTGCTTTATAAGAGGATGAAGAGCAGTCAAACTGCTTTATAAAACGATGAAGAGCAGTCAAACTGTTTTATAAGAGGACGAAGAGCAGTCAAACTGTTTTATAAGAGGATGAAGAGCAGTCAAACTGCTTTATAAGAGGATGAAGAGCTGTCAACCTGCTTTATAAAACGATGAAGAGCAGTCAAACTGTTTTATAAGAGGATGAAGAGCAGTCAAACTGATTTAAAAGAGGATGAAGAGCAGTCAAACTGCTTTATAAAACGATGAAGAGCAGTCAAACTGTTTTATAAGAGGACGAAGAGCAGTCAAACTGATTTATAAGAGGATGAAGAGCAGTCAAACTGCTTTATAAAAGGATGAAGAGCAGTCAAACTGTTTAATAAGAGGACGAACAGCAGTCAAACTGTTTTATAAGCGGACGAACAGCAGTCAAACTGATTTATAATCGGACGAAGAGCAGTCAAACTGATGTATAATCGGACGAAGAGCAGTCAAACGGTTTTATAAGAGGATGAAGAGCAGTCAAATTGATTTATAAGAGGATGAAGAGCAGTCAAACGGTTTTATAAGAGTATGAAGAGCAGTCAAATTGATTTATAAGAGGATGAAAAGCAGTCAAACTGATTTATAAAAGGATGAAGAGCAGTCAAACTGTTTTATAAGCGGATGAACCGCAGTCAAACTGATTTATAATCGGACGAAGAGCAGTCAAACTGATTTATAAGAGGATGAAGAGCAGTCAAACTGCTTTATAAGAGGATGAAGAGCAGTCAAACTGTTCTATATGAGGATGAAGCGCAGTCAAACTGGTTTATATGAGGATGAAGAGCAGTCAAACTGCTTTATAAGAGGATGAAGAGCAGTCAAACTGCTTTATAAAACGATGAAGAGCAGTCAAACTGTTTTATAAGAGGACGAAGAGCAGTCAAACTGTTTTATAAGAGGATGAAGAGCAGTCAAACTGCTTTATAAGAGGATGAAGAGCTGTCAACCTGCTTTATAAAACGATGAAGAGCAGTCAAACTGTTTTATAAGAGGACGAAGAGCAGACAAACTGTTTTATAAGAGGATGAAGAGCAGTCAAACTGATTTAAAAGAGGATGAAGAGCAGTCAAACTGCTTTATAAGAGGATGAAGAGCAGTCAAATTGATTTATAAGAGGATGAAGAGCAGTCAATAATCGGACGAAGAGCAGCCAAACTGTTCTATAGGAGGATGAAGCGCAGTCAAACTGTTTTACACGAGGATGTAGAGCAGTCAGATTGGTTTACAAGAGTATGAAGAGCAGTCAACCTATTTTACAAGAGGTTGAAGAGCAGTCAAACTTTTTTATAAGAGGATGAAGAGCAGTCAAACTGATTTATAAGAGGATGAAGAGCAGTCAAACTGCTTTATAAGCGGACGAAGAGCAGTCAAACTGATTTATAATCGGACGAAGAGCAGTCAAACTGATTTATAAAAGGATGAAGAGCAGTCAAACTGTTTTATAAGCGGATGAACCGTAGTCAAACTGATTTATAATCGGACGAAGAGCAGTCAAACTGGTTTATATGAGGATGAAGAGCAGTCAAACTGCTTTATAAGAGGATGAAGAGCAGTCAAACTGCTTTATAAAACGATGAAGAGCAGTCAAACTGTTTTATAGGAGGACGAAGAGCAGTCAAACTGTTTTATAAGAGGATGAAGAGCAGTCAAACTGCTTTATAAGAGGATGAAGAGCTGTCAACCTGCTTTATAAAACGATGAAGAGCAGTCAAACTGCTTTATAAAAGGATGAAGAGAAGTCAAACTGTTTAATAAGAGGACGAAGAGCAGTCAAACTGTTTTATAAGCGGACGAACAGCAGTCAAACTGATTTATAATCGGACGAAGAGCAGTCAAACTGATTTATAATCGGACGAAGAGCAGTCAAACGGTTTTATAAGAGGATGAAGAGCAGTCAAATTGATTTATAAGAGGATGAAGAGCAGTCAAATGGTTTTATAAGAGGATGAAGAGCAGTCAAACTGATTTATAATCGGACGAAGAGCAGTCAAACTGATTTATAAGCGGATGAACCGCAGTCAAACTGATTTATAATCGGACGAAGAGCAGTCAAACTGATTTATAAGAGGATGAAGAGCAGTCAAACTGCTTTATAAGAGGATGAAGAGCAGTCAAACTGTTCTATAGGAGGATGAAGCGCAGTCAAACTGGTTTATATGAGGATGAAGAGCAGTCAAACTGCTTTATAAGAGGATGAAGAGCAGTCAAACTGCTTTATAAAACGATGAAGAGCAGTCAAACTGTTTTATAAGAGGACGAAGAGCAGTCAAACTGTTTTATAAGAGGATGAAGAGCAGTCAAACTGCTTTATAAGAGGATGAAGAGCTGTCAACCTGCTTTATAAAACGATGAAGAGCAGTCAAACTGTTTTATAAGAGGATGAAGAGCAGTCAAACTGATTTAAAAGAGGATGAAGAGCAGTCAAACTGCTTTATAAAACGATGAAGAGCAGTCAAACTGTTTTATAAGAGGACGAAGAGCAGTCAAACTTTTTTATAAGAGGATGAAGAGCAGTCAAACTGCTTTATAAGAGGATGAAGAGCTGTCAACCTGCTTTATAAAACGATGAAGAACAGTCAAACTGTTTTATAAGAGGATGAAGAGCAGTCAAACTGATTTAAAAGAGGATGAAGAGCAGTCAAACTGCTTTATAAGAGGATGAAGAGCAGTCAAATTGATTTATAAGAGGATGAAGAGCAGTCAAACTGCTTTATAAAAGGATGAAGAGCAGTCAAACTGTTTTATAAGAGGACGAAGAGCAGTAAAACTGATTTATAAGAGGATGAAGAGCAGTCAAACTGATTTATAAGAGGATGAAGAGCAGTGAAACTGATTTATAAACGGACGAAGAGCAGTCAATAATCGGACGAAGAGCAGCCAAACTGTTCTATAGGAGGATGAAGCGCAGTCAAACTGTTTTACACGAGGATGTAGAGCAGTCAGATTGGTTTACAAGAGTATGAAGAGCAGTCAACCTGTTTTACAAGAGGTTGAAGAGCAGTCAAACTTTTTTATAAGAGGATGAAGAGCAGTCAAACTGATTTATAAGAGGATGAAGAGCAGTCAAACTGCTTTATAATCGGACGAAGAGCAGTCAAACTGATTTATAATCGGACGAAGAGCAGTCAAACGGTTTTATAAGAGGATGAAGAGCAGTCAAATTGATTTATAAGAGGATGAAGAGCAGTCAAACTGATTTATAAGAGGATGAAGAGCAGTCAAACTGCTTTATAAAAGGATGAAGAGCAGTCAAACTGTTTTATAAGCAGACGAAGAGCAGTCAAACTGATTTATAATCGGACGAAGAGCAGTCAAACTGATTTATAAAAGGATGAAGAGCAGTCAAACTGTTTCATAAGCGGATGAACCACAGTCAAACTGATTTATAATCGGACGAAGAGCAGTCAAACTGATTTATAAGAGGATGAAGAGCAGTCAAACTGCTTTATAAGAGGATGAAGAGCAGTCAAACTGTTCTATAGGAGGATGAAGAGCAGTCAAACTGCTTTATAAAACGATGAAGAGCAGTCAAACTGTTTTATAAGAGGACGAAGAGCAGTCAAACTGTTTTATAAGAGGATGAAGAGCAGTCAAACTGATTTATAAAAGGATGAACAGCAGTCAAACATATTTATAATTGGATGAACAGCAGTCAATAATCGGACGAAGAGCAGTCAAACTGTTATAAAGGAGGACGATGGGCAGTCAAACTGAATTATAATCGGATGAAGAGCAGTCAAACTGATTTATAAGAGGATGAAGAGCAGTCAAACTGCTTTATAAAAGGATGAAGAGCAGTCAAACTGTTTAATAAGAGGACGAACAGCAGTCAAACTGTTTTATAAGCGGACGAACAGCAGTCAAATTGATTTATAAGAGGATGAAGAGCAGTCAAACGGTTTTATAAGAGTATGAAGAGCAGTCAAATTGATTTATAAGAGGATGAAAAGCAGTCAAACTGATTTATAAAAGGATGAAGAGCAGTCAAACTGTTTTATAAGCGGATGTACCGCAGTCAAACTGATTTATAATCGGACGAAGAGCAGTCAAACTGATTTATAAGAGGATGAAGAGCAGTCAAACTGCTTTATAAGAGGATGAAGAGCAGTCAAACTGTTCTATAGGAGGATGAAGCGCAGTCAAACTGGTTTATATGAGGATGAAGAGCAGTCAAACTGCTTTATAAGAGGATGAAGAGCAGTCAAACTGCTTTATAAAACGATGAAGAGCAGTCAAACTGTTTTATAAGAGGACGAAGAGCAGTCAAACTGTTTTATAAGAGGATGAAGAGCAGTCAAACTGCTTTATAAGAGGATGAAGAGCAGTCAAACTGCTTTATAAAACGATGAAGAGCAGTCAAACTGTTTTATAAGAGGACGAAGAGCAGTCAAACTGTTTTATAAGAGGATGAAGAGCAGTCAAACTGCTTTATAAGAGGATGAAGAGCTGTCAACCTGCTTTATAAAACGATGAAGAGCAGTCAAACTGCTTTATAAAAGGATGAAGAGAAGTCAAACTGTTTAATAAGAGGACGAAGAGCAGTCAAACTGTTTTATAAGCGGACGAACAGCAGTCAAACTGATTTATAATCGGACGAAGAGCAATCAAACTGATTTATAATCGGACGAAGAGCAGTCAAACGGTTTTATAAGAGGATGAAGAGCAGTCAAATTGATTTATAAGAGGATGAAGAGCAGTCAAATGGTTTTATAAGAGGATGAAGAGCAGTCAAACTGATTTATAATCGGACGAAGAGCAGTCAAACTGATTTATAAGCGGATGAACCGCAGTCAAACTGATTTATAATCGGACGAAGAGCAGTCAAACTGATTTATAAGAGGATGAAGAGCAGTCAAACTGCTTTATAAGAGGATGAAGAGCAGTCAAACTGTTCTATAGGAGGATGAAGCGCAGTCAAACTGGTTTATATGAGGATGAAGAGCAGTCAAACTGCTTTATAAGAGGATGAAGAGCAGTCAAACTGCTTTATAAAACGATGAAGAGCAGTCAAACTGTTTTATAAGAGGACGAAGAGCAGTCAAACTGTTTTATAAGAGGATGAAGAGCAGTCAAACTGCTTTATAAGAGGATGAAGAGCTGTCAACCTGCTTTATAAAACGATGAAGAGCAGTCAAACTGTTTTATAAGAGGATGAAGAGCAGTCAAACTGATTTAAAAGAGGATGAAGAGCAGTCAAACTGCTTTATAAAACGATGAAGAGCAGTCAAACTGTTTTATAAGAGGACGAAGAGCAGTCAAACTGATTTATAAGAGGATGAAGAGCAGTCAAACTGCTTTATAAAAGGATGAAGAGCAGTCAAACTGTTTAATAAGAGGACGAACAGCAGTCAAACTGTTTTATAAGCGGACGAACAGCAGTCAAACTGATTTATAATCGGACGAAGAGCAGTCAAACTGATGTATAATCGGACGAAGAGCAGTCAAACGGTTTTATAAGAGGATGAAGAGCAGTCAAATTGATTTATAAGAGGATGAAGAGCAGTCAAACGGTTTTATAAGAGTATGAAGAGCAGTCAAATTGATTTATAAGAGGATGAAAAGCAGTCAAACTGATTTATAAAAGGATGAAGAGCAGTCAAACTGTTTTATAAGCGGATGAACCGCAGTCAAACTGATTTATAATCGGACGAAGAGCAGTCAAACTGATTTATAAGAGGATGAAGAGCAGTCAAACTGCTTTATAAGAGGATGAAGAGCAGTCAAACTGTTCTATAGGAGGATGAAGAGCAGTCAAACTGCTTTATAAGAGTATGAAGAGCAGTCAAACTGCTTTATAAAACGATGAAGAGCAGTCAAACTGTTTTATAAGAGGACGAAGAGCAGTCAAACTGTTTTATAAGAGGATGAAGAGCAGTCAAACTGCTTTATAAGAGGATGAAGAGCTGTCAACCTGCTTTATAAAACGATGAAGAGCAGTCAAACTGTTTTATAAGAGGACGAAGAGCAGACAAACTGTTTTATAAGAGGATGAAGAGCAGTCAAACTGATTTAAAAGAGGATGAAGAGCAGTCAAACTGCTTTATAAGAGGATGAAGAGCAGTCAAATTGATTTATAAGAGGATGAAGAGCAGTCAATAATCGGACGAAGAGCAGCCAAACTGTTCTATAGGAGGATGAAGCGCAGTCAAACTGTTTTACACGAGGATGTAGAGCAGTCAGATTGGTTTACAAGAGTATGAAGAGCAGTCAACCTATTTTACAAGAGGTTGAAGAGCAGTCAAACTTTTTTATAAGAGGATGAAGAGCAGTCAAACTGATTTATAAGAGGATGAAGAGCAGTCAAACTGCTTTATAAGCGGACGAAGAGCAGTCAAACTGATTTATAATCGGACGAAGAGCAGTCAAACTGATTTATAAAAGGATGAAGAGCAGTCAAACTGTTTTATAAGCGGATGAACCGTAGTCAAACTGATTTATAATCGGACGAAGAGCAGTCAAACTGGTTTATATGAGGATGAAGAGCAGTCAAACTGCTTTATAAGAGGATGAAGAGCAGTCAAACTGCTTTATAAAACGATGAAGAGCAGTCAAACTGTTTTATAGGAGGACGAAGAGCAGTCAAACTGTTTTATAAGAGGATGAAGAGCAGTCAAACTGCTTTATAAGAGGATGAAGAGCTGTCAACCTGCTTTATAAAACGATGAAGAGCAGTCAAACTGCTTTATAAAAGGATGAAGAGAAGTCAAACTGTTTAATAAGAGGACGAAGAGCAGTCAAACTGTTTTATAAGCGGACGAACAGCAGTCAAACTGATTTATAATCGGACGAAGAGCAGTCAAACTGATTTATAATCGGACGAAGAGCAGTCAAACGGTTTTATAAGAGGATGAAGAGCAGTCAAATTGATTTATAAGAGGATGAAGAGCAGTCAAATGGTTTTATAAGAGGATGAAGAGCAGTCAAACTGATTTATAATCGGACGAAGAGCAGTCAAACTGATTTATAAGCGGATGAACCGCAGTCAAACTGATTTATAATCGGACGAAGAGCAGTCAAACTGATTTATAAGAGGATGAAGAGCAGTCAAACTGCTTTATAAGAGGATGAAGAGCAGTCAAACTGTTCTATAGGAGGATGAAGCGCAGTCAAACTGGTTTATATGAGGATGAAGAGCAGTCAAACTGCTTTATAAGAGGATGAAGAGCAGTCAAACTGCTTTATAAAACGATGAAGAGCAGTCAAACTGTTTTATAAGAGGACGAAGAGCAGTCAAACTGTTTTATAAGAGGATGAAGAGCAGTCAAACTGCTTTATAAGAGGATGAAGAGCTGTCAACCTGCTTTATAAAACGATGAAGAGCAGTCAAACTGTTTTATAAGAGGATGAAGAGCAGTCAAACTGATTTAAAAGAGGATGAAGAGCAGTCAAACTGCTTTATAAAACGATGAAGAGCAGTCAAACTGTTTTATAAGAGGACGAAGAGCAGTCAAACTGTTTTATAAGAGGATGAAGAGCAGTCAAACTGCTTTATAAGAGGATGAAGAGCTGTCAACCTGCTTTATAAAACGATGAAGAACAGTCAAACTGTTTTATAAGAGGATGAAGAGCAGTCAAACTGATTTAAAAGAGGATGAAGAGCAGTCAAACTGCTTTATAAGAGGATGAAGAGCAGTCAAATTGATTTATAAGAGGATGAAGAGCAGTCAAACTGCTTTATAAAAGGATGAAGAGCAGTCAAACTGTTTTATAAGAGGACGAAGAGCAGTAAAACTGATTTATAAGAGGATGAAGAGCAGTCAAACTGATTTATAAGAGGATGAAGAGCAGTGAAACTGATTTATAAACGGACGAAGAGCAGTCAATAATCGGACGAAGAGCAGCCAAACTGTTCTATAGGAGGATGAAGCGCAGTCAAACTGTTTTACACGAGGATGTAGAGCAGTCAGATTGGTT
Organism: Lampris incognitus; assembly: GCF_029633865.1. Taxonomy (NCBI): domain Eukaryota; kingdom Metazoa; phylum Chordata; class Actinopteri; order Lampriformes; family Lampridae; genus Lampris; species Lampris incognitus. The sequence goes on from NC_079222.1 coordinate 44,626,700, forward strand.
TACAAGAGTATGAAGAGCAGTCAACCTGTTTTACAAGAGGTTGAAGAGCAGTCAAACTTTTTTATAAGAGGATGAAGAGCAGTCAAACTGATTTATAAGAGGATGAAGAGCAGTCAAACTGCTTTATAATCGGACGAAGAGCAGTCAAACTGATTTATAATCGGACGAAGAGCAGTCAAACGGTTTTATAAGAGGATGAAGAGCAGTCAAATTGATTTATAAGAGGATGAAGAGCAGTCAAACTGATTTATAAGAGGATGAAGAGCAGTCAAACTGCTTTATAAAAGGATGAAGAGCAGTCAAACTGTTTTATAAGCAGACGAAGAGCAGTCAAACTGATTTATAATCGGACGAAGAGCAGTCAAACTGATTTATAAAAGGATGAAGAGCAGTCAAACTGTTTCATAAGCGGATGAACCACAGTCAAACTGATTTATAATCGGACGAAGAGCAGTCAAACTGATTTATAAGAGGATGAAGAGCAGTCAAACTGCTTTATAAGAGGATGAAGAGCAGTCAAACTGTTCTATAGGAGGATGAAGAGCAGTCAAACTGCTTTATAAAACGATGAAGAGCAGTCAAACTGTTTTATAAGAGGACGAAGAGCAGTCAAACTGTTTTATAAGAGGATGAAGAGCAGTCAAACTGATTTATAAAAGGATGAACAGCAGTCAAACATATTTATAATTGGATGAACAGCAGTCAATAATCGGACGAAGAGCAGTCAAACTGTTATAAAGGAGGACGATGGGCAGTCAAACTGAATTATAATCGGATGAAGAGCAGTCAAACTGATTTATAAGAGGATGAAGAGCAGTCAAACTGCTTTATAAAAGGATGAAGAGCAGTCAAACTGTTTAATAAGAGGACGAACAGCAGTCAAACTGTTTTATAAGCGGACGAACAGCAGTCAAATTGATTTATAAGAGGATGAAGAGCAGTCAAACGGTTTTATAAGAGTATGAAGAGCAGTCAAATTGATTTATAAGAGGATGAAAAGCAGTCAAACTGATTTATAAAAGGATGAAGAGCAGTCAAACTGTTTTATAAGCGGATGTACCGCAGTCAAACTGATTTATAATCGGACGAAGAGCAGTCAAACTGATTTATAAGAGGATGAAGAGCAGTCAAACTGCTTTATAAGAGGATGAAGAGCAGTCAAACTGTTCTATAGGAGGATGAAGCGCAGTCAAACTGGTTTATATGAGGATGAAGAGCAGTCAAACTGCTTTATAAGAGGATGAAGAGCAGTCAAACTGCTTTATAAAACGATGAAGAGCAGTCAAACTGTTTTATAAGAGGACGAAGAGCAGTCAAACTGTTTTATAAGAGGATGAAGAGCAGTCAAACTGCTTTATAAGAGGATGAAGAGCAGTCAAACTGCTTTATAAAACGATGAAGAGCAGTCAAACTGTTTTATAAGAGGACGAAGAGCAGTCAAACTGTTTTATAAGAGGATGAAGAGCAGTCAAACTGCTTTATAAGAGGATGAAGAGCTGTCAACCTGCTTTATAAAACGATGAAGAGCAGTCAAACTGCTTTATAAAAGGATGAAGAGAAGTCAAACTGTTTAATAAGAGGACGAAGAGCAGTCAAACTGTTTTATAAGCGGACGAACAGCAGTCAAACTGATTTATAATCGGACGAAGAGCAATCAAACTGATTTATAATCGGACGAAGAGCAGTCAAACGGTTTTATAAGAGGATGAAGAGCAGTCAAATTGATTTATAAGAGGATGAAGAGCAGTCAAATGGTTTTATAAGAGGATGAAGAGCAGTCAAACTGATTTATAATCGGACGAAGAGCAGTCAAACTGATTTATAATCGGACGAAGAGCAGTCAAACTGATTTATAAGAGGATGAAGAGCAGTCAAACTGCTTTATAAGAGGATGAAGAGCAGTCAAACTGTTCTATAGGAGGATGAAGCGCAGTCAAACTGGTTTATATGAGGATGAAGAGCAGTCAAACTGCTTTATAAGAGGATGAAGAGCAGTCAAACTGCTTTATAAAACGATGAAGAGCAGTCAAACTGTTTTATAAGAGGACGAAGAGCAGTCAAACTGTTTTATAAGAGGATGAAGAGCAGTCAAACTGCTTTATAAGAGGATGAAGAGCTGTCAACCTGCTTTATAAAACGATGAAGAGCAGTCAAACTGTTTTATAAGAGGATGAAGAGCAGTCAAACTGATTTAAAAGAGGATGAAGAGCAGTCAAACTGCTTTATAAAACGATGAAGAGCAGTCAAACTGTTTTATAAGAGGACGAAGAGCAGTCAAACTGATTTATAAGAGGATGAAGAGCAGTCAAACTGCTTTATAAAAGGATGAAGAGCAGTCAAACTGTTTAATAAGAGGACGAACAGCAGTCAAACTGTTTTATAAGCGGACGAACAGCAGTCAAACTGATTTATAATCGGACGAAGAGCAGTCAAACTGATGTATAATCGGACGAAGAGCAGTCAAACGGTTTTATAAGAGGATGAAGAGCAGTCAAATTGATTTATAAGAGGATGAAGAGCAGTCAAACGGTTTTATAAGAGTATGAAGAGCAGTCAAATTGATTTATAAGAGGATGAAAAGCAGTCAAACTGATTTATAAAAGGATGAAGAGCAGTCAAACTGTTTTATAAGCGGATGAACCGCAGTCAAACTGATTTATAATCGGACGAAGAGCAGTCAAACTGATTTATAAGAGGATGAAGAGCAGTCAAACTGCTTTATAAGAGGATGAAGAGCAGTCAAACTGTTCTATAGGAGGATGAAGAGCAGTCAAACTGCTTTATAAGAGGATGAAGAGCAGTCAAACTGCTTTATAAAACGATGAAGAGCAGTCAAACTGTTTTATAAGAGGACGAAGAGCAGTCAAACTGTTTTATAAGAGGATGAAGAGCAGTCAAACTGCTTTATAAGAGGATGAAGAGCTGTCAACCTGCTTTATAAAACGATGAAGAGCAGTCAAACTGTTTTATAAGAGGACGAAGAGCAGACAAACTGTTTTATAAGAGGATGAAGAGCAGTCAAACTGATTTAAAAGAGGATGAAGAGCAGTCAAACTGCTTTATAAGAGGATGAAGAGCAGTCAAATTGATTTATAAGAGGATGAAGAGCAGTCAATAATCGGACGAAGAGCAGCCAAACTGTTCTATAGGAGGATGAAGCGCAGTCAAACTGTTTTACACGAGGATGTAGAGCAGTCAGATTGGTTTACAAGAGTATGAAGAGCAGTCAACCTATTTTACAAGAGGTTGAAGAGCAGTCAAACTTTTTTATAAGAGGATGAAGAGCAGTCAAACTGATTTATAAGAGGATGAAGAGCAGTCAAACTGCTTTATAAGCGGACGAAGAGCAGTCAAACTGATTTATAATCGGACGAAGAGCAGTCAAACTGATTTATAAAAGGATGAAGAGCAGTCAAACTGTTTTATAAGCGGATGAACCGTAGTCAAACTGATTTATAATCGGACGAAGAGCAGTCAAACTGGTTTATATGAGGATGAAGAGCAGTCAAACTGCTTTATAAGAGGATGAAGAGCAGTCAAACTGCTTTATAAAACGATGAAGAGCAGTCAAACTGTTTTATAAGAGGACGAAGAGCAGTCAAACTGTTTTATAAGAGGATGAAGAGCAGTCAAACTGCTTTATAAGAGGATGAAGAGCTGTCAACCTGCTTTATAAAACGATGAAGAGCAGTCAAACTGCTTTATAAAAGGATGAAGAGAAGTCAAACTGTTTAATAAGAGGACGAAGAGCAGTCAAACTGTTTTATAAGCGGACGAACAGCAGTCAAACTGATTTATAATCGGACGAAGAGCAGTCAAACTGATTTATAATCGGACGAAGAGCAGTCAAACGGTTTTATAAGAGGATGAAGAGCAGTCAAATTGATTTATAAGAGGATGAAGAGCAGTCAAATGGTTTTATAAGAGGATGAAGAGCAGTCAAACTGATTTATAATCGGACGAAGAGCAGTCAAACTGATTTATAAGCGGATGAACCGCAGTCAAACTGATTTATAATCGGACGAAGAGCAGTCAAACTGATTTATAAGAGGATGAAGAGCAGTCAAACTGCTTTATAAGAGGATGAAGAGCAGTCAAACTGTTCTATAGGAGGATGAAGCGCAGTCAAACTGGTTTATATGAGGATGAAGAGCAGTCAAACTGCTTTATAAGAGGATGAAGAGCAGTCAAACTGCTTTATAAAACGATGAAGAGCAGTCAAACTGTTTTATAAGAGGACGAAGAGCAGTCAAACTGTTTTATAAGAGGATGAAGAGCAGTCAAACTGCTTTATAAGAGGATGAAGAGCTGTCAACCTGCTTTATAAAACGATGAAGAGCAGTCAAACTGTTTTATAAGAGGATGAAGAGCAGTCAAACTGATTTAAAAGAGGATGAAGAGCAGTCAAACTGCTTTATAAAACGATGAAGAGCAGTCAAACTGTTTTATAAGAGGACGAAGAGCAGTCAAACTGTTTTATAAGAGGATGAAGAGCAGTCAAACTGCTTTATAAGAGGATGAAGAGCTGTCAACCTGCTTTATAAAACGATGAAGAACAGTCAAACTGTTTTATAAGAGGATGAAGAGCAGTCAAACTGATTTAAAAGAGGATGAAGAGCAGTCAAACTGCTTTATAAGAGGATGAAGAGCAGTCAAATTGATTTATAAGAGGATGAAGAGCAGTCAAACTGCTTTATAAAAGGATGAAGAGCAGTCAAACTGTTTTATAAGAGGACGAAGAGCAGTAAAACTGATTTATAAGAGGATGAAGAGCAGTCAAACTGATTTATAAGAGGATGAAGAGCAGTGAAACTGATTTATAAACGGACGAAGAGCAGTCAATAATCGGACGAAGAGCAGCCAAACTGTTCTATAGGAGGATGAAGCGCAGTCAAACTGTTTTATAAGAGGATGAAGAGCAGTCAAACTGCTTTATAAGAGGATGAAGAGCTGTCAACCTGCTTTATAAAACGATGAAGAGCAGTCAAACTGTTTTATAAGAGGACGAAGAGCAGACAAACTGTTTTATAAGAGGATGAAGAGCAGTCAAACTGATTTAAAAGAGGATGAAGAGCAGTCAAACTGCTTTATAAGAGGATGAAGAGCAGTCAAATTGATTTATAAGAGGATGAAGAGCAGTCAATAATCGGACGAAGAGCAGCCAAACTGTTCTATAGGAGGATGAAGCGCAGTCAAACTGTTTTACACGAGGATGTAGAGCAGTCAGATTGGTTTACAAGAGTATGAAGAGCAGTCAACCTATTTTACAAGAGGTTGAAGAGCAGTCAAACTTTTTTATAAGAGGATGAAGAGCAGTCAAACTGATTTATAAGAGGATGAAGAGCAGTCAAACTGCTTTATAAGCGGACGAAGAGCAGTCAAACTGATTTATAATCGGACGAAGAGCAGTCAAACTGATTTATAAAAGGATGAAGAGCAGTCGAACTGTTTTATAAGCGGATGAACCGTAGTCAAACTGATTTATAATCGGACGAAGAGCAGTCAAACTGGTTTATATGAGGATGAAGAGCAGTCAAACTGCTTTATAAGAGGATGAAGAGCAGTCAAACTGCTTTATAAAACGATGAAGAGCAGTCAAACTGTTTTATAAGAGGACGAAGAGCAGTCAAACTGTTTTATAAGAGGATGAAGAGCAGTCAAACTGCTTTATAAGAGGATGAAGAGCTGTCAACCTGCTTTATAAAACGATGAAGAGCAGTCAAACTGCTTTATAAAAGGATGAAGAGAAGTCAAACTGATTTATAATCGGACGAAGAGCAGTCAAACGGTTTTATAAGAGGATGAAGAGCAGTCAAATTGATTTATAAGAGGATGAAGAGCAGTCAAATGGTTTTATAAGACGATGAAGAGCAGTCAAACTGATTTATAATCGGACGAAGAGCAGTCAAACTGATTTATAAGCGGATGAACCGCAGTCAAACTGATTTATAATCGGACGAAGAGCAGTCAAACTGATTTATAAGAGGATGAAGAGCAGTCAAACTGCTTTATAAGAGGATGAAGAGCAGTCAAACTGTTCTATAGGAGGATGAAGCGCAGTCAAACTGGTTTATATGAGGATGAAGAGCAGTCAAACTGCTTTATAAGAGGATGAAGAGCAGTCAAACTGCTTTATAAAACGATGAAGAGCAGTCAAACTGTTTTATAAGAGGACGAAGAGCAGTCAAACTGTTTTATAAGAGGATGAAGAGCAGTCAAATTGCTTTATAAGAGGATGAAGAGCTGTCAACCTGCTTTATAAAACGATGAAGAGCAGTCAAACTGTTTTATAAGAGGATGAAGAGCAGTCAAACTGATTTAAAAGAGGATGAAGAGCAGTCAAACTGCTTTATAAAACGATGAAGAGCAGTCAAACTGTTTTATAAGAGGACGAAGAGCAGTCAAACTGTTTTATAAGAGGATGAAGAGCAGTCAAACTGCTTTATAAGAGGATGAAGAGCTGTCAACCTGCTTTATAAAACGATGAAGAACAGTCAAACTGATTTATAATCGGACGAAGAGCAGTCAAACGGTTTTATAAGAGGATGAAGAGCAGTCAAATTGATTTATAAGAGGATGAAGAGCAGTCAAACTGATTTATAAGAGGATGAAGAGCAGTCAAACTGCTTTATAAAAGAATGAAGAGCAGTCAAACTGTTTTATAAGCAGACGAAGAGCAGTCAAACTGATTTATAATCGGACGAAGAGCAGTCAAACTGATTTATAAAAGGATGAAGAGCAGTCAAACTGTTTCATAAGCGGATGAACCACAGTCAAACTGATTTATAATCGGACGAAGAGCAGTCAAACTGATTTATAAGAGGATGAAGAGCAGTCAAACTGCTTTATAAGAGGATGAAGAGCAGTCAAACTGTTCTATAGGAGGATGAAGCGCAGTCAAACTGGTTTATATGAGGATGAAGAGCAGTCAAACTGCTTTATAAGAGGATGAAGAGCTGTCAACCTGCTTTATAAAACGATGAAGAGCAGTCAAACTGTTTTATAAGAGGATGAAGAGCAGTCAAACTGATTTAAAAGAGGATGAAGAGCTGTCAACCTGCTTTATAAAACGATGAAGAGCAGTCAAACTGTTTTATAAGAGGACGAAGAGCAGACAAACTGTTTTATAAGAGGATGAAGAGCAGTCAAACTGATTTAAAAGAGGATGAAGAGCAGTCAAACTGCTTTATAAGAGGATGAAGAGCAGTCAAATTGATTTATAAGAGGATGAAGAGCAGTCAATAATCGGACGAAGAGCAGCCAAACTGTTCTATAGGAGGATGAAGCGCAGTCAAACTGTTTTACACGAGGATGTAGAGCAGTCAGATTGGTTTACAAGAGTATGAAGAGCAGTCAACCTATTTTACAAGAGGTTGAAGAGCAGTCAAACTTTTTTATAAGAGGATGAAGAGCAGTCAAACTGATTTATAAGAGGATGAAGAGCAGTCAAACTGCTTTATAAGCGGACGAAGAGCAGTCAAACTGATTTATAATCGGACGAAGAGCAGTCAAACTGATTTATAAAAGGATGAAGAGCAGTCAAACTGTTTTATAAGCGGATGAACCGTAGTCAAACTGATTTATAATCGGACGAAGAGCAGTCAAACTGGTTTATATGAGGATGAAGAGCAGTCAAACTGCTTTATAAGAGGATGAAGAGCAGTCAAACTGCTTTATAAAACGATGAAGAGCAGTCAAACTGTTTTATAAGAGGACGAAGAGCAGTCAAACTGTTTTATAAGAGGATGAAGAGCAGTCAAACTGCTTTATAAGAGGATGAAGAGCTGTCAACCTGCTTTATAAAACGATGAAGAGCAGTCAAACTGCTTTATAAAAGGATGAAGAGAAGTCAAACTGTTTAATAAGAGGACGAAGAGCAGTCAAACTGTTTTATAAGCGGACGAACAGCAGTCAAACTGATTTATAATCGGACGAAGAGCAGTCAAACTGATTTATAATCGGACGAAGAGCAGTCAAACGGTTTTATAAGAGGATGAAGAGCAGTCAAATTGATTTATAAGAGGATGAAGAGCAGTCAAATGGTTTTATAAGAGGATGAAGAGCAGTCAAACTGATTTATAATCGGACGAAGAGCAGTCAAACTGATTTATAAGCGGATGAACCGCAGTCAAACTGATTTATAATCGGACGAAGAGCAGTCAAACTGATTTATAAGAGGATGAAGAGCAGTCAAACTGTTCTATAGGAGGATGAAGCGCAGTCAAACTGGTTTATATGAGGATGAAGAGCAGTCAAACTGCTTTATAAGAGGATGAAGAGCAGTCAAACTGCTTTATAAAACGATGAAGAGCAGTCAAACTGTTTTATAAGAGGACGAAGAGCAGTCAAACTGTTTTATAAGAGGATGAAGAGCAGTCAAACTGCTTTATAAGAGGATGAAGAGCTGTCAACCTGCTTTATAAAACGATGAAGAGCAGTCAAACTGTTTTATAAGAGGATGAAGAGCAGTCAAACTGATTTAAAAGAGGATGAAGAGCAGTCAAACTGCTTTATAAAACGATGAAGAGCAGTCAAACTGTTTTATAAGAGGACGAAGAGCAGTCAAACTGTTTTATAAGAGGATGAAGAGCAGTCAAACTGCTTTATAAGAGGATGAAGAGCTGTCAACCTGCTTTATAAAACGATGAAGAACAGTCAAACTGTTTTATAAGAGGATGAAGAGCAGTCAAACTGATTTAAAAGAGGATGAAGAGCAGTCAAACTGCTTTATAAGAGGATGAAGAGCAGTCAAATTGATTTATAAGAGGATGAAGAGCAGTCAAACTGCTTTATAAAAGGATGAAGAGCAGTCAAACTGTTTTATAAGAGGACGAAGAGCAGTAAAACTGATTTATAAGAGGATGAAGAGCAGTCAAACTGATTTATAAGAGGATGAAGAGCAGTGAAACTGATTTATAAACGGACGAAGAGCAGTCAATAATCGGACGAAGAGCAGCCAAACTGTTCTATAGGAGGATGAAGCGCAGTCAAACTGTTTTACACGAGGATGTAGAGCAGTCAGATTGGTTTACAAGAGTATGAAGAGCAGTCAACCTGTTTTACAAGAGGTTGAAGAGCAGTCAAACTTTTTTATAAGAGGATGAAGAGCAGTCAAACTGATTTATAAGAGGATGAAGAGCAGTCAAACTGCTTTATAATCGGACGAAGAGCAGTCAAACTGATTTATAATCGGACGAAGAGCAGTCAAACGGTTTTATAAGAGGATGAAGAGCAGTCAAATTGATTTATAAGAGGATGAAGAGCAGTCAAACTGATTTATAAGAGGATGAAGAGCAGTCAAACTGCTTTATAAAAGGATGAAGAGCAGTCAAACTGTTTTATAAGCAGACGAAGAGCAGTCAAACTGATTTATAATCGGACGAAGAGCAGTCAAACTGATTTATAAAAGGATGAAGAGCAGTCGAACTGTTTTATAAGCGGATGAACCGTAGTCAAACTGATTTATAATCGGACGAAGAGCAGTCAAACTGGTTTATATGAGGATGAAGAGCAGTCAAACTGCTTTATAAGAGGATGAAGAGCAGTCAAACTGCTTTATAAAACGATGAAGAGCAGTCAAACTGTTTTATAAGAGGACGAAGAGCAGTCAAACTGTTTTATAAGAGGATGAAGAGCAGTCAAACTGCTTTATAAGAGGATGAAGAGCTGTCAACCTGCTTTATAAAACGATGAAGAGCAGTCAAACTGCTTTATAAAAGGATGAAGAGAAGTCAAACTGATTTATAATCGGACGAAGAGCAGTCAAACGGTTTTATAAGAGGATGAAGAGCAGTCAAATTGATTTATAAGAGGATGAAGAGCAGTCAAATGGTTTTATAAGACGATGAAGAGCAGTCAAACTGATTTATAATCGGACGAAGAGCAGTCAAACTGATTTATAAGCGGATGAACCGCAGTCAAACTGATTTATAATCGGACGAAGAGCAGTCAAACTGATTTATAAGAGGATGAAGAGCAGTCAAACTGCTTTATAAGAGGATGAAGAGCAGTCAAACTGTTCTATAGGAGGATGAAGCGCAGTCAAACTGGTTTATATGAGGATGAAGAGCAGTCAAACTGCTTTATAAGAGGATGAAGAGCAGTCAAACTGCTTTATAAAACGATGAAGAGCAGTCAAACTGTTTTATAAGAGGACGAAGAGCAGTCAAACTGTTTTATAAGAGGATGAAGAGCAGTCAAATTGCTTTATAAGAGGATGAAGAGCTGTCAACCTGCTTTATAAAACGATGAAGAGCAGTCAAACTGTTTTATAAGAGGATGAAGAGCAGTCAAACTGATTTAAAAGAGGATGAAGAGCAGTCAAACTGCTTTATAAAACGATGAAGAGCAGTCAAACTGTTTTATAAGAGGACGAAGAGCAGTCAAACTGTTTTATAAGAGGATGAAGAGCAGTCAAACTGCTTTATAAGAGGATGAAGAGCTGTCAACCTGCTTTATAAAACGATGAAGAACAGTCAAACTGATTTATAATCGGACGAAGAGCAGTCAAACGGTTTTATAAGAGGATGAAGAGCAGTCAAATTGATTTATAAGAGGATGAAGAGCAGTCAAACTGATTTATAAGAGGATGAAGAGCAGTCAAACTGCTTTATAAAAGAATGAAGAGCAGTCAAACTGTTTTATAAGCAGACGAAGAGCAGTCAAACTGATTTATAATCGGACGAAGAGCAGTCAAACTGATTTATAAAAGGATGAAGAGCAGTCAAACTGTTTCATAAGCGGATGAACCACAGTCAAACTGATTTATAATCGGACGAAGAGCAGTCAAACTGATTTATAAGAGGATGAAGAGCAGTCAAACTGCTTTATAAGAGGATGAAGAGCAGTCAAACTGTTCTATAGGAGGATGAAGCGCAGTCAAACTGGTTTATATGAGGATGAAGAGCAGTCAAACTGCTTTATAAGAGGATGAAGAGCTGTCAACCTGCTTTATAAAACGATGAAGAGCAGTCAAACTGTTTTATAAGAGGATGAAGAGCAGTCAAACTGATTTAAAAGAGGATGAAGAGCTGTCAACCTGCTTTATAAAACGATGAAGAGCAGTCAAACTGTTTTATAAGAGGACGAAGAGCAGACAAACTGTTTTATAAGAGGATGAAGAGCAGTCAAACTGATTTAAAAGAGGATGAAGAGCAGTCAAACTGCTTTATAAGAGGATGAAGAGCAGTCAAATTGATTTATAAGAGGATGAAGAGCAGTCAATAATCGGACGAAGAGCAGCCAAACTGTTCTATAGGAGGATGAAGCGCAGTCAAACTGTTTTACACGAGGATGTAGAGCAGTCAGATTGGTTTACAAGAGTATGAAGAGCAGTCAACCTATTTTACAAGAGGTTGAAGAGCAGTCAAACTTTTTTATAAGAGGATGAAGAGCAGTCAAACTGATTTATAAGAGGATGAAGAGCAGTCAAACTGCTTTATAAGCGGACGAAGAGCAGTCAAACTGATTTATAATCGGACGAAGAGCAGTCAAACTGATTTATAAAAGGATGAAGAGCAGTCAAACTGTTTTATAAGCGGATGAACCGTAGTCAAACTGATTTATAATCGGACGAAGAGCAGTCAAACTGGTTTATATGAGGATGAAGAGCAGTCAAACTGCTTTATAAGAGGATGAAGAGCAGTCAAACTGCTTTATAAAACGATGAAGAGCAGTCAAACTGTTTTATAAGAGGACGAAGAGCAGTCAAACTGTTTTATAAGAGGATGAAGAGCAGTCAAACTGCTTTATAAGAGGATGAAGAGCTGTCAACCTGCTTTATAAAACGATGAAGAGCAGTCAAACTGCTTTATAAAAGGATGAAGAGAAGTCAAACTGTTTAATAAGAGGACGAAGAGCAGTCAAACTGTTTTATAAGCGGACGAACAGCAGTCAAACTGATTTATAATCGGACGAAGAGCAGTCAAACTGATTTATAATCGGACGAAGAGCAGTCAAACGGTTTTATAAGAGGATGAAGAGCAGTCAAATTGATTTATAAGAGGATGAAGAGCAGTCAAATGGTTTTATAAGAGGATGAAGAGCAGTCAAACTGATTTATAATCGGACGAAGAGCAGTCAAACTGATTTATAAGCGGATGAACCGCAGTCAAACTGATTTATAATCGGACGAAGAGCAGTCAAACTGATTTATAAGAGGATGAAGAGCAGTCAAACTGCTTTATAAGAGGATGAAGAGCAGTCAAACTGTTCTATAGGAGGATGAAGCGCAGTCAAACTGGTTTATATGAGGATGAAGAGCAGTCAAACTGCTTTATAAGAGGATGAAGAGCAGTCAAACTGCTTTATAAAACGATGAAGAGCAGTCAAACTGTTTTATAAGAGGACGAAGAGCAGTCAAACTGTTTTATAAGAGGATGAAGAGCAGTCAAACTGCTTTATAAGAGGATGAAGAGCTGTCAACCTGCTTTATAAAACGATGAAGAGCAGTCAAACTGTTTTATAAGAGGATGAAGAGCAGTCAAACTGATTTAAAAGAGGATGAAGAGCAGTCAAACTGCTTTATAAAACGATGAAGAGCAGTCAAACTGTTTTATAAGAGGACGAAGAGCAGTCAAACTGTTTTATAAGAGGATGAAGAGCAGTCAAACTGCTTTATAAGAGGATGAAGAGCTGTCAACCTGCTTTATAAAACGATGAAGAACAGTCAAACTGTTTTATAAGAGGATGAAGAGCAGTCAAACTGATTTAAAAGAGGATGAAGAGCAGTCAAACTGCTTTATAAGAGGATGAAGAGCAGTCAAATTGATTTATAAGAGGATGAAGAGCAGTCAAACTGCTTTATAAAAGGATGAAGAGCAGTCAAACTGTTTTATAAGAGGACGAAGAGCAGTAAAACTGATTTATAAGAGGATGAAGAGCAGTCAAACTGATTTATAAGAGGATGAAGAGCAGTGAAACTGATTTATAAACGGACGAAGAGCAGTCAATAATCGGACGAAGAGCAGCCAAACTGTTCTATAGGAGGATGAAGCGCAGTCAAACTGTTTTACACGAGGATGTAGAGCAGTCAGATTGGTTTACAAGAGTATGAAGAGCAGTCAACCTGTTTTACAAGAGGTTGAAGAGCAGTCAAACTTTTTTATAAGAGGATGAAGAGCAGTCAAACTGATTTATAAGAGGATGAAGAGCAGTCAAACTGCTTTATAATCGGACGAAGAGCAGTCAAACTGATTTATAATCGGACGAAGAGCAGTCAAACGGTTTTATAAGAGGATGAAGAGCAGTCAAATTGATTTATAAGAGGATGAAGAGCAGTCAAACTGATTTATAAGAGGATGAAGAGCAGTCAAACTGCTTTATAAAAGGATGAAGAGCAGTCAAACTGTTTTATAAGCAGACGAAGAGCAGTCAAACTGATTTATAATCGGACGAAGAGCAGTCAAACTGATTTATAAAAGGATGAAGAGCAGTCAAACTGTTTCATAAGCGGATGAACCACAGTCAAACTGATTTATAATCGGACGAAGAGCAGTCAAACTGATTTATAAGAGGATGAAGAGCAGTCAAACTGCTTTATAAGAGGATGAAGAGCAGTCAAACTGTTCTATAGGAGGATGAAGCGCAGTCAAACTGGTTTATATGAGGATGAAGAGCAGTCAATCTGCTTTATAAGAGGATGAAGAGCAGTCAAACTGCTTTATAAAACGATGAAGAGCAGTCAAACTGTTTTATAAGAGGACGAAGAGCAGTCAAACTGATTTATAAGAGGATGAAGAGCAGTCAAAGTGATTTAAAAGAGGATGAAGAGCAGTCAAACTGCTTTATAAAAGGATGAAGAGCAGTCAAACTGATTTATAATCGGATATACAGCAGTCAATAATCGGACGAAGAGCAGTCAAACTGTTATATAGGAGGACGAAGAGCAGTCAATAATCGGACGAAGAGCAGCCAAACTGTTCTATAGGAGGATGAATGCAGTCAAACTGTTTTACACGAGGATGTAGAGCAGTCAGACTGGTTTACAAGAGGATGAAGAGCAGTCAACCTGTTTTACAAGAGGTTGAAGAGCAGTCAAACTGTTTTATAAGAGGATGAAGAGCAGTCAAACTGATTTATAAGAGGATGAAGAGCAGTCAAACTGCTTTATAAAAGGATGAAGAGCAGTCAAACTGTTTTATAAGCAGACGAAGAGCAGTCAAACTGATTTATAATCGGACGAAGAGCAGTCAAGCTGATTTATAAAAGGATGAAGAGCAGTCAAACTGTTATATAAGCGGACGAAGAGCAGTCAACCTGATTTATTATCGGACGAAGAGCAGTCAAACTGATTTATAAGAGGATGAAGAGCAGTCAAACTGCTTTATAAGAGGATGAAGAGCAGTCAAACTGTTCTATAGGAGGATGAAGAGCAGTCAAACTGCTTTATAAAACGATGAAGAGCAGTCAAAATGTTTTATAAGAGGACGAAGAGCAGTCAAACTGTTTTATAAGAGGATGAAGAGCAGTCAAACTGATTTATAAAAGGATGAAGAGCAGTCAAACAGATTTATAATCGGATGAACAGCAGTCAATAATCGGACGAAGAGCAGTCAAACTGTTATAAAGGAGGACGATGGGCAGTCAAACTGAATTATAATCGGATGAAGAGCAGTCAAACTGATTTAAAAGAGGACGAAGAGCAGTCAAACTGCTTTATAAAAGGATGAAGAGCAGTCAAACTGTTTAATAAGAGGACGAAGAGCAGTCAAACTGTTTTATAAGCGGACGAACAGCAGTCAAACTGATTTATAATCGGACGAAGAGCAGTCAAACTGATTTATAATCGGACGAAGAGCAGTCAAACGGTTTTATAAGAGGATGAAGAGCAGTCAAATTGATTTATAAGAGGATGAAGAGCAGTCAAACGGTTTTATAAGAGGATGAAGAGCAGTCAAATTGATTTATAAGAGGATGAAAAGCAGTCAAACTGATTTATAATCGGACGAAGAGCAGTCAAACTGATTTATAATCGGACGAAGAGCAGTCAAACGGTTTTATAAGAGGATGAAGAGCAGTCAAATTGATTTATAAGAGGATGAAGAGCAGTCAAACTGATTTATAAGAGGATGAAGAGCAGTCAAACTGCTTTATAAAAGGATGAAGAGCAGTCAAACTGTTTTATAAACAGACGAAGAGCAGTCAAACTGATTTATAATCGGACGAAGAGCAGTCAAACTGATTTATAAAAGGATGAAGAGCAGTCAAACTGTTTTATAAGCGGATGAACCGCAGTCAAACTGATTTATAATCGGACGAAGAGCAGTCAAACTGATTTATAAGAGGATGAAGAGCAGTCAAACTGATTTATAAGAGGATGAAGAGCAGTCAAACTGTTCTATAGGAGGATGAAGCGCAGTCAAAATGGTTTATATGAGGATGAAGAGCAGTCAAACTGCTTTATAAGAGGATGAAGAGCAGTCAAACTGCTTTATAAAACGATGAAGAGCAGTCAAACTGTTTTATAAGAGGACGAAGAGCAGTCAAACTGTTTTATAAGAGGATGAAGAGCAGTCAAACTGCTTTATAAGAGGATGAAGAGCTGTCAACCTGCTTTATAAAACGATGAAGAGCAGTCAAACTGTTTTATAAGAGGATGAAGAGCAGTCAAACTGCTTTATAAGAGGATGAAGAGCAGTCAAATTAATTTATAAGAGGATGAAGAGCAGTCAAACTGCTTTATAAAAGGATGAAGAGCAGTCAAACTGTTTTATAAGAGGACGAAGAGCAGTAAAACTGATTTATAAGAGGATGAAGAGCAGTCAAACTGATTTATAAGAGGATGAAGAGCAGTGAAACTGATTTATAAACGGACGAAGAGCAGTCAATAATCGGACGAAGAGCAGCCAAACTGTTCTATAGGAGGATGAAGCGCAGTCAAACTGTTTTACACGAGGATGTAGAGCAGTCAGATTGGTTTACAAGAGTATGAAGAGCAGTCAACCTGTTTTACAAGAGGTTGAAGAGCAGTCAAACTTTTTTATAAGAGGATGAAGAGCAGTCAAACTGATTTATAAGAGGATGAAGAGCAGTCAAACTGCTTTATAATCGGACGAAGAGCAGTCAAACTGATTTATAATCGGACGAAGAGCAGTCAAACGGTTTTATAAGAGGATGAAGAGCAGTCAAATTGATTTATAAGAGGATGAAGAGCAGTCAAACTGATTTATAAGAGGATGAAGAGCAGTCAAACTGCTTTATAAAAGGATGAAGAGCAGTCAAACTGTTTTATAAGCAGACGAAGAGCAGTCAAACTGATTTATAATCGGACGAAGAGCAGTCAAACTGTTTTATAAGAGGATGAAGAGCAGTCAAACTGCTTTATAAGAGGATGAAGAGCTGTCAACCTGCTTTATAAAACGATGAAGAGCAGTCAAACTGTTTTATAAGAGGATGAAGAGCAGTCAAACTGATTTAAAAGAGGATGAAGAGCAGTCAAACTGCTTTATAAGAGGATGAAGAGCAGTCAAATTAATTTATAAGAGGATGAAGAGCAGTCAAACTGCTTTATAAAAGGATGAAGAGCAGTCAAACTGTTTTATAAGAGGACGAAGAGCAGTAAAACTGATTTATAAGAGGATGAAGAGCAGTCAAACTGATTTATAAGAGGATGAAGAGCAGTCAAACTGATTTATAAACGGACGAAGAGCAGTCAATAATCGGACGAAGAGCAGCCAAACTGTTCTATAGGAGGATGAAGCGCAGTCAAACTGTTTTACACGAGGATGTAGAGCAGTCAGATTGGTTTACAAGAGTATGAAGAGCAGTCAACCTGTTTTACAAGAGGTTGAAGAGCAGTCAAACTTTTTTATAAGAGGATGAAGAGCAGTCAAACTGATTTATAAGAGGATGAAGAGCAGTCAAACTGCTTTATAATCGGACGAAGAGCAGTCAAACTGATTTATAAGAGGATGAAGAGCAGTCAAACTGTTTTATAAGCAGACGAAGAGCAGTCAAACTGATTTATAATCGGACGAAGAGCAGTCAAACTGATTTATAAAAGGATGAAGAGCAGTCAAACTGTTTCATAAGCGGATGAACCACAGTCAAACTGATTTATAATCGGACGAAGAGCAGTCAAACTGATTTATAAGAGGATGAAGAGCAGTCAAACTGCTTTATAAGAGGATGAAGAGCAGTCAAACTGTTCTATAGGAGGATGAAGCGCAGTCAAACTGGTTTATATGAGGATGAAGAGCAGTCAATCTGCTTTATAAGAGGATTAAGAGCAGTCAAACTGCTTTATAAAACGATGAAGAGCAGTCAAACTGTTTTATAAGTGGACGAAGAGCAGTCAAACTGATTTATAAGAGGATGAAGAGCAGTCAAAGTGATTTAAAAGAGGATGAAGAGCAGTCAAACTGCTTTATAAAAGGATGAAGAGCAGTCAAACTGATTTATAATCGGATGAACAGCAGTCAATAATCGGACGAAGAGCAGTCAAACTGTTATATAGGAGGACGAAGAGCAGTCAAACTGAATTATAATCGGATGAAGAGCAGTCAAACTGATTTATAAACGGACGAAGAGCAGTCAATAATCGGACGAAGAGCAGCCAAACTGTTCTATAGGAGGATGAATGCAGTCAAACTGTTTTACACGAGGATGTAGAGCAGTCAGACTGGTTTACAAGAGGATGAAGAGCAGTCAACCTGTTTTACAAGAGGTTGAAGAGCAGTCAAACTGTTTTATAAGCAGACGAAGAGCAGTCAAACTGATTTATAATCGGACGAAGAGCAGTCAAACTGATTTATAAAAGGATGAAGAGCAGTCAAACTGTTATATAAGCGGACGAAGAGCAGTCAACCTGATTTATTATCGGACGAAGAGCAGTCAAACTGATTTATAAGAGGATGAAGAGCAGTCAAACTGCTTTATAAGAGGATGAAGAGCAGTCAAACTGTTCTATAGGAGGATGAAGAGCAGTCAAACTGCTTTATAAAACGATGAAGAGCAGTCAAACTGTTTTATAAGAGGACGAAGAGCAGTCAAACTGTTATATAAGAGGATGAAGAGCAGTCAAACTGATTTATAAAAGGATGAAGAGCAGTCAAACAGATTTATAATCGGATGAACAGCAGTCAATAATCGGACGAAGAGCAGTCAAACTGTTATAAAGGAGGACGATGGGCAGTCAAACTGAATTATAATCGGATGAAGAGCAGTCAAACTGATTTATAAGAGGATGAAGAGCAGTCAAACTGCTTTATAAAAGGATGAAGAGCAGTCAAACTGTTTAATAAGAGGACGAAGAGCAGTCAAACTGTTTTATAAGCGGACGAACAGCAGTCAAACTGATTTATAATCGGACGAAGAGCAGTCAAACTGATTTATAATCGGACGAAGAGCAGTCAAACGGTTTTATAAGAGGATGAAGAGCAGTCAAATTGATTTATAAGAGGATGAAGAGCAGTCAAACGGTTTTATAAGAGGATGAAGAGCAGTCAAATTGATTTATAAGAGGATGAAAAGCAGTCAAACTGATTTATAATCGGACGAAGAGCAGTCAAACTGATTTATAATCGGACGAAGAGCAGTCAAACGGTTTTATAAGAGGATGAAGAGCAGTCAAATTGATTTATAAGAGGATGAAGAGCAGTCAAACTGATTTATAAGAGGATGAAGAGCAGTCAAACTGCTTTATAAAAGGATGAAGAGCAGTCAAACTGTTTTATAAGCAGACGAAGAGCAGTCAAACTGATTTATAATCGGACGAAGAGCAGTCAAACTGATTTATAAAAGGATGAAGAGCAGTCAAACTGTTTTATAAGCGGATGAACCGCAGTCAAACTGATTTATAATCGGACGAAGAGCAGTCAAACTGATTTATAAGAGGATGAAGAGCAGTCAAACTGCTTTATAAGAGGATGAAGAGCAGTCAAACTGTTCTATAGGAGGATGAAGCGCAGTCAAACTGCTTTATATGAGGATGAAGAGCAGTCAAACTGCTTTATAAGAGGATGAAGAGCAGTCAAACTGCTTTATAAAACGATGAAGAGCAGTCAAATTGTTTTATAAGAGGACGAAGAGCAGTCAAACTGTTTTATAAGAGGATTAAGAGCAGTCAAACTGCTTTATAAGAGGATGAAGAGCTGTCAACCTGCTTTATAAAACGATGAAGAGCAGTCAAACTGTTTTATAAGAGGACGAAGAGCAGACAAACTGTTTTATAAGAGGATGAAGAGCAGTCAAACTGATTTAAAAGAGGATGAAGAGCAGTCAAACTGCTTTATAAGAGGATGAAGAGCAGTCAAATTGATTTATAAGAGGATGAAGAGCAGTCAAACTGCTTTATAAAAGGATGAAGAGCAGTCAAACTGTTTTATAAGAGGACGAAGAGCAGTAAAACTGATTTATAAGAGGATGAAGAGCAGTCAAACTGATTTATAAGAGGATGAAGAGCAGTGAAACTGATTTATAAACGGACGAAGAGCAGTCAATAATCGGACGAAGAGCAGCCAAACTGTTCTATAGGAGGATGAAGCGCAGTCAAACTGTTTTACACGAGGATGTAGAGCAGTCAGATTGGTTTACAAGAGTATGAAGAGCAGTCAACCTGTTTTACAAGAGGTTGAAGAGCAGTCAAACTTTTTTATAAGAGGATGAAGAGCAGTCAAACTGATTTATAAGAGGATGAAGAGCAGTCAAACTGCTTTATAATCGGACGAAGAGCAGTCAAACTGATTTATAATCGGACGAAGAGCAGTCAAACGGTTTTATAAGAGGATGAAGAGCAGTCAAATTGATTTATAAGAGGATGAAGAGCAGTCAAACTGATTTATAAGAGGATGAAGAGCAGTCAAACTGCTTTATAAAATGATGAAGAGCAGTCAAACTGTTTTATAAGCAGACGAAGAGCAGTCAAACTGATTTATAATCGGACGAAGAGCAGTCAAACTGATTTATAAAAGGATGAAGAGCAGTCAAACTGTTTCATAAGCGGATGAACCGCAGTCAAACTGATTTATAATCGGACGAAGAGCAGTCAAACTGATTTATAAGAGGATGAAGAGCAGTCAAACTGCTTTATAAGAGGATGAAGAGCAGTCAAACTGTTCTATAGGAGGATGAAGCGCAGTCAAACTGGTTTATATGACGATGAAGAGCAGTCAATCTGCTTTATAAGAGGATGAAGAGCAGTCAAACTGCTTTATAAAACGATGAAGAGCAGTCAAACTGTTTTATAAGAGGACGAGGAGCAGTCAAACTGATTTATAAGAGGATGAAGAGCAGTCAAAGTGATTTAAAAGAGGATAAAGAGCAGTCAAACTGCTTTATAAAAGGATGAAGAGCAGTCAAACTGATTTATAATCGGATGAACAGCAGTCAATAATCGGACGAAGAGCAGTCAAACTGTTATATAGGAGGACGAAGAGCAGTCAAACTGAATTATAATCGGATGAAGAGCAGTCAAACTGATTTATAAACGGACGAAGAGCAGTCAATAATCGGACGAAGAGCAGCCAAACTGTTCTATAGGAGGATGAAGCGCAGTCAAACTGGTTTATATGAGGATGAAGAGCAGTCAAACTGCTTTATAAGAGGATGAAGAGCAGTCAAACTGCTTTATAAAACGATGAAGAGCAGTCAAACTGTTTTATAAGAGGACGAAGAGCAGTCAAACTGTTTTATAAGAGGATTAAGAGCAGTCAAACTGCTTTATAAGAGGATGAAGAGCTGTCAACCTGCTTTATAAAACGATGAAGAGCAGTCAAACTGTTTTATAAGAGGACGAAGAGCAGACAAACTGTTTTATAAGAGGATGAAGAGCAGTCAAACTGATTTAAAAGAGGATGAAGAGCAGTCAAACTGCTTTATAAGAGGATGAAGAGCAGTCAAATTGATTTATAAGAGGATGAAGAGCAGTCAAACTGCTTTATAAAAGGATGAAGAGCAGTCAAACTGTTTTATAAGAGGACGAAGAGCAGTAAAACTGATTTATAAGAGGATGAAGAGCAGTCAAACTGATTTATAAGAGGATGAAGAGCAGTGAAACTGATTTATAAACGGACGAAGAGCAGTCAATAATCGGACGAAGAGCAGCCAAACTGTTCTATAGGAGGATGAAGCGCAGTCAAACTGTTTTACACGAGGATGTAGAGCAGTCAGATTGGTTTACAAGAGTATGAAGAGCAGTCAACCTGTTTTACAAGAGGTTGAAGAGCAGTCAAACTTTTTATAAGAGGATGAAGAGCAGTCAAACTGTTTTATAAGCGGACGAACAGCAGTCAAACTGATTTATAATCGGACGAAGAGCAGTCAAACTGATTTATAATCGGACGAAGAGCAGTCAAACGGTTTTATAAGAGGATGAAGAGCAGTCAAATTGATTTATAAGAGGATGAAGAGCAGTCAAACGGTTTTATAAGAGGATGAAGAGCAGTCAAATTGATTTATAAGAGGATGAAAAGCAGTCAAACTGATTTATAATCGGACGAAGAGCAGTCAAACTGATTTATAATCGGACGAAGAGCAGTCAAACGGTTTTATAAGAGGATGAAGAGCAGTCAAATTGATTTATAAGAGGATGAAGAGCAGTCAAACTGATTTATAAGAGGATGAAGAGCAGTCAAACTGCTTTATAAAAGGATGAAGAGCAGTCAAACTGTTTTATAAGCAGACGAAGAGCAGTCAAACTGATTTATAATCGGACGAAGAGCAGTCAAACTGATTTATAAAAGGATGAAGAGCAGTCAAACTGTTTTATAAGCGGATGAACCGCAGTCAAACTGATTTATAATCGGACGAAGAGCAGTCAAACTGATTTATAAGAGGATGAAGAGCAGTCAAACTGCTTTATAAGAGGATGAAGAGCAGTCAAACTGTTCTATAGGAGGATGAAGCGCAGTCAAACTGCTTTATATGAGGATGAAGAGCAGTCAAACTGCTTTATAAGAGGATGAAGAGCAGTCAAACTGCTTTATAAAACGATGAAGAGCAGTCAAACTGTTTTATAAGAGGACGAAGAGCAGTCAAACTGTTTTATAAGAGGATTAAGAGCAGTCAAACTGCTTTATAAGAGGATGAAGAGCTGTCAACCTGCTTTATAAAACGATGAAGAGCAGTCAAACTGTTTTATAAGAGGACGAAGAGCAGACAAACTGTTTTATAAGAGGATGAAGAGCAGTCAAACTGATTTAAAAGAGGATGAAGAGCAGTCAAACTGCTTTATAAGAGGATGAAGAGCAGTCAAATTGATTTATAAGAGGATGAAGAGCAGTCAAACTGCTTTATAAAAGGATGAAGAGCAGTCAAACTGTTTTATAAGAGGACGAAGAGCAGTAAAACTGATTTATAAGAGGATGAAGAGCAGTCAAACTGATTTATAAGAGGATGAAGAGCAGTGAAACTGATTTATAAACGGACGAAGAGCAGTCAATAATCGGACGAAGAGCAGCCAAACTGTTCTATAGGAGGATGAAGCGCAGTCAAACTGTTTTACACGAGGATGTAGAGCAGTCAGATTGGTTTACAAGAGTATGAAGAGCAGTCAACCTGTTTTACAAGAGGTTGAAGAGCAGTCAAACTTTTTTATAAGAGGATGAAGAGCAGTCAAACTGATTTATAAGAGGATGAAGAGCAGTCAAACTGCTTTATAATCGGACGAAGAGCAGTCAAACTGATTTATAATCGGACGAAGAGCAGTCAAACGGTTTTATAAGAGGATGAAGAGCAGTCAAATTGATTTATAAGAGGATGAAGAGCAGTCAAACTGATTTATAAGAGGATGAAGAGCAGTCAAACTGCTTTATAAAATGATGAAGAGCAGTCAAACTGTTTTATAAGCAGACGAAGAGCAGTCAAACTGATTTATAAAAGGATGAAGAGCAGTCAAACTGTTTCATAAGCGGATGAACCGCAGTCAAACTGATTTATAATCGGACGAAGAGCAGTCAAACTGATTTATAAGAGGATGAAGAGCAGTCAAACTGCTTTATAAGAGGATGAAGAGCAGTCAAACTGTTCTATAGGAGGATGAAGCGCAGTCAAACTGGTTTATATGACGATGAAGAGCAGTCAATCTGCTTTATAAGAGGATGAAGAGCAGTCAAACTGCTTTATAAAACGATGAAGAGCAGTCAAACTGTTTTATAAGAGGACGAGGAGCAGTCAAACTGATTTATAAGAGGATGAAGAGCAGTCAAAGTGATTTAAAAGAGGATGAAGAGCAGTCAAACTGCTTTATAAAAGGATGAAGAGCAGTCAAACTGATTTATAATCGGATGAACAGCAGTCAATAATCGGACGAAGAGCAGTCAAACTGTTATATAGGAGGACGAAGAGCAGTCAAACTGAATTATAATCGGATGAAGAGCAGTCAAACTGATTTATAAACGGACGAAGAGCAGTCAATAATCGGACGAAGAGCAGCCAAACTGTTCTATAGGAGGATGAAGCGCAGTCAAACTGGTTTATATGAGGATGAAGAGCAGTCAAACTGCTTTATAAGAGGATGAAGAGCAGTCAAACTGCTTTATAAAACGATGAAGAGCAGTCAAACTGTTTTATAAGAGGACGAAGAGCAGTCAAACTGTTTTATAAGAGGATTAAGAGCAGTCAAACTGCTTTATAAGAGGATGAAGAGCTGTCAACCTGCTTTATAAAACGATGAAGAGCAGTCAAACTGTTTTATAAGAGGACGAAGAGCAGACAAACTGTTTTATAAGAGGATGAAGAGCAGTCAAACTGATTTAAAAGAGGATGAAGAGCAGTCAAACTGCTTTATAAGAGGATGAAGAGCAGTCAAATTGATTTATAAGAGGATGAAGAGCAGTCAAACTGCTTTATAAAAGGATGAAGAGCAGTCAAACTGTTTTATAAGAGGACGAAGAGCAGTAAAACTGATTTATAAGAGGATGAAGAGCAGTCAAACTGATTTATAAGAGGATGAAGAGCAGTGAAACTGATTTATAAACGGACGAAGAGCAGTCAATAATCGGACGAAGAGCAGCCAAACTGTTCTATAGGAGGATGAAGCGCAGTCAAACTGTTTTACACGAGGATGTAGAGCAGTCAGATTGGTTTACAAGAGTATGAAGAGCAGTCAACCTGTTTTACAAGAGGTTGAAGAGCAGTCAAACTTTTTATAAGAGGATGAAGAGCAGTCAAACTGATTTATAAGAGGATGAAGAGCAGTCAAACTGCTTTATAATCGGACGAAGAGCAGTCAAACTGATTTATAATCGGACGAAGAGCAGTCAAACGGTTTTATAAGAGGATGAAGAGCAGTCAAATTGATTTATAAGAGGATGAAGAGCAGTCAAACTGATTTATAAGAGGATGAAGAGCAGTCAAACTGCTTTATAAAAGGATGAAGAGCAGTCAAACTGTTTTATAAGCAGACGAAGAGCAGTCAAACTGATTTATAATCGGACGAAGAGCAGTCAAACTGATTTATAAAAGGATGAAGAGCAGTCAAACTGTTTCATAAGCGGATGAACCACAGTCAAACTGATTTTTAATCGGACGAAGAGCAGTCAAACTGATTTATAAGAGGATGAAGAGCAGTCAAACTGCTTTATAAGAGGATGAAGAGCAGTCAAACTGTTCTATAGGAGGATGAAGCGCAGTCAAACTGGTTTATATGAGGATTAAGAGCAGTCAATCTGCTTTATAAGAGGATGAAGAGCAGTCAAACTGCTTTATAAAACGATGAAGAGCAGTCAAACTGTTTTATAAGAGGACGAAGAGCAGTCAAACTGATTTATAAGAGGATGAAGAGCAGTGAAACTGATTTATAAACGGACGAAGAGCAGTCAATAATCGGACGAAGAGCAGCCAAACTGTTCTATAGGAGGATGAAGCGCAGTCAAACTGTTTTACACGAGGATGTAGAGCAGTCAGATTGGTTTACAAGAGTATGAAGAGCAGTCAACCTGTTTTACAAGAGGTTGAAGAGCAGTCAAACTTTTTATAAGAGGATGAAGAGCAGTCAAACTGATTTATAAGAGGATGAAGAGCAGTCAAACTGCTTTATAATCGGACGAAGAGCAGTCAAACTGATTTATAATCGGACGAAGAGCAGTCAAACGGTTTTATAAGAGGATGAAGAGCAGTCAAATTGATTTATAAGAGGATGAAGAGCAGTCAAACTGATTTATAAGAGGATGAAGAGCAGTCAAACTGCTTTATAAAAGGATGAAGAGCAGTCAAACTGTTTTATAAGCAGACGAAGAGCAGTCAAACTGATTTATAATCGGACGAAGAGCAGTCAAACTGATTTATAAAAGGATGAAGAGCAGTCAAACTGTTTCATAAGCGGATGAACCACAGTCAAACTGATTTTTAATCGGACGAAGAGCAGTCAAACTGATTTATAAGAGGATGAAGAGCAGTCAAACTGCTTTATAAGAGGATGAAGAGCAGTCAAACTGTTCTATAGGAGGATGAAGCGCAGTCAAACTGGTTTATATGAGGATGAAGAGCAGTCAATCTGCTTTATAAGAGGATGAAGAGCAGTCAAACTGCTTTATAAAACGATGAAGAGCAGTCAAACTGTTTTATAAGAGGACGAAGAGCAGTCAAACTGATTTATAAGAGGATGAAGAGCAGTCAAAGTGATTTAAAAGAGGATGAAGAGCAGTCAAACTGCTTTATAAAAGGATGAAGAGCAGTCAAACTGATTTATAATCGGATGAACAGCAGTCAATAATCGGACGAAGAGCAGTCAAACTGTTATATAGGAGGACGAAGAGCAGTCAAACTGAATTATAAGCGGATGAAGAGCAGCCAAACTGTTCTATAGGAGGATGAATGCAGTCAAACTGTTTTACACGAGGATGTAGAGCAGTCAGACTGGTTTACAAGAGGATGAAGAGCAGTCAAACTGTTTCATAAGCGGATGAAGAGCAGTCAAACTGTTTCATAAGCGGATGAACCACAGTCAAACTGATTTTTAATCGGACGAAGAGCAGTCAAACTGATTTATAAGAGGATGAAGAGCAGTCAAACTGCTTTATAAGAGGATGAAGAGCAGTCAAACTGTTCTATAGGAGGATGAAGCGCAGTCAAACTGGTTTATATGAGGATGAAGAGCAGTCAATCTGCTTTATAAGAGGATGAAGAGCAGTCAAACTGCTTTATAAAACGATGAAGAGCAGTCAAACTGTTTTATAAGAGGACGAAGAGCAGTCAAACTGATTTATAAGAGGATGAAGAGCAGTGAAACTGATTTATAAACGGACGAAGAGCAGTCAATAATCGGACGAAGAGCAGCCAAACTGTTCTATAGGAGGATGAAGCGCAGTCAAACTGTTTTACACGAGGATGTAGAGCAGTCAGATTGGTTTACAAGAGTATGAAGAGCAGTCAACCTGTTTTACAAGAGGTTGAAGAGCAGTCAAACTTTTTATAAGAGGATGAAGAGCAGTCAAACTGATTTATAAGAGGATGAAGAGCAGTCAAACTGCTTTATAATCGGACGAAGAGCAGTCAAACTGATTTATAATCGGACGAAGAGCAGTCAAACGGTTTTATAAGAGGATGAAGAGCAGTCAAATTGATTTATAAGAGGATGAAGAGCAGTCAAACTGATTTATAAGAGGATGAAGAGCAGTCAAACTGCTTTATAAAAGGATGAAGAGCAGTCAAACTGTTTTATAAGCAGACGAAGAGCAGTCAAACTGATTTATAATCGGACGAAGAGCAGTCAAACTGATTTATAAAAGGATGAAGAGCAGTCAAACTGTTTCATAAGCGGATGAACCACAGTCAAACTGATTTTTAATCGGACGAAGAGCAGTCAAACTGATTTATAAGAGGATGAAGAGCAGTCAAACTGCTTTATAAGAGGATGAAGAGCAGTCAAACTGTTCTATAGGAGGATGAAGCGCAGTCAAACTGGTTTATATGAGGATGAAGAGCAGTCAATCTGCTTTATAAGAGGATGAAGAGCAGTCAAACTGCTTTATAAAACGATGAAGAGCAGTCAAACTGTTTTATAAGAGGACGAAGAGCAGTCAAACTGATTTATAAGAGGATGAAGAGCAGTCAAAGTGATTTAAAAGAGGATGAAGAGCAGTCAAACTGCTTTATAAAAGGATGAAGAGCAGTCAAACTGATTTATAATCGGATGAACAGCAGTCAATAATCGGACGAAGAGCAGTCAAACTGTTATATAGGAGGACGAAGAGCAGTCAAACTGAATTATAAGCGGATGAAGAGCAGCCAAACTGTTCTATAGGAGGATGAATGCAGTCAAACTGTTTTACACGAGGATGTAGAGCAGTCAGACTGGTTTACAAGAGGATGAAGAGCAGTCAAACTGTTTCATAAGCGGATGAACCACAGTCAAACTGATTTTTAATCGGACGAAGAGCAGTCAAACTGATTTATAAGAGGATGAAGAGCAGTCAAACTGCTTTATAAGAGGATGAAGAGCAGTCAAACTGTTCTATAGGAGGATGAAGCGCAGTCAAACTGGTTTATATGAGGATGAAGAGCAGTCAATCTGCTTTATAAGAGGATGAAGAGCAGTCAAACTGCTTTATAAAACGATGAAGAGCAGTCAAACTGTTTTATAAGAGGACGAAGAGCAGTCAAACTGATTTATAAGAGGATGAAGAGCAGTGAAACTGATTTATAAACGGACGAAGAGCAGTCAATAA
Organism: Lampris incognitus; assembly: GCF_029633865.1. NCBI lineage: Eukaryota > Metazoa > Chordata > Actinopteri > Lampriformes > Lampridae > Lampris > Lampris incognitus. The sequence continues at coordinate 44,654,305 of NC_079222.1, forward strand.
TCGGACGAAGAGCAGCCAAACTGTTCTATAGGAGGATGAAGCGCAGTCAAACTGTTTTACACGAGGATGTAGAGCAGTCAGATTGGTTTACAAGAGTATGAAGAGCAGTCAACCTGTTTTACAAGAGGTTGAAGAGCAGTCAAACTTTTTATAAGAGGATGAAGAGCAGTCAAACTGATTTATAAGAGGATGAAGAGCAGTCAAACTGCTTTATAATCGGACGAAGAGCAGTCAAACTGATTTATAATCGGACGAAGAGCAGTCAAACGGTTTTATAAGAGGATGAAGAGCAGTCAAATTGATTTATAAGAGGATGAAGAGCAGTCAAACTGATTTATAAGAGGATGAAGAGCAGTCAAACTGCTTTATAAAAGGATGAAGAGCAGTCAAACTGTTTTATAAGCAGACGAAGAGCAGTCAAACTGATTTATAATCGGACGAAGAGCAGTCAAACTGATTTATAAAAGGATGAAGAGCAGTCAAACTGTTTCATAAGCGGATGAACCACAGTCAAACTGATTTTTAATCGGACGAAGAGCAGTCAAACTGATTTATAAGAGGATGAAGAGCAGTCAAACTGCTTTATAAGAGGATGAAGAGCAGTCAAACTGTTCTATAGGAGGATGAAGCGCAGTCAAACTGGTTTATATGAGGATGAAGAGCAGTCAATCTGCTTTATAAGAGGATGAAGAGCAGTCAAACTGCTTTATAAAACGATGAAGAGCAGTCAAACTGTTTTATAAGAGGACGAAGAGCAGTCAAACTGATTTATAAGAGGATGAAGAGCAGTCAAAGTGATTTAAAAGAGGATGAAGAGCAGTCAAACTGCTTTATAAAAGGATGAAGAGCAGTCAAACTGATTTATAATCGGATGAACAGCAGTCAATAATCGGACGAAGAGCAGTCAAACTGTTATATAGGAGGACGAAGAGCAGTCAAACTGAATTATAAGCGGATGAAGAGCAGTCAAACTGATTTATAAACGGACGAAGAGCAGTCAATAATCGGACGAAGAGCAGCCAAACTGTTCTATAGGAGGATGAATGCAGTCAAACTGTTTTACACGAGGATGTAGAGCAGTCAGACTGGTTTACAAGAGGATGAAGAGCAGTCAACCTGTTTTACAAGAGGTTGAAGAGCAGTCAAACTGTTTTATAAGAGGATGAAGAGCAGTCAAACTGATTTATAAGAGGATGAAGAGCAGTCAAACTGCTTTATAAAAGGATGAAGAGCAGTCAAACTGTTTTATAAGCAGACGAAGAGCAGTCAAACTGATTTATAATCGGACGAAGAGCAGTCAAACTGATATATAAAAGGATGAAGAGCAGTCAAACTGTTATATAAGCGGACGAAGAGCAGTCAACCTGATTTATTATCGGACGAAGAGCAGTCAAACTGATTTATAAGAGGATGAAGAGCAGTCAAACTGCTTTATAAGAGGATGAAGAGCAGTCAAACTGTTCTATAGGAGGATGAAGAGCAGTCAAACTGCTTTATAAAACGATGAAGAGCAGTCAAACTGTTTTATAAGAGGACGAAGAGCAGTCAAACTGTTTTATAAGAGGATGAAGAGCAGTCAAACTGATTTATAAAAGGATGAAGAGCAGTCAAACAGATTTATAATCGGATGAACAGCAGTCAAACTGCTTTATAAAAGGATGAAGAGCAGTCAAACTGTTTAATAAGAGGACGAAGAGCAGTCAAACTGTTTTATAAGCGGACGAACAGCAGTCAAACTGATTTATAATCGGACGAAGAGCAGTCAAACTGATTTATAATCGGACGAAGAGCAGTCAAACGGTTTTATAAGAGGATGAAGAGCAGTCAAATTGATTTATAAGAGGATGAAGAGCAGTCAAACGGTTTTATAAGAGGATGAAGAGCAGTCAAATTGATTTATAAGAGGATGAAAAGCAGTCAAACTGATTTATAATCGGACGAAGAGCAGTCAAACTGATTTATAATCGGACGAAGAGCAGTCAAACGGTTTTATAAGAGGATGAAGAGCAGTCAAATTGATTTATAAGAGGATGAAGAGCAGTCAAACTGATTTATAAGAGGATGAAGAGCAGTCAAACTGCTTTATAAAAGGATGAAGAGCAGTCAAACTGTTTTATAAGCAGACGAAGAGCAGTCAAACTGATTTATAATCGGACGAAGAGCAGTCAAACTGATTTATAAAAGGATGAAGAGCAGTCAAACTGTTTTATAAGCGGATGAACCGCAGTCAAACTGATTTATAATCGGACGAAGAGCAGTCAAACTGATTTATAAGAGGATGAAGAGCAGTCAAACTGCTTTATAAGAGGATGAAGAGCAGTCAAACTGTTCTATAGGAGGATGAAGCGCAGTCAAACTGCTTTATATGAGGATGAAGAGCAGTCAAACTGCTTTATAAGAGGATGAAGAGCAGTCAAACTGCTTTATAAAACGATGAAGAGCAGTCAAACTGTTTTATAAGAGGACGAAGAGCAGTCAAACTGTTTTATAAGAGGATGAAGAGCAGTCAAACTGCTTTATAAGAGGATGACGAGCTGTCAACCTGCTTTATAAAACGATGAAGAGCAGTCAAACTGTTTTATAAGAGGACGAAGAGCAGACAAACTGTTTTATAAGAGGATGAAGAGCAGTCAAACTGATTTAAAAGAGGATGAAGAGCAGTCAAACTGCTTTATAAGAGGATGAAGAGCAGTCAAATTGATTTATAAGAGGATGAAGAGCAGTCAAACTGCTTTATAAAAGGATGAAGAGCAGTCAAACTGTTTTATAAGAGGACGAAGAGCAGTAAAACTGATTTATAAGAGGATGAAGAGCAGTCAAACTGATTTATAAGAGGATGAAGAGCAGTGAAACTGATTTATAAACGGACGAAGAGCAGTCAATAATCGGACGAAGAGCAGCCAAACTGTTCTATAGGAGGATGAAGCGCAGTCAAACTGTTTTACACGAGGATGTAGAGCAGTCAGATTGGTTTACAAGAGTATGAAGAGCAGTCAACCTGTTTTACAAGAGGTTGAAGAGCAGTCAAACTTTTTTATAAGAGGATGAAGAGCAGTCAAACTGATTTATAAGAGGATGAAGAGCAGTCAAACTGCTTTATAATCGGACGAAGAGCAGTCAAACTGATTTATAATCGGACGAAGAGCAGTCAAACGGTTTTATAAGAGGATGAAGAGCAGTCAAATTGATTTATAAGAGGATGAAGAGCAGTCAAACTGATTTATAAGAGGATGAAGAGCAGTCAAACTGCTTTATAAAAGGATGAAGAGCAGTCAAACTGTTTTATAAGCAGACGAAGAGCAGTCAAACTGATTTATAATCGGACGAAGAGCAGTCAAACTGATTTATAAAAGGATGAAGAGCAGTCAAACTGTTTCATAAGCGGATGAACCGCAGTCAAACTGATTTATAATCGGACGAAGAGCAGTCAAACTGATTTATAAGAGGATGAAGAGCAGTCAAACTGCTTTATAAGAGGATGAAGAGCAGTCAAACTGTTCTACAGGAGGATGAAGCGCAGTCAAACTGGTTTATATGAGGATGAAGAGCAGTCAATCTGCTTTATAAGAGGATGAAGAGCAGTCAAACTGCTTTATAAAACGATGAAGAGCAGTCAAACTGTTTTATAAGAGGACGAAGAGCAGTCAAACTGATTTATAAGAGGATGAAGAGCAGTCAAAGTGATTTAAAAGAGGATGAAGAGCAGTCAAACTGCTTTATAAAAGGATGAAGAGCAGTCAAACTGATTTATAATCGGATGAACAGCAGTCAATAATCGGACGAAGAGCAGTCAAACTGTTATATAGGAGGACGAAGAGCAGTCAAACTGAATTATAATCGGATGAAGAGCAGTCAAACTGATTTATAAACGGACGAAGAGCAGTCAATAATCGGACGAAGAGCAGCCAAACTGTTCTATAGGAGGATGAAGAGCAGTCAAACTGTTTTACACGAGGATGTAGAGCAGTCAGACTGGTTTACAAGAGGATGAAGAGCAGTCAACCTGTTTTACAAGAGGTTGAAGAGCAGTCAAACTGTTTTATAAGAGGATGAAGAGCAGTCAAACTGATTTATAAGAGGATGAAGAGCAGTCAAACTGCTTTATAAAAGGATGAAGAGCAGTCAAACTGTTTTATAAGCAGACGAAGAGCAGTCAAACTGATTTATAATCGGACAAAGAGCAGTCAAACTGATTTATAAAAGGATGAAGAGCAGTCAAACTGTTATATAAGCGGACGAAGAGCAGTCAACCTGATTTATTATCGGACGAAGAGCAGTCAAACTGATTTATAAGAGGATGAAGAGCAGTCAAACTGTTTTATAAGCAGACGAAGAGCAGTCAAACTGATTTATAATCGGACGAAGAGCAGTCAAACTGATTTATAAAAGGATGAAGAGCAGTCAAACTGTTTCATAAGCGGATGAACTGCAGTCAAACTGATTTATAATCGGACGAAGAGCAGTCAAACTGATTTATAAGAGGATGAAGAGCAGTCAAACTGCTTTATAAGAGGATGAAGAGCAGTCAAACTGTTCTATAGGAGGATGAAGCGCAGTCAAACTGGTTTATATGAGGATGAAGAGCAGTCAATCTGCTTTATAAGAGGATGAAGAGCAGTCAAACTGCTTTATAAAACGATGAAGAGCAGTCAAACTGTTTTATAAGAGGACGAAGAGCAGTCAATCTGCTTTATAAGAGGATGAAGAGCAGTCAAACTGATTTATAAGAGGATGAAGAGCAGTCAAACTGCTTTATAAAAGGATGAAGAGCAGTCAAACTGTTTTATAAGCAGACGAAGAGCAGTCAAACTGATTTATAATCGGACGAAGAGCAGTCAAACTGATTTATAAAAGGATGAAGAGCAGTCAAACTGTTTTATAAGCGGATGAACCGCAGTCAAACTGATTTATAATCGGACGAAGAGCAGTCAAACTGATTTATAAGAGGATGAAGAGCAGTCAAACTGCTTTATAAGAGGATGAAGAGCAGTCAAACTGTTCTATAGGAGGATGAAGCGCAGTCAAACTGGTTTATATGAGGATGAAGAGCAGTCAAACTGCTTTATAAGAGGATGAAGAGCAGTCAAACTGCTTTATAAAACGATGAAGAGCAGTCAAACTGTTTTATAAGAGGACGAAGAGCAGTCAAACTGTTTTATAAGAGGATGAAGAGCAGTCAAACTGCTTTATAAGAGGATGACGAGCTGTCAACCTGCTTTATAAAACGATGAAGAGCAGTCAAACTGTTTTATAAGAGGACGAAGAGCAGACAAACTGTTTTATAAGAGGATGAAGAGCAGTCAAACTGATTTAAAAGAGGATGAAGAGCAGTCAAACTGCTTTATAAGAGGATGAAGAGCAGTCAAACTGTTCTATAGGAGGATGAAGCGCAGTCAAACTGGTTTATATGAGGATGAAGAGCAGTCAAACTGTTTTATAAGAGGACGAAGAGCAGTAAAACTGATTTATAAGAGGATGAAGAGCAGTCAAACTGATTTATAAGAGGATGAAGAGCAGTGAAACTGATTTATAAACGGACGAAGAGCAGTCAATAATCGGACGAAGAGCAGCCAAACTGTTCTATAGGAGGATGAAGCGCAGTCAAACTGTTTTACACGAGGATGTAGAGCAGTCAGATTGGTTTACAAGAGTATGAAGAGCAGTCAACCTGTTTTACAAGAGGTTGAAGAGCAGTCAAACTTTTTTATAAGAGGATGAAGAGCAGTCAAACTGATTTATAAGAGGATGAAGAGCAGTCAAACTGCTTTATAATCGGACGAAGAGCAGTCAAACTGATTTATAATCGGACGAAGAGCAGTCAAACGGTTTTATAAGAGGATGAAGAGCAGTCAAATTGATTTATAAGAGGATGAAGAGCAGTCAAACTGATTTATAAGAGGATGAAGAGCAGTCAAACTGCTTTATAAAAGGATGAAGAGCAGTCAAACTGTTTTATAAGCAGACGAAGAGAAGTCAAACTGATTTATAATCGGACGAAGAGCAGTCAAACTGATTTATAATAGGATGAAGAGCAGTCAAACTGTTTCATAAGCGGATGAACCGCAGTCAAACTGATTTATAATCGGACGAAGAGCAGTCAAACTGATTTATAAGAGGATGAAGAGCAGTCAAACTGCTTTATAAGAGGATGAAGAGCAGTCAAACTGTTCTATAGGAGGATGAAGCGCAGTCAAACTGGTTTATATGAGGATGAAGAGCAGTCAATCTGCTTTATAAGAGGACGAAGAGCAGTCAAACTGATTTATAAGAGGATGAAGAGCAGTCAAAGTGATTTAAAAGAGGATGAAGAGCAGTCAAACTGCTTTATAAAAGGATGAAGAGCAGTCAAACTGATTTATAATCGGATGAACAGCAGTCAATAATCGGACGAAGAGCAGTCAAACTGTTATATAGGAAGACGAAGAGCAGTCAAACTGAATTATAATCGGATGAAGAGCAGTCAAACTGATTTATAAACGGACGAAGAGCAGTCAATAATCGGACGAAGAGCAGCCAAACTGTTCTATAGGAGGATGTAGCGCAGTCAAACTGTTTTACACGAGGATGTAGAGCAGTCAGACTGGTTTACAAGAGGATGAAGAGCAGTCAACCTGTTTTACAAGAGGTTGAAGAGCAGTCAAACTGTTTTATAAGAGGATGAAGAGCAGTCAAACTGATTTATAAGAGGATGAAGAGCAGTCAAACTGCTTTATAAAAGGATGAAGAGCAGTCAAACTGTTTTATAAGCAGACGAAGAGCAGTCAAACTGATTTATAATCGGACAAAGAGCAGTCAAACTGATTTATAAAAGGATGAAGAGCAGTCAAACTGTTATATAAGCGGACGAAGAGCAGTCAACCTGATTTATTATCGGACGAAGAGCAGTCAAACTGATTTATAAGAGGATGAAGAGCAGTCAAACTGTTTTATAAGCAGACGAAGAGCAGTCAAACTGATTTATAATCGGACGAAGAGCAGTCAAACTAATTTATAAAAGGATGAAGAGCAGTCAAACTGTTTCATAAGCGGATGAACCGCAGTCAAACTGATTTATAATCGGACGAAGAGCAGTCAAACTGATTTATAAGAGGATGAAGAGCAGTCAAACTGCTTTATAAGAGGATGAAGAGCAGTCAAACTGTTCTATAGGAGGATGAAGCGCAGTCAAACTGGTTTATATGAGGATGAAGAGCAGTCAATCTGCTTTATAAGAGGATGAAGAGCAGTCAAACTGCTTTATAAAACGATGAAGAGCAGTCAAACTGTTTTATAAGAGGACGAAGAGCAGTCAAACTGATTTATAAGAGGATGAAGAGCAGTCAAAGTGATTTAAAAGAGGATGAAGAGCAGTCAAACTGCTTTATAAAAGGATGAAGAGCAGTCAAACTGATTTATAATCGGATGAACAGCAGTCAATAATCGGACGAAGAGCAGTCAAACTGTTATATAGGAGGACGAAGAGCAGTCAAACTGAATTATAATCGGATGAAGAGCAGTCAAACTGATTTATAAACGGACGAAGAGCAGTCAATAATCGGACGAAGAGCAGCCAAACTGTTCTATTTGAGGATGAAGCGCAGTCAAACTGTTTTACACGAGGATGTAGAGCAGTCATACTGGTTTACAAGAGGATGAAGAGCAGTCAACCTGTTTTACAAGAGGTTGAAGAGCAGTCAAACTGTTTTATAAGAGGATGAAGAGCAGTCAAACTGATTTATAAGAGGATGAAGAGCAGTCAAACTGCTTTATAAAAGGATGAAGAGCAGTCAAACTGTTTTATAAGCAGACGAAGAGCAGTCAAACTGATTTATAATCGGACGAAGAGCAGTCAAACTGATTTATAAAAGGATGAAGAGCAGTCAAACTGTTATATAAGCGGACGAAGAGCAGTCAACCTGATTTATTATCGGACGAAGAGCAGTCAAACTGATTTATAAGAGGATGAAGAGCAGTCAAACTGCTTTATAAGAGGATGAAGAGCAGTCAAACTGTTCTATAGGAGGATGAAGAGCAGTCAAACTGCTTTATAAAACGATGAAGAGCAGTCAAACTGTTTTATAAGAGGACGAAGAGCAGTCAAACTGTTTTATAAGAGGATGAAGAGCAGTCAAACTGATTTATAAAAGGATGAACAGCAGTCAAACATATTTATAATCGGATGAACAGCAGTCAATAATCGGACGAAGAGCAGTCAAACTGTTATAAAGGAGGACGATGGGCAGTCAAACTGAATTATAATCGGATGAAGAGCAGTCAAACTGATTTATAAGAGGATGAAGAGCAGTCAAACTGCTTTATAAAAGGATGAAGAGCAGTCAAACTGTTTAATAAGAGGACGAACAGCAGTCAAACTGTTTTATAAGCGGACGAACAGCAGTCAAACTGATTTATAATCGGACGAAGAGCAGTCAAACTGATGTATAATCGGACGAAGAGCAGTCAAACGGTTTTATAAGAGGATGAAGAGCAGTCAAATTGATTTATAAGAGGATGAAGAGCAGTCAAACGGTTTTATAAGAGTATGAAGAGCAGTCAAATTGATTTATAAGAGGATGAAAAGCAGTCAAACTGATTTATAAAAGGATGAAGAGCAGTCAAACTGTTTTATAAGCGGATGAACCGCAGTCAAACTGATTTATAATCGGACGAAGAGCAGTCAAACTGATTTATAAGAGGATGAAGAGCAGTCAAACTGCTTTATAAGAGGATGAAGAGCAGTCAAACTGTTCTATAGGAGGATGAAGCGCAGTCAAACTGGTTTATATGAGGATGAAGAGCAGTCAAACTGCTTTATAAGAGGATGAAGAGCAGTCAAACTGCTTTATAAAACGATGAAGAGCAGTCAAACTGTTTTATAAGAGGACGAAGAGCAGTCAAACTGTTTTATAAGAGGATGAAGAGCAGTCAAACTGCTTTATAAGAGGATGAAGAGCTGTCAACCTGCTTTATAAAACGATGAAGAGCAGTCAAACTGTTTTATAAGAGGACGAAGAGCAGACAAACTGTTTTATAAGAGGATGAAGAGCAGTCAAACTGATTTAAAAGAGGATGAAGAGCAGTCAAACTGCTTTATAAGAGGATGAAGAGCAGTCAAATTGATTTATAAGAGGATGAAGAGCAGTCAATAATCGGACGAAGAGCAGCCAAACTGTTCTATAGGAGGATGAAGCGCAGTCAAACTGTTTTACACGAGGATGTAGAGCAGTCAGATTGGTTTACAAGAGTATGAAGAGCAGTCAACCTATTTTACAAGAGGTTGAAGAGCAGTCAAACTTTTTTATAAGAGGATGAAGAGCAGTCAAACTGATTTATAAGAGGATGAAGAGCAGTCAAACTGATTTATAAGCGGACGAAGAGCAGTCAAACTGATTTATAATCGGACGAAGAGCAGTCAAACTGATTTATAAAAGGATGAAGAGCAGTCAAACTGTTTTATAAGCGGATGAACCGTAGTCAAACTGATTTATAATCGGACGAAGAGCAGTCAAACTGGTTTATATGAGGATGAAGAGCAGTCAAACTGCTTTATAAGAGGATGAAGAGCAGTCAAACTGCTTTATAAAACGATGAAGAGCAGTCAAACTGTTTTATAAGAGGACGAAGAGCAGTCAAACTGTTTTATAAGAGGATGAAGAGCAGTCAAACTGCTTTATAAGAGGATGAAGAGCTGTCAACCTGCTTTATAAAACGATGAAGAGCAGTCAAACTGCTTTATAAAAGGATGAAGAGCAGTCAAACTGTTTAATAAGAGGACGAAGAGCAGTCAAACTGTTTTATAAGCGGACGAACAGCAGTCAAACTGATTTATAATCGGACGAAGAGCAGTCAAACTGATTTATAATCGGACGAAGAGCAGTCAAACGGTTTTATAAGAGGATGAAGAGCAGTCAAATTGATTTATAAGAGGATGAAGAGCAGTCAAATGGTTTTATAAGAGGATGAAGAGCAGTCAAATTGATTTATAAGAGGATGAAAAGCAGTCAAACTGATTTATAATCGGACGAAGAGCAGTCAAACTGATTTATAATCGGACGAAGAGCAGTCAAACGGTTTTATAAGAGGATGAAGAGCAGTCAAATTGATTTATAAGAGGATGAAGAGCAGTCAAACTGATTTATAAGAGGATGAAGAGCAGTCAAACTGCTTTATAAAAGGATGAAGAGCAGTCAAACTGTTTTATAAGCAGACGAAGAGCAGTCAAACTGATTTATAATCGGGCGAAGAGCAGTCAAACTGATATATAAGCGGATGAACCGCAGTCAAACTGATTTATAATCGGACGAAGAGCAGTCAAACTGATTTATAAGAGGATGAAGAGCAGTCAAACTGCTTTATAAGAGGATTAAGAGCAGTCAAACTGTTCTATAGGAGGATGAAGCGCAGTCAAACTGGTTTATATGAGGATGAAGAGCAGTCAAACTGCTTTATAAGAGGATGAAGAGCAGTCAAACTGCTTTATAAAACGATGAAGAGCAGTCAAACTGTTTTATAAGAGGACGAAGAGCAGTCAAACTGTTTTATAAGAGGATGAAGAGCAGTCAAACTGCTTTATAAGAGGATGAAGAGCTGTCAACCTGCTTTATAAAACGATGAAGAGCAGTCAAACTGTTTTATAAGAAGATGAAGAGCAGTCAAACTGCTTTATAAGAGGATGAAGAGCAGTCAAATTGATTTATAAGAGGATGAAGAGCAGTCAAACTGCTTTATAAAAGGATGAAGAGCAGTCAAACTGTTTTATAAGAGGACGAAGAGCAGTACAACTGATTTATAAGAGGATGAAGAGCAGTCAAACTGTTCTATAGGAGGATGAAGCGCAGTGAAACTGATTTATAAACGGACGAAGAGCAGTCAATAATCGGACGAAGAGCAGCCAAACTGTTCTATAGGAGGATGAAGCGCAGTCAAACTGTTTTACACGAGGAGGTAGAGCAGTCAGATTGGTTTACAAGAGTATGAAGAGCAGTCAACCTGTTTTACAAGAGGTTGAAGAGCAGTCAAACTTTTTTATAAGAGGATGAAGAGCAGTCAAACTGATTTATAAGAGGATGAAGAGCAGTCAAACTGCTTTATAATCGGACGAAGAGCAGTCAAACTGATTTATAATCGGACGAAGAGCAGTCAAACGGTTTTATAAGAGGATGAAGAGCAGTCAAATTGATTTATAAGAGGATGAAGAGCAGTCAAACTGATTTATAAGAGGATGAAGAGCAGTCAAACTGCTTTATAAAAGGATGAAGAGCAGTCAAACTGTTTTATAAGCAGACGAAGAGCAGTCAAACTGATTTATAATCGGACGAAGAGCAGTCAAACTGATTTATAAAAGGATGAAGACCAGTCAAACTGTTTCATAAGCGGATGAACCACAGTCAAACTGATTTATAATCGGACGAAGAGCAGTCAAACTGATTTATAAGAGGATGAAGAGCAGTCAAACTGCTTTATAAGAGGATGAAGAGCAGTCAAACTGTTCTATAGGAGGATGAAGCGCAGTCAAACTGGTTTATATGAGGATGAAGAGCAGTCAATCTGCTTTATAAGAGGATGAAGAGCAGTCAAACTGCTTTATAAAACGATGAAGAGCAGTCAAACTGTTTTATAAGAGGACGAAGAGCAGTCAAACTGATTTATAAGAGGATGAAGAGCAGTCAAAGTGATTTAAAAGAGGATGAAGAGCAGTCAAACTGCTTTATAAAAGGATGAAGAGCAGTCAAACTGATTTATAATCGGATGAACAGCAGTCAATAATCGGACGAAGAGCAGTCAAACTGTTATATAGGAGGACGAAGAGCAGTCAAACTGAATTATAATCGGATGAAGAGCAGTCAAACTGATTTATAAACGGACGAAGAGCAGTCAATAATCGGACGAAGAGCAGCCAAACTGTTCTATAGGAGGATGAATGCAGTCAAACTGTTTTACACGAGGATGTAGAGCAGTCAGACTGGTTTACAAGAGGATGAAGAGCAGTCAACCTGTTTTACAAGAGGTTGAAGAGCAGTCAAACTGTTTTATAAGAGGATGAAGAGCAGTCAAACTGATTTATAAGAGGATGAAGAGCAGTCAAACTGCTTTATAAAAGGATGAAGAGCAGTCAAACTGTTTTATAAGCAGACGAAGAGCAGTCAAACTGATTTATAATCGGACGAAGAGCAGTCAAACTGATTTATAAAAGGATGAAGAGCAGTCAAACTGTTATATAAGCGGACGAAGAGCAGTCAACCTGATTTATTATCGGACGAAGAGCAGTCAAACTGATTTATAAGAGGATGAAGAGCAGTCAAACTGCTTTATAAGAGGATGAAGAGCAGTCAAACTGTTCTATAGGAGGATGAAGAGCAGTCAAACTGTTTTATAAAACGATGAAGAGCAGTCAAACTGTTTTATAAGAGGACGAAGAGCAGTCAAACTGTTTTATAAGAGTATGAAGAGCAGTCAAACTGCTTTATAAAACGATGAAGAGCAGTCAAACTGTTTTATAAGAGGACGAAGAGCAGTCAAACTGTTTTATAAGAGGATGAAGAGCAGTCAAACTGCTTTATAAGAGGATGAAGAGCTGTCAACCTGCTTTATAAAACGATGAAGAGCAGTCAAACTGTTTTATAAGAAGATGAAGAGCAGTCAAACTGCTTTATAAGAGGATGAAGAGCAGTCAAATTGATTAATAAGAGGATGAAGAGCAGTCAAACTGCTTTATAAAAGGATGAAGAGCAGTCAAACTGTTTTATAAGAGGACGAAGAGCAGTAAAACTGATTTATAAGAGGATGAAGAGCAGTCAAACTGATTTATAAGAGGATGAAGAGCAGTGAAACTGATTTATAAACGGACGAAGAGCAGTCAATAATCGGACGAAGAGCAGCCAAACTGTTCTATAGGAGGATGAAGCGCAGTCAAACTGTTTTACACGAGGATGTAGAGCAGTCAGATTGGTTTACAAGAGTATGAAGAGCAGTCAACCTGTTTTACAAGAGGTTGAAGAGCAGTCAAACTTTTTTATAAGAGGATGAAGAGCAGTCAAACTGATTTATAAGAGGATGAAGAGCAGTCAAACTGCTTTATAATCGGACGAAGAGCAGTCAAACTGATTTATAATCGGACGAAGAGCAGTCAAACGGTTTTATAAGAGGATGAAGAGCAGTCAAATTGATTTATAAGAGGATGAAGAGCAGTCAAACTGATTTATAAGAGGATGAAGAGCAGTCAAACTGCTTTATAAAAGGATGAAGAGCAGTCAAACTGTTTTATAAGCAGACGAAGAGCAGTCAAACTGATTTATAATCGGACGAAGAGCAGTCAAACTGATTTATAAAAGGATGAAGAGCAGTCAAACTGTTTCATAAGCGGATGAACCACAGTCAAACTGATTTATAATCGGACGAAGAGCAGTCAAACGGTTTTATAAGAGGATGAAGAGCAGTCAAATTGATTTATAAGAGGATGAAGAGCAGTCAAACGGTTTTATAAGAGTATGAAGAGCAGTCAAATTGATTTATAAGAGGATGAAAAGCAGTCAAACTGATTTATAAAAGGATGAAGAGCAGTCAAACTGTTTTATAAGCGGATGAACCGCAGTCAAACTGATTTATAATCGGACGAAGAGCAGTCAAACTGATTTATAAGAGGATGAAGAGCAGTCAAACTGCTTTATAAGAGGATGAAGAGCAGTCAAACTGTTCTATAGGAGGATGAAGCGCAGTCAAACTGGTTTATATGAGGATGAAGAGCAGTCAAACTGCTTTATAAGAGGATGAAGAGCAGTCAAACTGCTTTATAAAACGATGAAGAGCAGTCAAACTGTTTTATAAGAGGACGAAGAGCAGTCAAACTGTTTTATAAGAGGATGAAGAGCAGTCAAACTGCTTTATAAGAGGATGAAGAGCTGTCAACCTGCTTTATAAAACGATGAAGAGCAGTCAAACTGTTTTATAAGAGGACGAAGAGCAGACAAACTGTTTTATAAGAGGATGAAGAGCAGTCAAACTGATTTAAAAGAGGATGAAGAGCAGTCAAACTGCTTTGTAAGAGGATGAAGAGCAGTCAAATTGATTTATAAGAGGATGAAGAGCAGTCAATAATCGGACGAAGAGCAGCCAAACTGTTCTATAGGAGGATGAAGCGCAGTCAAACTGTTTTACACGAGGATGTAGAGCAGTCAGATTGGTTTACAAGAGTATGAAGAGCAGTCAACCTATTTTACAAGAGGTTGAAGAGCAGTCAAACTTTTTTATAAGAGGATGAAGAGCAGTCAAACTGATTTATAAGAGGATGAAGAGCAGTCAAACTGCTTTATAAGAGGACGAAGAGCAGTCAAACTGATTTATAATCGGACGAAGAGCAGTCAAACTGATTTATAAAAGGATGAAGAGCAGTCAAACTGTTTTATAAGCGGATGAACCGTAGTCAAACTGATTTATAATCGGACGAAGAGCAGTCAAACTGGTTTATATGAGGATGAAGAGCAGTCAAACTGCTTTATAAGAGAATGAAGAGCAGTCAAACTGCTTTATAAAACGATGAAGAGCAGTCAAACTGTTTTATAAGAGGACGAAGAGCAGTCAAACTGTTTTATAAGAGGATGAAGAGCAGTCAAACTGCTTTATAAGAGGATGAAGAGCTGTCAACCTGCTTTATAAAACGATGAAGAGCAGTCAAACTGCTTTATAAAAGGATGAAGAGAAGTCAAACTGTTTAATAAGAGGACGAAGAGCAGTCAAACTGTTTTATAAGCGGACGAACAGCAGTCAAACTGATTTATAATCGGACGAAGAGCAGTCAAACTGATTTATAATCGGACGAAGAGCAGTCAAACGGTTTTATAAGAGGATGAAGAGCAGTCAAATTGATTTATAAGAGGATGAAGAGCAGTCAAATGGTTTTATAAGAGGATGAAGAGCAGTCAAACTGATTTATAATCGGACGAAGAGCAGTCAAACTGATTTATAAGCGGATGAACCGCAGTCAAACTGATTTATAATCGGACGAAGAGCAGTCAAACTGATTTATAAGAGGATGAAGAGCAGTCAAACTGCTTTATAAGAGGATGAAGAGCAGTCAAACTGTTCTATAGGAGGATGAAGCGCAGTCAAACTGGTTTATATGAGGATGAAGAGCAGTCAAACTGCTTTATAAGAGGATGAAGAGCAGTCAAACTGCTTTATAAAACGATGAAGAGCAGTCAAACTGTTTTATAAGAGGACGAAGAGCAGTCAAACTGTTTTATAAGAGGATGAAGAGCAGTCAAACTGCTTTATAAGAGGATGAAGAGCTGTCAACCTGCTTTATAAAACGATGAAGAGCAGTCAAACTGTTTTATAAGAGGATGAAGAGCAGTCAAACTGATTTAAAAGAGGATGAAGAGCAGTCAAACTGCTTTATAAAACGATGAAGAGCAGTCAAACTGTTTTATAAGAGGACGAAGAGCAGTCAAACTGTTTTATAAGAGGATGAAGAGCAGTCAAACTGCTTTATAAGAGGATGAAGAGCTGTCAACCTGCTTTATAAAACGATGAAGAACAGTCAAACTGTTTTATAAGAGGATGAAGAGCAGTCAAACTGATTTAAAAGAGGATGAAGAGCAGTCAAACTGCTTTATAAGAGGATGAAGAGCAGTCAAATTGATTTATAAGAGGATGAAGAGCAGTCAAACTGCTTTATAAAAGGATGAAGAGCAGTCAAACTGTTTTATAAGAGGACGAAGAGCAGTAAAACTGATTTATAAGAGGATGAAGAGCAGTCAAACTGATTTATAAGAGGATGAAGAGCAGTGAAACTGATTTATAAACGGACGAAGAGCAGTCAATAGTCGGACGAAGAGCAGCCAAACTGTTCTATAGGAGGATGAAGCGCAGTCAAACTGTTTTACACGAGGATGTAGAGCAGTCAGATTGGTTTACAAGAGTATGAAGAGCAGTCAACCTGTTTTACAAGAGGTTGAAGAGCAGTCAAACTTTTTTATAAGAGGATGAAGAGCAGTCAAACTGATTTATAAGAGGATGAAGAGCAGTCAAACTGCTTTATAATCGGACGAAGAGCAGTCAAACTGATTTATAATCGGACGAAGAGCAGTCAAACGGTTTTATAAGAGGATGAAGAGCAGTCAAATTGATTTATAAGAGGATGAAGAGCAGTCAAACTGATTTATAAGAGGATGAAGAGCAGTCAAACTGCTTTATAAAAGGATGAAGAGCAGTCAAACTGTTTTATAAGCAGACGAAGAGCAGTCCAACTGATTTATAATCGGACGAAGAGCAGTCAAACTGATTTATAAAAGGATGAAGAGCAGTCAAACTGTTTCATAAGCGGATGAACCACAGTCAAACTGATTTATAATCGGACGAAGAGCAGTCAAACTGATTTATAAGAGGATGAAGAGCAGTCAAACTGCTTTATAAGAGGATGAAGAGCAGTCAAACTGTTCTATAGGAGGATGAAGCGCAGTCAAACTGGTTTATATGAGGATGAAGAGCAGTCAATCTGCTTTATAAGAGGATGAAGAGCAGTCAAACTGCTTTATAAAACGATGAAGAGCAGTCAAACTGTTTTATAAGAGGACGAAGAGCAGTCAAACTGATTTATAAGAGGATGAAGAGCAGTCAAAGTGATTTAAAAGAGGATGAAGAGCAGTCAAACTGCTTTATAAAAGGATGAAGAGCAGTCAAACTGATTTATAATCGGATATACAGCAGTCAATAATCGGACGAAGAGCAGTCAAACTGTTATATAGGAGGACGAAGAGCAGTCAATAATCGGACGAAGAGCAGCCAAACTGTTCTATAGGAGGATGAATGCAGTCAAACTGTTTTACACGAGGATGTAGAGCAGTCAGACTGGTTTACAAGAGGATGAAGAGCAGTCAACCTGTTTTACAAGAGGTTGAAGAGCAGTCAAACTGTTTTATAAGAGGATGAAGAGCTGTCAAACTGATTTATAAGAGGATGAAGAGCAGTCAAACTGCTTTATAAAAGGATGAAGAGCAGTCAAACTGTTTTATAAGCAGACGAAGAGCAGTCAAACTGATTTATAATCGGACGAAGAGCAGTCAAGCTGATTTATAAAAGGATGAAGAGCAGTCAAACTGTTATATAAGCGGACGAAGAGCAGTCAACCTGATTTATTATCGGACGAAGAGCAGTCAAACTGATTTATAAGAGGATGAAGAGCAGTCAAACTGCTTTATAAGAGGATGAAGAGCAGTCAAACTGTTCTATAGGAGGATGAAGAGCAGTCAAACTGCTTTATAAAACGATGAAGAGCAGTCAAAATGTTTTATAAGAGGACGAAGAGCAGTCAAACTGTTTTATAAGAGGATGAAGAGCAGTCAAACTGATTTATAAAAGGATGAAGAGCAGTCAAACAGATTTATAATCGGATGAACAGCAGTCAATAATCGGACGAAGAGCAGTCAAACTGTTATAAAGGAGGACGATGGGCAGTCAAACTGAATTATAATCGGATGAAGAGCAGTCAAACTGATTTAAAAGAGGACGAAGAGCAGTCAAACTGCTTTATAAAAGGATGAAGAGCAGTCAAACTGTTTAATAAGAGGACGAAGAGCAGTCAAACTGTTTTATAAGCGGACGAACAGCAGTCAAACTGATTTATAATCGGACGAAGAGCAGTCAAACTGATTTATAATCGGACGAAGAGCAGTCAAACGGTTTTATAAGAGGATGAAGAGCAGTCAAATTGATTTATAAGAGGATGAAGAGCAGTCAAACGGTTTTATAAGAGGATGAAGAGCAGTCAAATTGATTTATAAGAGGATGAAAAGCAGTCAAACTGATTTATAATCGGACGAAGAGCAGTCAAACTGATTTATAATCGGACGAAGAGCAGTCAAACGGTTTTATAAGAGGATGAAGAGCAGTCAAATTGATTTATAAGAGGATGAAGAGCAGTCAAACTGATTTATAAGAGGATGAAGAGCAGTCAAACTGCTTTATAAAAGGATGAAGAGCAGTCAAACTGTTTTATAAACAGACGAAGAGCAGTCAAACTGATTTATAATCGGACGAAGAGCAGTCAAACTGATTTATAAAAGGATGAAGAGCAGTCAAACTGTTTTATAAGCGGATGAACCGCAGTCAAACTGATTTATAATCGGACGAAGAGCAGTCAAACTGATTTATAAGAGGATGAAGAGCAGTCAAACTGCTTTATAAGAGGATGAAGAGCAGTCAAACTGTTCTATAGGAGGATGAAGCGCAGTCAAAATGGTTTATATGAGGATGAAGAGCAGTCAAACTGCTTTATAAGAGGATGAAGAGCAGTCAAACTGCTTTATAAAACGATGAGAGCAGTCAAACTGTTTTATAAGAGGACGAAGAGCAGTCAAACTGTTTTATAAGAGGATGAAGAGCAGTCAAACTGCTTTATAAGAGGATGAAGAGCTGTCAACCTGCTTTATAAAACGATGAAGAGCAGTCAAACTGTTTTATAAGAGGATGAAGAGCAGTCAAACTGATTTAAAAGAGGATGAAGAGCAGTCAAACTGCTTTATAAGAGGATGAAGAGCAGTCAAATTAATTTATAAGAGGATGAAGAGCAGTCAAACTGCTTTATAAAAGGATGAAGAGCAGTCAAACTGTTTTATAAGAGGACGAAGAGCAGTAAAACTGATTTATAAGAGGATGAAGAGCAGTCAAACTGATTTATAAGAGGATGAAGAGCAGTGAAACTGATTTATAAACGGACGAAGAGCAGTCAATAATCGGACGAAGAGCAGCCAAACTGTTCTATAGGAGGATGAAGCGCAGTCAAACTGTTTTACACGAGGATGTAGAGCAGTCAGATTGGTTTACAAGAGTATGAAGAGCAGTCAACCTGTTTTACAAGAGGTTGAAGAGCAGTCAAACTTTTTTATAAGAGGATGAAGAGCAGTCAAACTGATTTATAAGAGGATGAAGAGCAGTCAAACTGCTTTATAATCGGACGAAGAGCAGTCAAACTGATTTATAATCGGACGAAGAGCAGTCAAACGGTTTTATAAGAGGATGAAGAGCAGTCAAATTGATTTATAAGAGGATGAAGAGCAGTCAAACTGATTTATAAGAGGATGAAGAGCAGTCAAACTGCTTTATAAAAGGATGAAGAGCAGTCAAACTGTTTTATAAGCAGACGAAGAGCAGTCAAACTGATTTATAATCGGACGAAGAGCAGTCAAACTGATTTATAAAAGGATGAAGAGCAGTCAAACTGTTTCATAAGCGGATGAACCACAGTCAAACTGATTTTTAATCGGACGAAGAGCAGTCAAACTGATTTATAAGAGGATGAAGAGCAGTCAAACTGCTTTATAAGAGGATGAAGAGCAGTCAAACTGTTCTATAGGAGGATGAAGCGCAGTCAAACTGGTTTATATGAGGATGAAGAGCAGTCAATCTGCTTTATAAGAGGATGAAGAGCAGTCAAACTGCTTTATAAAACGATGAAGAGCAGTCAAACTGTTTTATAAGAGGACGAAGAGCAGTCAAACTGATTTATAAGAGGATGAAGAGCAGTCAAAGTGATTTAAAAGAGGATGAAGAGCAGTCAAACTGCTTTATAAAAGGATGAAGAGCAGTCAAACTGATTTATAATCGGATGAACAGCAGTCAATAATCGGACGAAGAGCAGTCAAACTGTTATATAGGAGGACGAAGAGCAGGCAAACTGAATTATAATCGGATGAAGAGCAGTCAAACTGATTTATAAACGGACGAAGAGCAGTCAATAATCGGACGAAGAGCAGCCAAACTGTTCTATAGGAGGATGAATGCAGTCAAACTGTTTTACACGAGGATGTAGAGCAGTCAGACTGGTTTACAAGAGGATGAAGAGCAGTCAACCTGTTTTACAAGAGGTTGAAGAGCAGTCAAACTGTTTTATAAGAGGATGAAGAGCAGTCAAACTGATTTATAAGAGGATGAAGAGCAGTCAAACTGCTTTATAAAAGGATGAAGAGCAGTCAAACTGTTTTATAAGCAGACGAAGAGCAGTCAAACTGATTTATAATCGGACGAAGAGCAGTCAAACTGATTTATAAAAGGATGAAGAGCAGTCAAACTGTTATATAAGCGGACGAAGAGCAGTCAACCTGATTTATTATCGGACGAAGAGCAGTCAAACTGATTTATAATCGGATGAACAGCAGTCAATAATCGGACGAAGAGCAGTCAAACTGTTATAAAGGAGGACGATGGGCAGTCAACCTGTTTTACAAGAGGTTGAAGAGCAGTCAAACTTTTTTATAAGAGGATGAAGAGCAGTCAAACTGCTTTATAAAAGGATGAAGAGCAGTCAAACTGTTTAATAAGAGGACGAAGAGCAGTCAAACTGTTTTATAAGCGGACGAACAGCAGTCAAACTGATTTATAATCGGACGAAGAGCAGTCAAACTGATTTATAATCGGACGAAGAGCAGTCAAACGGTTTTATAAGAGGATGAAGAGCAGTCAAATTGATTTATAAGAGGATGAAGAGCAGTCAAACGGTTTTATAAGAGGATGAAGAGCAGTCAAATTGATTTATAAGAGGATGAAAAGCAGTCAAACTGATTTATAATCGGACGAAGAGCAGTCAAACTGATTTATAATCGGACGAAGAGCAGTCAAACGGTTTTATAAGAGGATGAAGAGCAGTCAAATTGATTTATAAGAGGATGAAGAGCAGTCAAACTGATTTATAAGAGGATGAAGAGCAGTCAAACTGCTTTATAAAAGGATGAAGAGCAGTCAAACTGTTTTATAAGCAGACGAAGAGCAGTCAAACTGATTTATAATCGGACGAAGAGCAGTCAAACTGATTTATAAAAGGATGAAGAGCAGTCAAACTGTTTTATAAGCGGATGAACCGCAGTCAAACTGATTTATAATCGGACGAAGAGCAGTCAAACTGATTTATAAGAGGATGAAGAGCAGTCAAACTGCTTTATAAGAGGATGAAGAGCAGTCAAACTGTTCTATAGGAGGATGAAGCGCAGTCAAACTGCTTTATATGAGGATGAAGAGCAGTCAAACTGCTTTATAAGAGGATGAAGAGCAGTCAAACTGCTTTATAAAACGATGAAGAGCAGTCAAACTGTTTTATAAGAGGACGAAGAGCAGTCAAACTGTTTTATAAGAGGATTAAGAGCAGTCAAACTGCTTTATAAGAGGATGAAGAGCTGTCAACCTGCTTTATAAAACGATGAAGAGCAGTCAAACTGTTTTATAAGAGGACGAAGAGCAGACAAACTGTTTTATAAGAGGATGAAGAGCAGTCAAACTGATTTAAAAGAGGATGAAGAGCAGTCAAACTGCTTTATAAGAGGATGAAGAGCAGTCAAATTGATTTATAAGAGGATGAAGAGCAGTCAAACTGCTTTATAAAAGGATGAAGAGCAGTCAAACTGTTTTATAAGAGGACGAAGAGCAGTAAAACTGATTTATAAGAGGATGAAGAGCAGTCAAACTGCTTTATAAGAGGATGAAGAGCAGTCAAATTGATTTATAAGAGGATGAAGAGCAGTCAAACTGCTTTATAAAAGGATGAAGAGCAGTCAAACTGTTTTATAAGAGGATGAAGAGCAGTCAAACTGTTTTATAAGAGGACGAAGAGCAGTCAAACTGTTTTATAAGAGGATGAAGAGCAGTCAAACTGCTTTATAAGAGGATGAAGAGCTGTCAACCTGCTTTATAAAACGATGAAGAGCAGTCAAACTGCTTTATAAAAGGATGAAGAGAAGTCAAACTGTTTAATAAGAGGACGAAGAGCAGTCAAACTGTTTTATAGGCGGACGAACAGCAGTCAAACTGATTTATAATCGGACGAAGAGCAGTCAAACTGATTTATAATCGGACGAAGAGCAGTCAAACGGTTTTATAAGAGGATGAAGAGCAGTCAAATTGATTTATAAGAGGATGAAGAGCAGTCAAATGGTTTTATAAGAGGATGAAGAGCAGTCAAACTGATTTATAATCGGACGAAGAGCAGTCAAACTGATTTATAAGCGGATGAACCGCAGTCAAACTGATTTATAATCGGACGAAGAGCAGTCAAACTGATTTATAAGAGGATGAAGAGCAGTCAAACTGCTTTATAAGAGGATGAAGAGCAGTCAAACTGTTCTATAGGAGGATGAAGCGCAGTCAAACTGGTTTATATGAGGATGAAGAGCAGTCAAACTGCTTTATAAGAGGATGAAGAGCAGTCAAACTGCTTTATAAAACGATGAAGAGCAGTCAAACTGTTTTATAAGAGGACGAAGAGCAGTCAAACTGTTTTATAAGAGGATGAAGAGCAGTCAAACTGCTTTATAAGAGGATGAAGAGCTGTCAACCTGCTTTATAAAACGATGAAGAGCAGTCAAACTGTTTTATAAGAGGATGAAGAGCAGTCAAACTGATTTAAAAGAGGATGAAGAGCAGTCAAACTGCTTTATAAAACGATGAAGAGCAGTCAAACTGTTTTATAAGAGGACGAAGAGCAGTCAAACTGTTTTATAAGAGGATGAAGAGCAGTCAAACTGCTTTATAAGAGGATGAAGAGCTGTCAACCTGCTTTATAAAACGATGAAGAACAGTCAAACTGTTTTATAAGAGGATGAAGAGCAGTCAAACTGATTTAAAAGAGGATGAAGAGCAGTCAAACTGCTTTATAAGAGGATGAAGAGCAGTCAAATTGATTTATAAGAGGATGAAGAGCAGTCAAACTGCTTTATAAAAGGATGAAGAGCAGTCAAACTGTTTTATAAGAGGACGAAGAGCAGTAAAACTGATTTATAAGAGGATGAAGAGCAGTCAAACTGATTTATAAGAGGATGAAGAGCAGTGAAACTGATTTATAAACGGACGAAGAGCAGTCAATAATCGGACGAAGAGCAGCCAAACTGTTCTATAGGAGGATGAAGCGCAGTCAAACTGTTTTACACGAGGATGTAGAGCAGTCAGATTGGTTTACAAGAGTATGAAGAGCAGTCAACCTGTTTTACAAGAGGTTGAAGAGCAGTCAAACTTTTTTATAAGAGGATGAAGAGCAGTCAAACTGATTTATAAGAGGATGAAGAGCAGTCAAACTGCTTTATAATCGGACGAAGAGCAGTCAAACTGATTTATAATCGGACGAAGAGCAGTCAAACGGTTTTATAAGAGGATGAAGAGCAGTCAAATTGATTTATAAGAGGATGAAGAGCAGTCAAACTGATTTATAAGAGGATGAAGAGCAGTCAAACTGCTTTATAAAAGGATGAAGAGCAGTCAAACTGTTTTATAAGCAGACGAAGAGCAGTCAAACTGATTTATAATCGGACGAAGAGCAGTCAAACTGATTTATAAAAGGATGAAGAGCAGTCAAACTGTTTCATAAGCGGATGAACCACAGTCAAACTGATTTATAATCGGACGAAGAGCAGTCAAACTGATTTATAAGAGGATGAAGAGCAGTCAAACTGCTTTATAAGAGGATGAAGAGCAGTCAAACTGTTCTATAGGAGGATGAAGCGCAGTCAAACTGGTTTATATGAGGATGAAGAGCAGTCAATCTGCTTTATAAGAGGATGAAGAGCAGTCAAACTGCTTTATAAAACGATGAAGAGCAGTCAAACTGTTTTATAAGAGGACGAAGAGCAGTCAAACTGATTTATAAGAGGATGAAGAGCAGTCAAAGTGATTTAAAAGAGGATGAAGAGCAGTCAAACTGCTTTATAAAAGGATGAAGAGCAGTCAAACTGATTTATAATCGGATATACAGCAGTCAATAATCGGACGAAGAGCAGTCAAACTGTTATATAGGAGGACGAAGAGCAGTCAATAATCGGACGAAGAGCAGCCAAACTGTTCTATAGGAGGATGAATGCAGTCAAACTGTTTTACACGAGGATGTAGAGCAGTCAGACTGGTTTACAAGAGGATGAAGAGCAGTCAACCTGTTTTACAAGAGGTTGAAGAGAAGTCAAACTGTTTTATAAGAGGATGAAGAGCAGTCAAACTGATTTATAAGAGGATGAAGAGCAGTCAAACTGCTTTATAAAAGGATGAAGAGCAGTCAAACTGTTTTATAAGCAGACGAAGAGCAGTCAAACTGATTTATAATCGGACGAAGAGCAGTCAAGCTGATTTATAAAAGGATGAAGAGCAGTCAAACTGTTATATAAGCGGACGAAGAGCAGTCAACCTGATTTATTATCGGACGAAGAGCAGTCAAACTGATTTATAAGAGGATGAAGAGCAGTCAAACTGCTTTATAAGAGGATGAAGAGCAGTCAAACTGTTCTATAGGAGGATGAAGATCAGTCAAACTGCTTTATAAAACGATGAAGAGCAGTCAAAATGTTTTATAAGAGGACGAAGAGCAGTCAAACTGTTTTATAAGAGGATGAAGAGCAGTCAAACTGATTTATAAAAGGATGAAGAGCAGTCAAACAGATTTATAATCGGATGAACAGCAGTCAATAATCGGACGAAGAGCAGTCAAACTGTTATAAAGGAGGACGATGGGCAGTCAAACTGAATTATAATCGGATGAAGAGCAGTCAAACTGATTTAAAAGAGGACGAAGAGCAGTCAAACTGCTTTATAAAAGGATGAAGAGCAGTCAAACTGTTTAATAAGAGGACGAAGAGCAGTCAAACTGTTTTATAAGCGGACGAACAGCAGTCAAACTGATTTATAATCGGACGAAGAGCAGTCAAACTGATTTATAATCGGACGAAGAGCAGTCAAACGGTTTTATAAGAGGATGAAGAGCAGTCAAATTGATTTATAAGAGGATGAAGAGCAGTCAAACGGTTTTATAAGAGGATGAAGAGCAGTCAAATTGATTTATAAGAGGATGAAAAGCAGTCAAACTGATTTATAATCGGACGAAGAGCAGTCAAACTGATTTATAATCGGACGAAGAGCAGTCAAACGGTTTTATAAGAGGATGAAGAGCAGTCAAATTGATTTATAAGAGGATGAAGAGCAGTCAAACTGATTTATAAGAGGATGAAGAGCAGTCAAACTGCTTTATAAAAGGATGAAGAGCAGTCAAACTGTTTTATAAACAGACGAAGAGCAGTCAAACTGATTTATAATCGGACGAAGAGCAGTCAAACTGATTTATAAAAGGATGAAGAGCAGTCAAACTGTTTTATAAGCGGATGAACCGCAGTCAAACTGATTTATAATCGGACGAAGAGCAGTCAAACTGATTTATAAGAGGATGAAGAGCAGTCAAACTGCTTTATAAGAGGATGAAGAGCAGTCAAACTGTTCTATAGGAGGATGAAGCGCAGTCAAAATGGTTTATATGAGGATGAAGAGCAGTCAAACTGCTTTATAAGAGGATGAAGAGCAGTCAAACTGCTTTATAAAACGATGAAGAGCAGTCAAACTGTTTTATAAGAGGACGAAGAGCAGTCAAACTGTTTTATAAGAGGATGAAGAGCAGTCAAACTGCTTTATAAGAGGATGAAGAGCTGTCAACCTGCTTTATAAAACGATGAAGAGCAGTCAAACTGTTTTATAAGAGGATGAAGAGCAGTCAAACTGATTTAAAAGAGGATGAAGAGCAGTCAAACTGCTTTATAAGAGGATGAAGAGCAGTCAAATTAATTTATAAGAGGATGAAGAGCAGTCAAACTGCTTTATAAAAGGATGAAGAGCAGTCAAACTGTTTTATAAGAGGACGAAGAGCAGTAAAACTGATTTATAAGAGGATGAAGAGCAGTCAAACTGATTTATAAGAGGATGAAGAGCAGTGAAACTGATTTATAAACGGACGAAGAGCAGTCAATAATCGGACGAAGAGCAGCCAAACTGTTCTATAGGAGGATGAAGCGCAGTCAAACTGTTTTACACGAGGATGTAGAGCAGTCAGATTGGTTTACAAGAGTATGAAGAGCAGTCAACCTGTTTTACAAGAGGTTGAAGAGCAGTCAAACTTTTTTATAAGAGGATGAAGAGCAGTCAAACTGATTTATAAGAGGATGAAGAGCAGTCAAACTGCTTTATAATCGGACGAAGAGCAGTCAAACTGATTTATAATCGGACGAAGAGCAGTCAAACGGTTTTATAAGAGGATGAAGAGCAGTCAAATTGATTTATAAGAGGATGAAGAGCAGTCAAACTGATTTATAAGAGGATGAAGAGCAGTCAAACTGCTTTATAAAAGGATGAAGAGCAGTCAAACTGTTTTATAAGCAGACGAAGAGCAGTCAAACTGATTTATAATCGGACGAAGAGCAGTCAAACTGATTTATAAAAGGATGAAGAGCAGTCAAACTGTTTCATAAGCGGATGAACCACAGTCAAACTGATTTATAATCGGACGAAGAGCAGTCAAACTGATTTATAAGAGGATGAAGAGCAGTCAAACTGCTTTATAAGAGGATGAAGAGCAGTCAAACTGTTCTATAGGAGGATGAAGCGCAGTCAAACTGGTTTATATGAGGATGAAGAGCAGTCAATCTGCTTTATAAGAGGATTAAGAGCAGTCAAACTGCTTTATAAAACGATGAAGAGCAGTCAAACTGTTTTATAAGTGGACGAAGAGCAGTCAAACTGATTTATAAGAGGATGAAGAGCAGTCAAAGTGATTTAAAAGAGGATGAAGAGCAGTCAAACTGCTTTATAAAAGGATGAAGAGCAGTCAAACTGATTTATAATCGGATGAACAGCAGTCAATAATCGGACGAAGAGCAGTCAAACTGTTATATAGGAGGACGAAGAGCAGTCAAACTGAATTATAATCGGATGAAGAGCAGTCAAACTGATTTATAAACGGACGAAGAGCAGTCAATAATCGGACGAAGAGCAGCCAAACTGTTCTATAGGAGGATGAATGCAGTCAAACTGTTTTACACGAGGATGTAGAGCAGTCAGACTGGTTTACAAGAGGATGAAGAGCAGTCAACCTGTTTTACAAGAGGTTGAAGAGCAGTCAAACTGTTTTATAAGAGGATGAAGAGCAGTCAAACTGATTTATAAGAGGATGAAGAGCAGTCAAACTGCTTTATAAAAGGATGAAGAGCAGTCAAACTGTTTTATAAGCAGACGAAGAGCAGTCAAACTGATTTATAATCGGACGAAGAGCAGTCAAACTGATTTATAAAAGGATGAAGAGCAGTCAAACTGTTATATAAGCGGACGAAGAGCAGTCAACCTGATTTATTATCGGACGAAGAGCAGTCAAACTGATTTATAAGAGGATGAAGAGCAGTCAAACTGCTTTATAAGAGGATGAAGAGCAGTCAAACTGTTCTATAGGAGGATGAAGAGCAGTCAAACTGCTTTATAAAACGATGAAGAGCAGTCAAACTGTTTTATAAGAGGACGAAGAGCAGTCAAACTGTTTTATAAGAGGATGAAGAGCAGTCAAACTGATTTATAAAAGGATGAAGAGCAGTCAAACAGATTTATAATCGGATGAACAGCAGTCAATAATCGGACGAAGAGCAGTCAAACTGTTATAAAGGAGGACGATGGGCAGTCAACCTGTTTTACAAGAGGTTGAAGAGCAGTCAAACTTTTTTATAAGAGGATGAAGAGCAGTCAAACTGCTTTATAAAAGGATGAAGAGCAGTCAAACTGTTTAATAAGAGGACGAAGAGCAGTCAAACTGTTTTATAAGCGGACGAACAGCAGTCAAACTGATTTATAATCGGACGAAGAGCAGTCAAACTGATTTATAATCGGACGAAGAGCAGTCAAACGGTTTTATAAGAGGATGAAGAGCAGTCAAATTGATTTATAAGAGGATGAAGAGCAGTCAAACGGTTTTATAAGAGGATGAAGAGCAGTCAAATTGATTTATAAGAGGATGAAAAGCAGTCAAACTGATTTATAATCGGACGAAGAGCAGTCAAACTGATTTATAATCGGACGAAGAGCAGTCAAACGGTTTTATAAGAGGATGAAGAGCAGTCAAATTGATTTATAAGAGGATGAAGAGCAGTCAAACTGATTTATAAGAGGATGAAGAGCAGTCAAACTGCTTTATAAAAGGATGAAGAGCAGTCAAACTGTTTTATAAGCAGACGAAGAGCAGTCAAACTGATTTATAATCGGACGAAGAGCAGTCAAACTGATTTATAAAAGGATGAAGAGCAGTCAAACTGTTTTATAAGCGGATGAACCGCAGTCAAACTGATTTATAATCGGACGAAGAGCAGTCAAACTGATTTATAAGAGGATGAAGAGCAGTCAAACTGCTTTATAAGAGGATGAAGAGCAGTCAAACTGTTCTATAGGAGGATGAAGCGCAGTCAAACTGCTTTATATGAGGATGAAGAGCAGTCAAACTGCTTTATAAGAGGATGAAGAGCAGTCAAACTGCTTTATAAAACGATGAAGAGCAGTCAAACTGTTTTATAAGAGGACGAAGAGCAGTCAAACTGATTTATAAGAGGATTAAGAGCAGTCAAACTGCTTTATAAGAGGATGAAGAGCTGTCAACCTGCTTTATAAAACGATGAAGAGCAGTCAAACTGTTTTATAAGAGGACGAAGAGCAGACAAACTGTTTTATAAGAGGATGAAGAGCAGTCAAACTGATTTAAAAGAGGATGAAGAGCAGTCAAACTGCTTTATAAGAGGATGAAGAGCAGTCAAATTGATTTATAAGAGGATGAAGAGCAGTCAAACTGCTTTATAAAAGGATGAAGAGCAGTCAAACTGTTTTATAAGAGGACGAAGAGCAGTAAAACTGATTTATAAGAGGATGAAGAGCAGTCAAACTGATTTATAAGAGGATGAAGAGCAGTGAAACTGATTTATAAACGGACGAAGAGCAGTCAATAATCGGACGAAGAGCAGCCAAACTGTTCTATAGGAGGATGAAGCGCAGTCAAACTGTTTTACACGAGGATGTAGAGCAGTCAGATTGGTTTACAAGAGTATGAAGAGCAGTCAACCTGTTTTACAAGAGGTTGAAGAGCAGTCAAACTTTTTTATAAGAGGATGAAGAGCAGTCAAACTGATTCATAAGAGGATGAAGAGCAGTCAAACTGCTTTATAATCGGACGAAGAGCAGTCAAACTGATTTATAATCGGACGAAGAGCAGTCAAACGGTTTTATAAGAGGATGAAGAGCAGTCAAATTGATTTATAAGAGGATGAAGAGCAGTCAAACTGATTTATAAGAGGATGAAGAGCAGTCAAACTGCTTTATAAAATGATGAAGAGCAGTCAAACTGTTTTATAAGCAGACGAAGAGCAGTCAAACTGATTTATAATCGGACGAAGAGCAGTCAAACTGATTTATAAAAGGATGAAGAGCAGTCAAACTGTTTCATAAGCGGATGAACCGCAGTCAAACTGATTTATAATCGGACGAAGAGCAGTCAAACTGATTTATAAGAGGATGAAGAGCAGTCAAACTGCTTTATAAGAGGATGAAGAGCAGTCAAACTGTTCTATAGGAGGATGAAGCGCAGTCAAACTGGTTTATATGACGATGAAGAGCAGTCAATCTGCTTTATAAGAGGATGAAGAGCAGTCAAACTGCTTTATAAAACGATGAAGAGCAGTCAAACTGTTTTATAAGAGGACGAGGAGCAGTCAAACTGATTTATAAGAGGATGAAGAGCAGTCAAAGTGATTTAAAAGAGGATGAAGAGCAGTCAAACTGCTTTATAAAAGGATGAAGAGCAGTCAAACTGATTTATAATCGGATGAACAGCAGTCAATAATCGGACGAAGAGCAGTCAAACTGTTATATAGGAGGACGAAGAGCAGTCAAACTGAATTATAATCGGATGAAGAGCAGTCAAACTGATTTATAAACGGACGAAGAGCAGTCAATAATCGGACGAAGAGCAGCCAAACTGTTCTATAGGAGGATGAAGCGCAGTCAAACTGGTTTATATGAGGATGAAGAGCAGTCAAACTGCTTTATAAGAGGATGAAGAGCAGTCAAACTGCTTTATAAAACGATGAAGAGCAGTCAAACTGTTTTATAAGAGGACGAAGAGCAGTCAAACTGTTTTATAAGAGGATTAAGAGCAGTCAAACTGCTTTATAAGAGGATGAAGAGCTGTCAACCTGCTTTATAAAACGATGAAGAGCAGTCAAACTGTTTTATAAGAGGACGAAGAGCAGACAAACTGTTTTATAAGAGGATGAAGAGCAGTCAAACTGATTTAAAAGAGGATGAAGAGCAGTCAAACTGCTTTATAAGAGGATGAAGAGCAGTCAAATTGATTTATAAGAGGATGAAGAGCAGTCAAACTGCTTTATAAAAGGATGAAGAGCAGTCAAACTGTTTTATAAGAGGACGAAGAGCAGTAAAACTGATTTATAAGAGGATGAAGAGCAGTCAAACTGATTTATAAGAGGATGAAGAGCAGTGAAACTGATTTATAAACGGACGAAGAGCAGTCAATAATCGGACGAAGAGCAGCCAAACTGTTCTATAGGAGGATGAAGCGCAGTCAAACTGTTTTACACGAGGATGTAGAGCAGTCAGATTGGTTTACAAGAGTATGAAGAGCAGTCAACCTGTTTTACAAGAGGTTGAAGAGCAGTCAAACTTTTTATAAGAGGATGAAGAGCAGTCAAACTGATTTATAAGAGGATGAAGAGCAGTCAAACTGCTTTATAATCGGACGAAGAGCAGTCAAACTGATTTATAATCGGACGAAGAGCAGTCAAACGGTTTTATAAGAGGATGAAGAGCAGTCAAATTGATTTATAAGAGGATGAAGAGCAGTCAAACTGATTTATAAGAGGATGAAGAGCAGTCAAACTGCTTTATAAAAGGATGAAGAGCAGTCAAACTGTTTTATAAGCAGACGAAGAGCAGTCAAACTGATTTATAATCGGACGAAGAGCAGTCAAACTGATTTATAAAAGGATGAAGAGCAGTCAAACTGTTTCATAAGCGGATGAACCACAGTCAAACTGATTTTTAATCGGACGAAGAGCAGTCAAACTGATTTATAAGAGGATGAAGAGCAGTCAAACTGCTTTATAAGAGGATGAAGAGCAGTCAAACTGTTCTATAGGAGGATGAAGCGCAGTCAAACTGGTTTATATGAGGATGAAGAGCAGTCAATCTGCTTTATAAGAGG
This sequence comes from Lampris incognitus, assembly GCF_029633865.1. Lineage (NCBI taxonomy): Eukaryota > Metazoa > Chordata > Actinopteri > Lampriformes > Lampridae > Lampris > Lampris incognitus. The sequence goes on from NC_079222.1 coordinate 44,685,308, forward strand.
ATGAAGAGCAGTCAAACTGCTTTATAAAACGATGAAGAGCAGTCAAACTGATTTATAAGAGGATGAAGAGCAGTGAAACTGATTTATAAACGGACGAAGAGCAGTCAATAATCGGACGAAGAGCAGCCAAACTGTTCTATAGGAGGATGAAGCGCAGTCAAACTGTTTTACACGAGGATGTAGAGCAGTCAGATTGGTTTACAAGAGTATGAAGAGCAGTCAACCTGTTTTACAAGAGGTTGAAGAGCAGTCAAACTTTTTATAAGAGGATGAAGAGCAGTCAAACTGATTTATAAGAGGATGAAGAGCAGTCAAACTGCTTTATAATCGGACGAAGAGCAGTCAAACTGATTTATAATCGGACGAAGAGCAGTCAAACGGTTTTATAAGAGGATGAAGAGCAGTCAAATTGATTTATAAGAGGATGAAGAGCAGTCAAACTGATTTATAAGAGGATGAAGAGCAGTCAAACTGCTTTATAAAAGGATGAAGAGCAGTCAAACTGTTTTATAAGCAGACGAAGAGCAGTCAAACTGATTTATAATCGGACGAAGAGCAGTCAAACTGATTTATAAAAGGATGAAGAGCAGTCAAACTGTTTCATAAGCGGATGAACCACAGTCAAACTGATTTTTAATCGGACGAAGAGCAGTCAAACTGATTTATAAGAGGATGAAGAGCAGTCAAACTGCTTTATAAGAGGATGAAGAGCAGTCAAACTGTTCTATAGGAGGATGAAGCGCAGTCAAACTGGTTTATATGAGGATGAAGAGCAGTCAATCTGCTTTATAAGAGGATTAAGAGCAGTCAAACTGCTTTATAAAACGATGAAGAGCAGTCAAACTGTTTTATAAGAGGACGAAGAGCAGTCAAACTGATTTATAAGAGGATGAAGAGCAGTCAAAGTGATTTAAAAGAGGATGAAGAGCAGTCAAACTGCTTTATAAAAGGATGAAGAGCAGTCAAACTGATTTATAATCGGATGAACAGCAGTCAATAATCGGACGAAGAGCAGTCAAACTGTTATATAGGAGGACGAAGAGCAGTCAAACTGAATTATAATCGGATGAAGAGCAGTCAAACTGATTTATAAACGGACGAAGAGCAGTCAATAATCGGACGAAGAGCAGCCAAACTGTTCTATAGGAGGATGAATGCAGTCAAACTGTTTTACACGAGGATGTAGAGCAGTCAGACTGGTTTACAAGAGGATGAAGAGCAGTCAACCTGTTTTACAAGAGGTTGAAGAGCAGTCAAACTGTTTTATAAGAGGATGAAGAGCAGTCAAACTGATTTATAAGAGGATGAAGAGCAGTCAAACTGCTTTATAAAAGGATGAAGAGCAGTCAAACTGTTTTATAAGCAGACGAAGAGCAGTCAAACTGATTTATAATCGGACGAAGAGCAGTCAAACTGATTTATAAAAGGATGAAGAGCAGTCAAACTGTTATATAAGCGGACGAAGAGCAGTCAACCTGATTTATTATCGGACGAAGAGCAGTCAAACTGATTTATAAGAGGATGAAGAGCAGTCAAACTGCTTTATAAGAGGATGAAGAGCAGTCAAACTGTTCTATAGGAGGATGAAGAGCAGTCAAACTGCTTTATAAAACGATGAAGAGCAGTCAAACTGTTTTATAAGAGGACGAAGAGCAGTCAAACTGTTTTATAAGAGGATGAAGAGCAGTCAAACTGATTTATAAAAGGATGAAGAGCAGTCAAACAGATTTATAATCGGATGAACAGCAGTCAATAATCGGACGAAGAGCAGTCAAACTGTTATAAAGGAGGACGATGGGCAGTCAACCTGTTTTACAAGAGGTTGAAGAGCAGTCAAACTTTTTTATAAGAGGATGAAGAGCAGTCAAACTGCTTTATAAAAGGATGAAGAGCAGTCAAACTGTTTAATAAGAGGACGAAGAGCAGTCAAACTGTTTTATAAGCGGACGAACAGCAGTCAAACTGATTTATAATCGGACGAAGAGCAGTCAAACTGATTTATAATCGGACGAAGAGCAGTCAAACGGTTTTATAAGAGGATGAAGAGCAGTCAAATTGATTTATAAGAGGATGAAGAGCAGTCAAACGGTTTTATAAGAGGATGAAGAGCAGTCAAATTGATTTATAAGAGGATGAAAAGCAGTCAAACTGATTTATAATCGGACGAAGAGCAGTCAAACTGATTTATAATCGGACGAAGAGCAGTCAAACGGTTTTATAAGAGGATGAAGAGCAGTCAAATTGATTTATAAGAGGATGAAGAGCAGTCAAACTGATTTATAAGAGGATGAAGAGCAGTCAAACTGCTTTATAAAAGGATGAAGAGCAGTCAAACTGTTTTATAAGCAGACGAAGAGCAGTCAAACTGATTTATAATCGGACGAAGAGCAGTCAAACTGATTTATAAAAGGATGAAGAGCAGTCAAACTGTTTTATAAGCGGATGAACCGCAGTCAAACTGATTTATAATCGGACGAAGAGCAGTCAAACTGATTTATAAGAGGATGAAGAGCAGTCAAACTGCTTTATAAGAGGATGAAGAGCAGTCAAACTGTTCTATAGGAGGATGAAGCGCAGTCAAACTGCTTTATATGAGGATGAAGAGCAGTCAAACTGCTTTATAAGAGGATGAAGAGCAGTCAAACTGCTTTATAAAACGATGAAGAGCAGTCAAACTGTTTTATAAGAGGACGAAGAGCAGTCAAACTGATTTATAAGAGGATTAAGAGCAGTCAAACTGCTTTATAAGAGGATGAAGAGCTGTCAACCTGCTTTATAAAACGATGAAGAGCAGTCAAACTGTTTTATAAGAGGACGAAGAGCAGACAAACTGTTTTATAAGAGGATGAAGAGCAGTCAAACTGATTTAAAAGAGGATGAAGAGCAGTCAAACTGCTTTATAAGAGGATGAAGAGCAGTCAAATTGATTTATAAGAGGATGAAGAGCAGTCAAACTGCTTTATAAAAGGATGAAGAGCAGTCAAACTGTTTTATAAGAGGACGAAGAGCAGTAAAACTGATTTATAAGAGGATGAAGAGCAGTCAAACTGATTTATAAGAGGATGAAGAGCAGTGAAACTGATTTATAAACGGACGAAGAGCAGTCAATAATCGGACGAAGAGCAGCCAAACTGTTCTATAGGAGGATGAAGCGCAGTCAAACTGTTTTACACGAGGATGTAGAGCAGTCAGATTGGTTTACAAGAGTATGAAGAGCAGTCAACCTGTTTTACAAGAGGTTGAAGAGCAGTCAAACTTTTTTATAAGAGGATGAAGAGCAGTCAAACTGATTCATAAGAGGATGAAGAGCAGTCAAACTGCTTTATAATCGGACGAAGAGCAGTCAAACTGATTTATAATCGGACGAAGAGCAGTCAAACGGTTTTATAAGAGGATGAAGAGCAGTCAAATTGATTTATAAGAGGATGAAGAGCAGTCAAACTGATTTATAAGAGGATGAAGAGCAGTCAAACTGCTTTATAAAATGATGAAGAGCAGTCAAACTGTTTTATAAGCAGACGAAGAGCAGTCAAACTGATTTATAATCGGACGAAGAGCAGTCAAACTGATTTATAAAAGGATGAAGAGCAGTCAAACTGTTTCATAAGCGGATGAACCGCAGTCAAACTGATTTATAATCGGACGAAGAGCAGTCAAACTGATTTATAAGAGGATGAAGAGCAGTCAAACTGCTTTATAAGAGGATGAAGAGCAGTCAAACTGTTCTATAGGAGGATGAAGCGCAGTCAAACTGGTTTATATGACGATGAAGAGCAGTCAATCTGCTTTATAAGAGGATGAAGAGCAGTCAAACTGCTTTATAAAACGATGAAGAGCAGTCAAACTGTTTTATAAGAGGACGAGGAGCAGTCAAACTGATTTATAAGAGGATGAAGAGCAGTCAAAGTGATTTAAAAGAGGATGAAGAGCAGTCAAACTGCTTTATAAAAGGATGAAGAGCAGTCAAACTGATTTATAATCGGATGAACAGCAGTCAATAATCGGACGAAGAGCAGTCAAACTGTTATATAGGAGGACGAAGAGCAGTCAAACTGAATTATAATCGGATGAAGAGCAGTCAAACTGATTTATAAACGGACGAAGAGCAGTCAATAATCGGACGAAGAGCAGCCAAACTGTTCTATAGGAGGATGAAGCGCAGTCAAACTGGTTTATATGAGGATGAAGAGCAGTCAAACTGCTTTATAAGAGGATGAAGAGCAGTCAAACTGCTTTATAAAACGATGAAGAGCAGTCAAACTGTTTTATAAGAGGACGAAGAGCAGTCAAACTGTTTTATAAGAGGATTAAGAGCAGTCAAACTGCTTTATAAGAGGATGAAGAGCTGTCAACCTGCTTTATAAAACGATGAAGAGCAGTCAAACTGTTTTATAAGAGGACGAAGAGCAGACAAACTGTTTTATAAGAGGATGAAGAGCAGTCAAACTGATTTAAAAGAGGATGAAGAGCAGTCAAACTGCTTTATAAGAGGATGAAGAGCAGTCAAATTGATTTATAAGAGGATGAAGAGCAGTCAAACTGCTTTATAAAAGGATGAAGAGCAGTCAAACTGTTTTATAAGAGGACGAAGAGCAGTAAAACTGATTTATAAGAGGATGAAGAGCAGTCAAACTGATTTATAAGAGGATGAAGAGCAGTGAAACTGATTTATAAACGGACGAAGAGCAGTCAATAATCGGACGAAGAGCAGCCAAACTGTTCTATAGGAGGATGAAGCGCAGTCAAACTGTTTTACACGAGGATGTAGAGCAGTCAGATTGGTTTACAAGAGTATGAAGAGCAGTCAACCTGTTTTACAAGAGGTTGAAGAGCAGTCAAACTTTTTATAAGAGGATGAAGAGCAGTCAAACTGATTTATAAGAGGATGAAGAGCAGTCAAACTGCTTTATAATCGGACGAAGAGCAGTCAAACTGATTTATAATCGGACGAAGAGCAGTCAAACGGTTTTATAAGAGGATGAAGAGCAGTCAAATTGATTTATAAGAGGATGAAGAGCAGTCAAACTGATTTATAAGAGGATGAAGAGCAGTCAAACTGCTTTATAAAAGGATGAAGAGCAGTCAAACTGTTTTATAAGCAGACGAAGAGCAGTCAAACTGATTTATAATCGGACGAAGAGCAGTCAAACTGATTTATAAAAGGATGAAGAGCAGTCAAACTGTTTCATAAGCGGATGAACCACAGTCAAACTGATTTTTAATCGGACGAAGAGCAGTCAAACTGATTTATAAGAGGATGAAGAGCAGTCAAACTGCTTTATAAGAGGATGAAGAGCAGTCAAACTGTTCTATAGGAGGATGAAGCGCAGTCAAACTGGTTTATATGAGGATGAAGAGCAGTCAATCTGCTTTATAAGAGGATGAAGAGCAGTCAAACTGCTTTATAAAACGATGAAGAGCAGTCAAACTGTTTTATAAGAGGACGAAGAGCAGTCAAACTGATTTATAAGAGGATGAAGAGCAGTGAAACTGATTTATAAACGGACGAAGAGCAGTCAATAATCGGACGAAGAGCAGCCAAACTGTTCTATAGGAGGATGAAGCGCAGTCAAACTGTTTTACACGAGGATGTAGAGCAGTCAGATTGGTTTACAAGAGTATGAAGAGCAGTCAACCTGTTTTACAAGAGGTTGAAGAGCAGTCAAACTTTTTATAAGAGGATGAAGAGCAGTCAAACTGATTTATAAGAGGATGAAGAGCAGTCAAACTGCTTTATAATCGGACGAAGAGCAGTCAAACTGATTTATAATCGGACGAAGAGCAGTCAAACGGTTTTATAAGAGGATGAAGAGCAGTCAAATTGATTTATAAGAGGATGAAGAGCAGTCAAACTGATTTATAAGAGGATGAAGAGCAGTCAAACTGCTTTATAAAAGGATGAAGAGCAGTCAAACTGTTTTATAAGCAGACGAAGAGCAGTCAAACTGATTTATAATCGGACGAAGAGCAGTCAAACTGATTTATAAAAGGATGAAGAGCAGTCAAACTGTTTCATAAGCGGATGAACCACAGTCAAACTGATTTTTAATCGGACGAAGAGCAGTCAAACTGATTTATAAGAGGATGAAGAGCAGTCAAACTGCTTTATAAGAGGATGAAGAGCAGTCAAACTGTTCTATAGGAGGATGAAGCGCAGTCAAACTGGTTTATATGAGGATGAAGAGCAGTCAATCTGCTTTATAAGAGGATGAAGAGCAGTCAAACTGCTTTATAAAACGATGAAGAGCAGTCAAACTGTTTTATAAGAGGACGAAGAGCAGTCAAACTGATTTATAAGAGGATGAAGAGCAGTCAAAGTGATTTAAAAGAGGATGAAGAGCAGTCAAACTGCTTTATAAAAGGATGAAGAGCAGTCAAACTGATTTATAATCGGATGAACAGCAGTCAATAATCGGACGAAGAGCAGTCAAACTGTTATATAGGAGGACGAAGAGCAGTCAAACTGAATTATAAGCGGATGAAGAGCAGTCAAACTGATTTATAAACGGACGAAGAGCAGTCAATAATCGGACGAAGAGCAGCCAAACTGTTCTATAGGAGGATGAATGCAGTCAAACTGTTTTACACGAGGATGTAGAGCAGTCAGACTGGTTTACAAGAGGATGAAGAGCAGTCAACCTGTTTTACAAGAGGTTGAAGAGCAGTCAAACTGTTTTATAAGAGGATGAAGAGCAGTCAAACTGATTTATAAGAGGATGAAGAGCAGTCAAACTGCTTTATAAAAGGATGAAGAGCAGTCAAACTGTTTTATAAGCAGACGAAGAGCAGTCAAACTGATTTATAATCGGACGAAGAGCAGTCAAACTGATATATAAAAGGATGAAGAGCAGTCAAACTGTTATATAAGCGGACGAAGAGCAGTCAACCTGATTTATTATCGGACGAAGAGCAGTCAAACTGATTTATAAGAGGATGAAGAGCAGTCAAACTGCTTTATAAGAGGATGAAGAGCAGTCAAACTGTTCTATAGGAGGATGAAGAGCAGTCAAACTGCTTTATAAAACGATGAAGAGCAGTCAAACTGTTTTATAAGAGGACGAAGAGCAGTCAAACTGTTTTATAAGAGGATGAAGAGCAGTCAAACTGATTTATAAAAGGATGAAGAGCAGTCAAACAGATTTATAATCGGATGAACAGCAGTCAAACTGCTTTATAAAAGGATGAAGAGCAGTCAAACTGTTTAATAAGAGGACGAAGAGCAGTCAAACTGTTTTATAAGCGGACGAACAGCAGTCAAACTGATTTATAATCGGACGAAGAGCAGTCAAACTGATTTATAATCGGACGAAGAGCAGTCAAACGGTTTTATAAGAGGATGAAGAGCAGTCAAATTGATTTATAAGAGGATGAAGAGCAGTCAAACGGTTTTATAAGAGGATGAAGAGCAGTCAAATTGATTTATAAGAGGATGAAAAGCAGTCAAACTGATTTATAATCGGACGAAGAGCAGTCAAACTGATTTATAATCGGACGAAGAGCAGTCAAACGGTTTTATAAGAGGATGAAGAGCAGTCAAATTGATTTATAAGAGGATGAAGAGCAGTCAAACTGATTTATAAGAGGATGAAGAGCAGTCAAACTGCTTTATAAAAGGATGAAGAGCAGTCAAACTGTTTTATAAGCAGACGAAGAGCAGTCAAACTGATTTATAATCGGACGAAGAGCAGTCAAACTGATTTATAAAAGGATGAAGAGCAGTCAAACTGTTTTATAAGCGGATGAACCGCAGTCAAACTGATTTATAATCGGACGAAGAGCAGTCAAACTGATTTATAAGAGGATGAAGAGCAGTCAAACTGCTTTATAAGAGGATGAAGAGCAGTCAAACTGTTCTATAGGAGGATGAAGCGCAGTCAAACTGGTTTATATGAGGATGAAGAGCAGTCAAACTGCTTTATAAAACGATGAAGAGCAGTCAAACTGTTTTATAAGAGGACGAAGAGCAGTCAAACTGTTTTATAAGAGGATGAAGAGCAGTCAAACTGCTTTATAAGAGGATGACGAGCTGTCAACCTGCTTTATAAAACGATGAAGAGCAGTCAAACTGTTTTATAAGAGGACGAAGAGCAGACAAACTGTTTTATAAGAGGATGAAGAGCAGTCAAACTGATTTAAAAGAGGATGAAGAGCAGTCAAACTGCTTTATAAGAGGATGAAGAGCAGTCAAATTGATTTATAAGAGGATGAAGAGCAGTCAAACTGCTTTATAAAAGGATGAAGAGCAGTCAAACTGTTTTATAAGAGGACGAAGAGCAGTAAAACTGATTTATAAGAGGATGAAGAGCAGTCAAACTGATTTATAAGAGGATGAAGAGCAGTGAAACTGATTTATAAACGGACGAAGAGCAGTCAATAATCGGACGAAGAGCAGCCAAACTGTTCTATAGGAGGATGAAGCGCAGTCAAACTGTTTTACACGAGGATGTAGAGCAGTCAGATTGGTTTACAAGAGTATGAAGAGCAGTCAACCTGTTTTACAAGAGGTTGAAGAGCAGTCAAACTTTTTTATAAGAGGATGAAGAGCAGTCAAACTGATTTATAAGAGGATGAAGAGCAGTCAAACTGCTTTATAATCGGACGAAGAGCAGTCAAACTGATTTATAATCGGACGAAGAGCAGTCAAACGGCTTTATAAGAGGATGAAGAGCAGTCAAATTGATTTATAAGAGGATGAAGAGCAGTCAAACTGATTTATAAGAGGATGAAGAGCAGTCAAACTGCTTTATAAAAGGATGAAGAGCAGTCAAACTGTTTTATAAGCAGACGAAGAGCAGTCAAACTGATTTATAATCGGACGAAGAGCAGTCAAACTGATTTATAAAAGGATGAAGAGCAGTCAAACTGTTTCATAAGCGGATGAACCGCAGTCAAACTGATTTATAATCGGACGAAGAGCAGTCAAACTGATTTATAAGAGGATGAAGAGCAGTCAAACTGCTTTATAAGAGGATGAAGAGCAGTCAAACTGCTTTATAAAAGGATGAAGAGCAGTCAAACTGTTTTATAAGAGGACGAAGAGCAGTAAAACTGATTTATAAGAGGATGAAGAGCAGTCAAACTGATTTATAAGAGGATGAAGAGCAGTGAAACTGATTTATAAACGGACGAAGAGCAGTCAATAATCGGACGAAGTGCAGCCAAACTGTTCTATAGGAGGATGAAGCGCAGTCAAACTGTTTTACACGAGGATGTAGAGCAGTCAGATTGGTTTACAAGAGTATGAAGAGCAGTCAACCTGTTTTACAAGAGGTTGAAGAGCAGTCAAACTTTTTTATAAGAGGATGAAGAGCAGTCAAACTGATTTATAAGAGGATGAAGAGCAGTCAAACTGCTTTATAATCGGACGAAGAGCAGTCAAACTGATTTATAATCGGACGAAGAGCAGTCAAACGGCTTTATAAGAGGATGAAGAGCAGTCAAATTGATTTATAAGAGGATGAAGAGCAGTCAAACTGATTTATAAGAGGATGAAGAGCAGTCAAACTGCTTTATAAAAGGATGAAGAGCAGTCAAACTGTTTTATAAGCAGACGAAGAGCAGTCAAACTGATTTATAATCGGACGAAGAGCAGTCAAACTGATTTATAAAAGGATGAAGAGCAGTCAAACTGTTTCATAAGCGGATGAACCGCAGTCAAACTGATTTATAATCGGACGAAGAGCAGTCAAACTGATTTATAAGAGGATGAAGAGCAGTCAAACTGCTTTATAAGAGGATGAAGAGCAGTCAAACTGTTCTATAGGAGGATGAAGCGCAGTCAAACTGGTTTATATGAGGATGAAGAGCAGTCAATCTGCTTTATAAGAGGATGAAGAGCAGTCAAACTGCTTTATAAAACGATGAAGAGCAGTCAAACTGTTTTATAAGAGGACGAAGAGCAGTCAAACTGATTTATAAGAGGATGAAGAGCAGTCAAAGTGATTTAAAAGAGGATGAAGAGCAGTCAAACTGCTTTATAAAAGGATGAAGAGCAGTCAAACTGATTTATAATCGGATGAACAGCAGTCAATAATCGGACGAAGAGCAGTCAAACTGTTATATAGGAGGACGAAGAGCAGTCAAACTGAATTATAATCGGATGAAGAGCAGTCAAACTGATTTATAAACGGACGAAGAGCAGTCAATAATCGGACGAAGAGCAGCCAAACTGTTCTATAGGAGGATGAAGCGCAGTCAAACTGTTTTACACGAGGATGTAGAGCAGTCAGACTGGTTTACAAGAGGATGAAGAGCAGTCAACCTGTTTTACAAGAGGTTGAAGAGCAGTCAAACTGTTTTATAAGAGGATGAAGAGCAGTCAAACTGATTTATAAGAGGATGAAGAGCAGTCAAACTGCTTTATAAAAGGATGAAGAGCAGTCAAACTGTTTTATAAGCAGACGAAGAGCAGTCAAACTGATTTATAATCGGACAAAGAGCAGTCAAACTGATTTATAAAAGGATGAAGAGCAGTCAAACTGTTATATAAGCGGACGAAGAGCAGTCAACCTGATTTATTATCGGACGAAGAGCAGTCAAACTGATTTATAAGAGGATGAAGAGCAGTCAAACTGTTTTATAAGCAGACGAAGAGCAGTCAAACTGATTTATAATCGGACGAAGAGCAGTCAAACTGATTTATAAAAGGATGAAGAGCAGTCAAACTGTTTCATAAGCGGATGAACTGCAGTCAAACTGATTTATAATCGGACGAAGAGCAGTCAAACTGATTTATAAGAGGATGAAGAGCAGTCAAACTGCTTTATAAGAGGATGAAGAGCAGTCAAACTGTTCTATAGGAGGATGAAGCGCAGTCAAACTGGTTTATATGAGGATGAAGAGCAGTCAATCTGATTTATAAGAGGATGAAGAGCAGTCAAACTGATTTATAAGAGGATGAAGAGCAGTCAAACTGCTTTATAAAAGGATGAAGAGCAGTCAAACTGTTTTATAAGCAGACGAAGAGCAGTCAAACTGATTTATAATCGGACGAAGAGCAGTCAAACTGATTTATAAAAGGATGAAGAGCAGTCAAACTGTTTTATAAGCGGATGAACCGCAGTCAAACTGATTTATAATCGGACGAAGAGCAGTCAAACTGATTTATAAGAGGATGAAGAGCAGTCAAACTGCTTTATAAGAGGATGAAGAGCAGTCAAACTGTTCTATAGGAGGATGAAGCGCAGTCAAACTGGTTTATATGAGGATGAAGAGCAGTCAAACTGCTTTATAAGAGGATGAAGAGCAGTCAAACTGCTTTATAAAACGATGAAGAGCAGTCAAACTGTTTTATAAGAGGACGAAGAGCAGTCAAACTGTTTTATAAGAGGATGAAGAGCAGTCAAACTGCTTTATAAGAGGATGACGAGCTGTCAACCTGCTTTATAAAACGATGAAGAGCAGTCAAACTGTTTTATAAGAGGACGAAGAGCAGACAAACTGTTTTATAAGAGGATGAAGAGCAGTCAAACTGATTTAAAAGAGGATGAAGAGCAGTCAAACTGCTTTATAAGAGGATGAAGAGCAGTCAAACTGTTCTATAGGAGGATGAAGCGCAGTCAAACTGGTTTATATGAGGATGAAGAGCAGTCAAACTGTTTTATAAGAGGACGAAGAGCAGTAAAACTGATTTATAAGAGGATGAAGAGCAGTCAAACTGATTTATAAGAGGATGAAGAGCAGTGAAACTGATTTATAAACGGACGAAGAGCAGTCAATAATCGGACGAAGAGCAGCCAAACTGTTCTATAGGAGGATGAAGCGCAGTCAAACTGTTTTACACGAGGATGTAGAGCAGTCAGATTGGTTTACAAGAGTATGAAGAGCAGTCAACCTGTTTTACAAGAGGTTGAAGAGCAGTCAAACTTTTTTATAAGAGGATGAAGAGCAGTCAAACTGATTTATAAGAGGATGAAGAGCAGTCAAACTGCTTTATAATCGGACGAAGAGCAGTCAAACTGATTTATAATCGGACGAAGAGCAGTCAAACGGTTTTATAAGAGGATGAAGAGCAGTCAAATTGATTTATAAGAGGATGAAGAGCAGTCAAACTGATTTATAAGAGGATGAAGAGCAGTCAAACTGCTTTATAAAAGGATGAAGAGCAGTCAAACTGTTTTATAAGCAGACGAAGAGCAGTCAAACTGATTTATAATCGGACGAAGAGCAGTCAAACTGATTTATAATAGGATGAAGAGCAGTCAAACTGTTTCATAAGCGGATGAACCGCAGTCAAACTGATTTATAATCGGACGAAGAGCAGTCAAACTGATTTATAAGAGGATGAAGAGCAGTCAAACTGCTTTATAAGAGGATGAAGAGCAGTCAAACTGTTCTATAGGAGGATGAAGCGCAGTCAAACTGGTTTATATGAGGATGAAGAGCAGTCAATCTGCTTTATAAGAGGATGAAGAGCAGTCAAACTGCTTTATAAAACGATGAAGAGCAGTCAAACTGTTTTATAAGAGGACGAAGAGCAGTCAAACTGATTTATAAGAGGATGAAGAGCAGTCAAAGTGATTTAAAAGAGGATGAAGAGCAGTCAAACTGCTTTATAAAAGGATGAAGAGCAGTCAAACTGATTTATAATCGGATGAACAGCAGTCAATAATCGGACGAAGAGCAGTCAAACTGTTATATAGGAGGACGAAGAGCAGTCAAACTGAATTATAATCGGATGAAGAGCAGTCAAACTGATTTATAAACGGACGAAGAGCAGTCAATAATCGGACGAAGAGCAGCCAAACTGTTCTATAGGAGGATGTAGCGCAGTCAAACTGTTTTACACGAGGATGTAGAGCAGTCAGACTGGTTTACAAGAGGATGAAGAGCAGTCAACCTGTTTTACAAGAGGTTGAAGAGCAGTCAAACTGTTTTATAAGAGGATGAAGAGCAGTCAAACTGATTTATAAGAGGATGAAGAGCAGTCAAACTGCTTTATAAAAGGATGAAGAGCAGTCAAACTGTTTTATAAGCAGACGAAGAGCAGTCAAACTGATTTATAATCGGACAAAGAGCAGTCAAACTGATTTATAAAAGGATGAAGAGCAGTCAAACTGTTATATAAGCGGACGAAGAGCAGTCAACCTGATTTATTATCGGACGAAGAGCAGTCAAACTGATTTATAAGAGGATGAAGAGCAGTCAAACTGTTTTATAAGCAGACGAAGAGCAGTCAAACTGATTTATAATCGGACGAAGAGCAGTCAAACTGATTTATAAAAGGATGAAGAGCAGTCAAACTGTTTCATAAGCGGATGAACCGCAGTCAAACTGATTTATAATCGGACGAAGAGCAGTCAAACTGATTTATAAGAGGATGAAGAGCAGTCAAACTGCTTTATAAGAGGATGAAGAGCAGTCAAACTGTTCTATAGGAGGATGAAGCGCAGTCAAACTGGTTTATATGAGGATGAAGAGCAGTCAATCTGCTTTATAAGAGGATGAAGAGCAGTCAAACTGCTTTATAAAACGATGAAGAGCAGTCAAACTGTTTTATAAGAGGACGAAGAGCAGTCAAACTGATTTATAAGAGGATGAAGAGCAGTCAAAGTGATTTAAAAGAGGATGAAGAGCAGTCAAACTGCTTTATAAAAGGATGAAGAGCAGTCAAACTGATTTATAATCGGATGAACAGCAGTCAATAATCGGACGAAGAGCAGTCAAACTGTTATATAGGAGGACGAAGAAGAGCAGTCAAACTGATTTATAATCGGATGAAGAGCAGTCAAACTGATTTATAAACGGACGAAGAGCAGTCAATAATCGGACGAAGAGCAGCCAAACTGTTCTATTTGAGGATGAAGCGCAGTCAAACTGTTTTACACGAGGATGTAGAGCAGTCATACTGGTTTACAAGAGGATGAAGAGCAGTCAACCTGTTTTACAAGAGGTTGAAGAGCAGTCAAACTGTTTTATAAGAGGATGAAGAGCAGTCAAACTGATTTATAAGAGGATGAAGAGCAGTCAAACTGCTTTATAAAAGGATGAAGAGCAGTCAAACTGTTTTATAAGCAGACGAAGAGCAGTCAAACTGATTTATAATCGGACGAAGAGCAGTCAAACTGATTTATAAAAGGATGAAGAGCAGTCAAACTGTTATATAAGCGGACGAAGAGCAGTCAACCTGATTTATTATCGGACGAAGAGCAGTCAAACTGATTTATAAGAGGATGAAGAGCAGTCAAACTGCTTTATAAGAGGATGAAGAGCAGTCAAACTGTTCTATAGGAGGATGAAGAGCAGTCAAACTGCTTTATAAAACGATGAAGAGCAGTCAAACTGTTTTATAAGAGGACGAAGAGCAGTCAAACTGTTTTATAAGAGGATGAAGAGCAGTCAAACTGATTTATAAAAGGATGAACAGCAGTCAAACATATTTATAATCGGATGAACAGCAGTCAATAATCGGACGAAGAGCAGTCAAACTGTTATAAAGGAGGACGATGGGCAGTCAAACTGAATTATAATCGGATGAAGAGCAGTCAAACTGATTTATAAGAGGATGAAGAGCAGTCAAACTGCTTTATAAAAGGATGAAGAGCAGTCAAACTGTTTAATAAGAGGACGAACAGCAGTCAAACTGTTTTATAAGCGGACGAACAGCAGTCAAACTGATTTATAATCGGACGAAGAGCAGTCAAACTGATGTATAATCGGACGAAGAGCAGTCAAACGGTTTTATAAGAGGATGAAGAGCAGTCAAATTGATTTATAAGAGGATGAAGAGCAGTCAAACGGTTTTATAAGAGTATGAAGAGCAGTCAAATTGATTTATAAGAGGATGAAAAGCAGTCAAACTGATTTATAAAAGGATGAAGAGCAGTCAAACTGTTTTATAAGCGGATGAACCGCAGTCAAACTGATTTATAATCGGACGAAGAGCAGTCAAACTGATTTATAAGAGGATGAAGAGCAGTCAAACTGCTTTATAAGAGGATGAAGAGCAGTCAAACTGTTCTATAGGAGGATGAAGCGCAGTCAAACTGGTTTATATGAGGATGAAGAGCAGTCAAACTGCTTTATAAGAGGATGAAGAGCAGTCAAACTGCTTTATAAAACGATGAAGAGCAGTCAAACTGTTTTATAAGAGGACGAAGAGCAGTCAAACTGTTTTATAAGAGGATGAAGAGCAGTCAAACTGCTTTATAAGAGGATGAAGAGCTGTCAACCTGCTTTATAAAACGATGAAGAGCAGTCAAACTGTTTTATAAGAGGACGAAGAGCAGACAAACTGTTTTATAAGAGGATGAAGAGCAGTCAAACTGATTTAAAAGAGGATGAAGAGCAGTCAAACTGCTTTATAAGAGGATGAAGAGCAGTCAAATTGATTTATAAGAGGATGAAGAGCAGTCAATAATCGGACGAAGAGCAGCCAAACTGTTCTATAGGAGGATGAAGCGCAGTCAAACTGTTTTACACGAGGATGTAGAGCAGTCAGATTGGTTTACAAGAGTATGAAGAGCAGTCAACCTATTTTACAAGAGGTTGAAGAGCAGTCAAACTTTTTTATAAGAGGATGAAGAGCAGTCAAACTGATTTATAAGAGGATGAAGAGCAGTCAAACTGATTTATAAGCGGACGAAGAGCAGTCAAACTGATTTATAATCGGACGAAGAGCAGTCAAACTGATTTATAAAAGGATGAAGAGCAGTCAAACTGTTTTATAAGCGGATGAACCGTAGTCAAACTGATTTATAATCGGACGAAGAGCAGTCAAACTGGTTTATATGAGGATGAAGAGCAGTCAAACTGCTTTATAAGAGGATGAAGAGCAGTCAAACTGCTTTATAAAACGATGAAGAGCAGTCAAACTGTTTTATAAGAGGACGAAGAGCAGTCAAACTGTTTTATAAGAGGATGAAGAGCAGTCAAACTGCTTTATAAGAGGATGAAGAGCTGTCAACCTGCTTTATAAAACGATGAAGAGCAGTCAAACTGCTTTATAAAAGGATGAAGAGCAGTCAAACTGTTTAATAAGAGGACGAAGAGCAGTCAAACTGTTTTATAAGCGGACGAACAGCAGTCAAACTGATTTATAATCGGACGAAGAGCAGTCAAACTGATTTATAATCGGACGAAGAGCAGTCAAACGGTTTTATAAGAGGATGAAGAGCAGTCAAATTGATTTATAAGAGGATGAAGAGCAGTCAAATGGTTTTATAAGAGGATGAAGAGCAGTCAAATTGATTTATAAGAGGATGAAAAGCAGTCAAACTGATTTATAATCGGACGAAGAGCAGTCAAACTGATTTATAATCGGACGAAGAGCAGTCAAACGGTTTTATAAGAGGATGAAGAGCAGTCAAATTGATTTATAAGAGGATGAAGAGCAGTCAAACTGATTTCTAAGAGGATGAAGAGCAGTCAAACTGCTTTATAAAAGGATGAAGAGCAGTCAAACTGTTTTATAAGCAGACGAAGAGCAGTCAAACTGATTTATAATCGGGCGAAGAGCAGTCAAACTGATATATAAGCGGATGAACCGCAGTCAAACTGATTTATAATCGGACGAAGAGCAGTCAAACTGATTTATAAGAGGATGAAGAGCAGTCAAACTGCTTTATAAGAGGATGAAGAGCAGTCAAACTGTTCTATAGGAGGATGAAGCGCAGTCAAACTGGTTTATATGAGGATGAAGAGCAGTCAAACTGCTTTATAAGAGGATGAAGAGCAGTCAAACTGCTTTATAAAACGATGAAGAGCAGTCAAACTGTTTTATAAGAGGACGAAGAGCAGTCAAACTGTTTTATAAGAGGATGAAGAGCAGTCAAACTGCTTTATAAGAGGATGAAGAGCTGTCAACCTGCTTTATAAAACGATGAAGAGCAGTCAAACTGTTTTATAAGAAGATGAAGAGCAGTCAAACTGCTTTATAAGAGGATGAAGAGCAGTCAAATTGATTTATAAGAGGATGAAGAGCAGTCAAACTGCTTTATAAAAGGATGAAGAGCAGTCAAACTGTTTTATAAGAGGACGAAGAGCAGTAAAACTGATTTATAAGAGGATGAAGAGCAGTCAAACTGTTCTATAGGAGGATGAAGCGCAGTGAAACTGATTTATAAACGGACGAAGAGCAGTCAATAATCGGACGAAGAGCAGCCAAACTGTTCTATAGGAGGATGAAGCGCAGTCAAACTGTTTTACACGAGGAGGTAGAGCAGTCAGATTGGTTTACAAGAGTATGAAGAGCAGTCAACCTGTTTTACAAGAGGTTGAAGAGCAGTCAAACTTTTTTATAAGAGGATGAAGAGCAGTCAAACTGATTTATAAGAGGATGAAGAGCAGTCAAACTGCTTTATAATCGGACGAAGAGCAGTCAAACTGATTTATAATCGGACGAAGAGCAGTCAAACGGTTTTATAAGAGGATGAAGAGCAGTCAAATTGATTTATAAGAGGATGAAGAGCAGTCAAACTGATTTATAAGAGGATGAAGAGCAGTCAAACTGCTTTATAAAAGGATGAAGAGCAGTCAAACTGTTTTATAAGCAGACGAAGAGCAGTCAAACTGATTTATAATCGGACGAAGAGCAGTCAAACTGATTTATAAAAGGATGAAGAGCAGTCAAACTGTTTCATAAGCGGATGAACCACAGTCAAACTGATTTATAATCGGACGAAGAGCAGTCAAACTGATTTATAAGAGGATGAAGAGCAGTCAAACTGCTTTATAAGAGGATGAAGAGCAGTCAAACTGTTCTATAGGAGGATGAAGCGCAGTCAAACTGGTTTATATGAGGATGAAGAGCAGTCAATCTGCTTTATAAGAGGATGAAGAGCAGTCAAACTGCTTTATAAAACGATGAAGAGCAGTCAAACTGTTTTATAAGAGGACGAAGAGCAGTCAAACTGATTTATAAGAGGATGAAGAGCAGTCAAAGTGATTTAAAAGAGGATGAAGAGCAGTCAAACTGCTTTATAAAAGGATGAAGAGCAGTCAAACTGATTTATAATCGGATGAACAGCAGTCAATAATCGGACGAAGAGCAGTCAAACTGTTATATAGGAGGACGAAGAGCAGTCAAACTGAATTATAATCGGATGAAGAGCAGTCAAACTGATTTATAAACGGACGAAGAGCAGTCAATAATCGGACGAAGAGCAGCCAAACTGTTCTATAGGAGGATGAAGCGCAGTCAAACTGTTTTACACGAGGATGTAGAGCAGTCAGACTGGTTTACAAGAGGATGAAGAGCAGTCAACCTGTTTTACAAGAGGTTGAAGAGCAGTCAAACTGTTTTATAAGAGGATGAAGAGCAGTCAAACTGATTTATAAGAGGATGAAGAGCAGTCAAACTGCTTTATAAAAGGATGAAGAGCAGTCAAACTGTTTTATAAGCAGACGAAGAGCAGTCAAACTGATTTATAATCGGACGAAGAGCAGTCAAACTGATTTATAAAAGGATGAAGAGCAGTCAAACTGTTATATAAGCGGACGAAGAGCAGTCAACCTGATTTATTATCGGACGAAGAGCAGTCAAACTGATTTATAAGAGGATGAAGAGCAGTCAAACTGCTTTATAAGAGGATGAAGAGCAGTCAAACTGTTCTATAGGAGGATGAAGAGCAGTCAAACTGTTTTATAAAACGATGAAGAGCAGTCAAACTGTTTTATAAGAGGACGAAGAGCAGTCAAACTGTTTTATAAGAGGATGAAGAGCAGTCAAACTGATTTATAAAAGGATGAAGAGCAGTCAAACAGATTTATAAACGGACGAAGAGCAGTCAATAATCGGACGAAGAGCAGCCAAACTGTTCTATAGGAGGATGAAGCGCAGTCAAACTGTTTTACACGAGGATGTAGAGCAGTCAGATTGGTTTACAAGAGTATGAAGAGCAGTCAAACTGCTTTATAAAACGATGAAGAGCAGTCAAACTGTTTTATAAGAGGACGAAGAGCAGTCAAACTGTTTTATAAGAGGATGAAGAGCAGTCAAACTGCTTTATAAGAGGATGAAGAGCTGTCAACCTGCTTTATAAAACGATGAAGAGCAGTCAAACTGTTTTATAAGAGGATGAAGAGCAGTCAAACTGCTTTATAAGAGGATGAAGAGCAGTCAAATTGATTTATAAGAGGATGAAGAGCAGTCAAACTGCTTTATAAAAGGATGAAGAGCAGTCAAACTGTTTTATAAGAGGACGAAGAGCAGTAAAACTGATTTATAAGAGGATGAAGAGCAGTCAAACTGATTTATAAGAGGATGAAGAGCAGTGAAACTGATTTATAAACGGACGAAGAGCAGTCAATAATCGGACGAAGAGCAGCCAAACTGTTCTATAGGAGGATGAAGCGCAGTCAAACTGTTTTACACGAGGATGTAGAGCAGTCAGATTGGTTTACAAGAGTATGAAGAGCAGTCAACCTGTTTTACAAGAGGTTGAAGAGCAGTCAAACTTTTTTATAAGAGGATGAAGAGCAGTCAAACTGATTTATAAGAGGATGAAGAGCAGTCAAACTGCTTTATAATCGGACGAAGAGCAGTCAAACTGATTTATAATCGGACGAAGAGCAGTCAAACGGTTTTATAAGAGGATGAAGAGCAGTCAAATTGATTTATAAGAGGATGAAGAGCAGTCAAACTGATTTATAAGAGGATGAAGAGCAGTCAAACTGCTTTATAAAAGGATGAAGAGCAGTCAAACTGTTTTATAAGCAGACGAAGAGCAGTCAAACTGATTTATAATCGGACGAAGAGCAGTCAAACTGATTTATAAAAGGATGAAGAGCAGTCAAACTGTTTCATAAGCGGATGAACCACAGTCAAACTGATTTATAATCGGACGAAGAGCAGTCAAACTGATTTATAAGAGGATGAAGAGCAGTCAAACTGCTTTATAAGAGGATGAAGTGCAGTCAAACTGTTCTATAGGAGGATGAAGCGCAGTCAAACTGGTTTATATGAGGATGAAGAGCAGTCAATCTGCTTTATAAGAGGATGAAGAGCAGTCAAACTGCTTTATAAAACGATGAAGAGCAGTCAAACTGTTTTATAAGAGGACGAAGAGCAGTCAAACTGATTTATAAGAGGATGAAGAGCAGTCAAAGTGATTTAAAAGAGGATGAAGAGCAGTCAAACTGCTTTATAAAAGGATGAAGAGCAGTCAAACTGATTTATAATCGGATGAACAGCAGTCAATAATCGGACGAAGAGCAGTCAAACTGTTATATAGGAGGACGAAGAGCAGTCAAACTGAATTATAATCGGATGAAGAGCAGTCAAACTGATTTATAAACGGACGAAGAGCAGTCAATAATCGGACGAAGAGCAGCCAAACTGTTCTATAGGAGGATGAATGCAGTCAAACTGTTTTACACGAGGATGTAGAGCAGTCAGACTGGTTTACAAGAGGATGAAGAGCAGTCAACCTGTTTTACAAGAGGTTGAAGAGCAGTCAAACTGTTTTATAAGAGGATGAAGAGCAGTCAAACTGATTTATAAGAGGATGAAGAGCAGTCAAACTGCTTTATAAAAGGATGAAGAGCAGTCAAACTGATTTATAAAAGGATGAAGAGCAGTCAAACAGATTTATAAACGGACGAAGAGCAGTCAATAATCGGACGAAGAGCAGCCAAACTGTTCTATAGGAGGATGAAGCGCAGTCAAACTGTTTTACACGAGGATGTAGAGCAGTCAGATTGGTTTACAAGAGTATGAAGAGCAGTCAAACTGCTTTATAAAACGATGAAGAGCAGTCAAACTGTTTTATAAGAGGACGAAGAGCAGTCAAACTGTTTTATAAGAGGATGAAGTGCAGTCAAACTGCTTTATAAGAGGATGAAGAGCTGTCAACCTGCTTTATAAAACGATGAAGAGCAGTCAAACTGTTTTATAAGAGGATGAAGAGCAGTCAAACTGCTTTATAAGAGGATGAAGAGCAGTCAAATTGATTTATAAGAGGATGAAGAGCAGTCAAACTGCTTTATAAAAGGATGAAGAGCAGTCAAACTGTTTTATAAGAGGACGAAGAGCAGTAAAACTGATTTATAAGAGGATGAAGAGCAGTCAAACTGATTTATAAGAGGATGAAGAGCAGTGAAACTGATTTATAAACGGACGAAGAGCAGTCAATAATCGGACGAAGAGCAGCCAAACTGTTCTATAGGAGGATGAAGCGCAGTCAAACTGTTTTACACGAGGATGTAGAGCAGTCAGATTGGTTTACAAGAGTATGAAGAGCAGTCAACCTGTTTTACAAGAGGTTGAAGAGCAGTCAAACTTTTTTATAAGAGGATGAAGAGCAGTCAAACTGATTTATAAGAGGATGAAGAGCAGTCAAACTGCTTTATAATCGGACGAAGAGCAGTCAAACTGATTTATAATCGGACGAAGAGCAGTCAAACGGTTTTATAAGAGGATGAAGAGCAGTCAAATTGATTTATAAGAGGATGAAGAGCAGTCAAACTGATTTATAAGAGGATGAAGAGCAGTCAAACTGCTTTATAAAAGGATGAAGAGCAGTCAAACTGTTTTATAAGCAGACGAAGAGCAGTCAAACTGATTTATAATCGGACGAAGAGCAGTCAAACTGATTTATAAAAGGATGAAGAGCAGTCAAACTGTTTCATAAGCGGATGAACCACAGTCAAACTGATTTATAATCGGACGAAGAGCAGTCAAACTGATTTATAAGAGGATGAAGAGCAGTCAAACTGCTTTATAAGAGGATGAAGAGCAGTCAAACTGTTCTATAGTAGGATGAAGCGCAGTCAAACTGGTTTATATGAGGATGAAGAGCAGTCAATCTGCTTTATAAGAGGATGAAGAGCAGTCAAACTGCTTTATAAAACGATGAAGAGCAGTCAAACTGTTTTATAAGAGGACGAAGAGCAGTCAAACTGATTTATAAGAGGATGAAGAGCAGTCAAAGTGATTTAAAAGAGGATGAAGAGCAGTCAAACTGCTTTATAAAAGGATGAAGAGCAGTCAAACTGATTTATAATCGGATGAACAGCAGTCAATAATCGGACGAAGAGCAGTCAAACTGTTATATAGGAGGACGAAGAGCAGTCAAACTGAATTATAATCGGATGAAGAGCAGTCAAACTGATTTATAAACGGACGAAGAGCAGTCAATAATCGGACGAAGAGCAGCCAAACTGTTCTATAGGAGGATGAATGCAGTCAAACTGTTTTACACGAGGATGTAGAGCAGTCAGACTGGTTTACAAGAGGATGAAGAGCAGTCAACCTGTTTTACAAGAGGTTGAAGAGCAGTCAAACTGTTTTATAAGAGGATGAAGAGCAGTCAAACTGATTTATAAGAGGATGAAGAGCAGTCAAACTGCTTTATAAAAGGATGAAGAGCAGTCAAACTGTTTTATAAGCAGACGAAGAGCAGTCAAACTGATTTATAATCGGACGAAGAGCAGTCAAACTGATTTATAAAAGGATGAAGAGCAGTCAAACTGTTATATAAGCGGACGAAGAGCAGTCAACCTGATTTATTATCGGACGAAGAGCAGTCAAACTGATTTATAAGAGGATGAAGAGCAGTCAAACTGCTTTATAAGAGGATGAAGAGCAGTCAAACTGTTCTATAGGAGGATGAAGAGCAGTCAAACTGTTTTATAAGAGGATGAGGAGCAGTCAAACTGATTTATAAGAGGATGAAGAGCAGTGAAACTGATTTATAAACGGACGAAGAGCAGTCAATAATCGGACGAAGAGCAGCCAAACTGTTCTATAGGAGGATGAAGCGCAGTCAAACTGTTTTACACGAGGATGTAGAGCAGTCAGATTGGTTTACAAGAGTATGAAGAGCAGTCAACCTGTTTTACAAGAGGTTGAAGAGCAGTCAAACTTTTTTATAAGAGGATGAAGAGCAGTCAAACTGATTTATAAGAGGATGAAGAGCAGTCAAACTGCTTTATAATCGGACGAAGAGCAGTCAAACTGATTTATAATCGGACGAAGAGCAGTCAAACGGTTTTATAAGAGGATGAAGAGCAGTCAAATTGATTTATAAGAGGATGAAGAGCAGTCAAACTGATTTATAAGAGGATGAAGAGCAGTCAAACTACTTTATAAAAGGATGAAGAGCAGTCAAACTGTTTTATAAGCAGACGAAGAGCAGTCAAACTGATTTATAATCGGACGAAGAGCAGTCAAACTGATTTATAAAAGGATGAAGAGCAGTCAAACTGTTTCATAAGCGGATGAACCACAGTCAAACTGATTTATAATCGGACGAAGAGCAGTCAAACTGATTTATAAGAGGATGAAGAGCAGTCAAACTGCTTTATAAGAGGATGAAGAGCAGTCAAACTGTTCTATAGGAGGATGAAGCGCAGTCAAACTGGTTTATATGAGGATGAAGAGCAGTCAATCTGCTTTATAAGAGGATGAAGAGCAGTCAAACTGCTTTATAAAACGATGAAGAGCAGTCAAACTGTTTTATAATCGGACGAAGAGCAGTCAAACTGATTTATAAGAGGATGAAGAGCAGTCAAAGTGATTTAAAAGAGGATGAAGAGCAGTCAAACTGCTTTATAAAAGGATGAAGAGCAGTCAAACTGATTTATAATCGGATGAACAGCAGTCAATAATCGGACGAAGAGCAGTCAAACTGTTATATAGGAGGACGAAGAGCAGTCAAACTGAATTATAATCGGATGAAGAGCAGTCAAACTGATTTATAAACGGACGAAGAGCAGTCAATAATCGGACGAAGAGCAGCCAAACTGTTCTATAGGAGGATGAATGCAGTCAAACTGTTTTACACGAGGATGTAGAGCAGTCAGACTGGTTTACAAGAGGATGAAGAGCAGTCAACCTGTTTTACAAGAGGTTGAAGAGCAGTCAAACTGTTTTATAAGAGGATGAAGAGCAGTCAAACTGATTTATAAGAGGATGAAGAGCAGTCAAACTGCTTTATAAAAGGATGAAGAGCAGTCAAACTGTTTTATAAGCAGACGAAGAGCAGTCAAACTGATTTATAATCGGACGAAGAGCAGTCAAACTGATTTATAAAAGGATGAAGAGCAGTCAAACTGTTATATAAGCGGACGAAGAGCAGTCAACCTGATTTATTATCGGACGAAGAGCAGTCAAACTGATTTATAAGAGGATGAAGAGCAGTCAAACTGCTTTATAAGAGGATGAAGAGCAGTCAAACTGTTCTATAGGAGGATAAAGAGCAGTCAAACTGTTTTATAAAACGATGAAGAGCAGTCAAACTGTTTTATAAGAGGACGAAGAGCAGTCAAACTGTTTTATAAGAGGATGAAGAGCAGTCAAACTGATTTATAAAAGGATGAAGAGCAGTCAAACAGATTTATAATCGGATGAACAGCAGTCAATAATCGGACGAAGAGCAGTCAAACTGTTATAAAGGAGGACGATGGGCAGTCAAACTGAATTATAATCGGATGAAGAGCAGTCAAACTGATTTATAAGAGGACGAAGAGCAGTCAAACTGCTTTATAAAAGGATGAAGAGCAGTCAAACTGTTTAATAAGAGGACGAAGAGCAGTCAAACTGTTTTATAAGCGGACGAACAGCAGTCAAACTGATTTATAATCGGACGAAGAGCAGTCAAACTGATTTATAATCGGACGAAGAGCAGTCAAACGGTTTTATAAGAGGATGAAGAGCAGTCAAATTGATTTATAAGAGGATGAAGAGCAGTCAAACGGTTTTATAAGAGGATGAAGAGCAGTCAAATTGATTTATAAGAGGATGAAAAGCAGTCAAACTGATTTATAATCGGACGAAGAGCAGTCAAACTGATTTATAATCGGACGAAGAGCAGTCAAACGGTTTTATAAGAGGATGAAGAGCAGTCAAATTGATTTATAAGAGGATGAAGAGCAGTCAAACTGATTTATAAGAGGATGAAGAGCAGTCAAACTGCTTTATAAAAGGATGAAGAGCAGTCAAACTGTTTTATAAGCAGACGAAGAGCAGTCAAACTGATTTATAATCGGACGAAGAGCAGTCAAACTGATTTATAAAAGGATGAAGAGCAGTCAAACTGTTATATAAGCGGACGAAGAGCAGTCAACCTGATTTATTATCGGACGAAGAGCAGTCAAACTGATTTATAAGAGGATGAAGAGCAGTCAAACTGCTTTATAAGAGGATGAAGAGCAGTCAAACTGTTCTATAGGAGGATGAAGAGCAGTCAAACTGCTTTATAAAACGATGAAGAGCAGTCAAACTGTTTTATAAGAGGACGAAGAGCAGTCAAACTGTTTTATAAGAGGATGAAGAGCAGTCAAACTGATTTATAAAAGGATGAAGAGCAGTCAAACAGATTTATAATCGGATGAACAGCAGTCAATAATCGGACGAAGAGCAGTCAAACTGTTATAAAGGAGGACGATGGGCAGTCAAACTGAATTATAATCGGATGAAGAGCAGTCAAACTGATTTATAAGAGGACGAAGAGCAGTCAAACTGCTTTATAAAAGGATGAAGAGCAGTCAAACTGTTTAATAAGAGGACGAAGAGCAGTCAAACTGTTTTATAAGCGGACGAACAGCAGTCAAACTGATTTATAATCGGACGAAAAGCAGTCAAACTGATTTATAATCGGACGAAGAGCAGTCAAACGGTTTTATAAGAGGATGAAGAGCAGTCAAATTGATTTATAAGAGGATGAAGAGCAGTCAAACGGTTTTATAAGAGGATGAAGAGCAGTCAAATTGATTTATAAGAGGATGAAAAGCAGTCAAACTGATTTATAATCGGACGAAGAGCAGTCAAACTGATTTATAATCGGACGAAGAGCAGTCAAACGGTTTTATAAGAGGATGAAGAGCAGTCAAATTGATTTATAAGAGGATGAAGAGCAGTCAAACTGATTTATAAGAGGATGAAGAGCAGTCAAACTGCTTTATAAAAGGATGAAGAGCAGTCAAACTGTTTTATAAGCAGACGAAGAGCAGTCAAACTGATTTATAATCGGACGAAGAGCAGTCAAACTGATTTATAAAAGGATGAAGAGCAGTCAAACTGTTTTATAAGCGGATGAACCGCAGTCAAACTGATTTATAATCGGACGAAGAGCAGTCAAACTGATTTATAAGAGGATGAAGAGCAGTCAAACTGCTTTATAAGAGGATGAAGAGCAGTCAAACTGTTCTATAGGAGGATGAAGCGCAGTCAAACTGGTTTATATGAGGATGAAGAGCAGTCAAACTGCTTTATAAGAGGATGAAGAGCAGTCAAACTGCTTTATAAAACGATGAAGAGCAGTCAAACTGTTTTATAAGAGGACGAAGAGCAGTCAAACTGTTTTATAAGAGGATGAAGAGCAGTCAAACTGCTTTATAAGAGGATGAAGAGCTGCCAACCTGCTTTATAAAACGATGAAGAGCAGTCAAACTGTTTTATAAGAGGATGAAGAGCAGTCAAACTGATTTAAAAGAGGATGAAGAGCAGTCAAACTGCTTTATAAGAGGATGAAGAGCAGTCAAATTGATTTATAAGAGGATGAAGAGCAGTCAAACTGCTTTATAAAAGGATGAAGAGCAGTCAAACTGTTTTATAAGAGGACGAAGAGCAGTAAAACTGATTTATAAGAGGATGAAGAGCAGTCAAACTGATTTATAAGAGGATGAAGAGCAGTGAAACTGATTTATAAACGGACGAAGAGCAGTCAATAATCGGACGAAGAGCAGCCAAACTGTTCTATAGGAGGATGAAGCGCAGTCAAACTGTTTTACACGAGGATGTAGAGCAGTCAGATTGGTTTACAAGAGTATGAAGAGCAGTCAACCTGTTTTACAAGAGGTTGAAGAGCAGTCAAACTTTTTTATAAGAGGATGAAGAGCAGTCAAACTGATTTATAAGAGGATGAAGAGCAGTCAAACTGCTTTATAATCGGACGAAGAGCAGTCAAACTGATTTATAATCGGACGAAGAGCAGTCAAACGGTTTTATAAGAGGATGAAGAGCAGTCAAATTGATTTATAAGAGGATGAAGAGCAGTCAAACTGATTTATAAGAGGATGAAGAGCAGTCAAACTGCTTTATAAAAGGATGAAGAGCAGTCAAACTGTTTTATAAGCAGACGAAGAGCAGTCAAA
This sequence comes from Lampris incognitus, assembly GCF_029633865.1. Taxonomy (NCBI): domain Eukaryota; kingdom Metazoa; phylum Chordata; class Actinopteri; order Lampriformes; family Lampridae; genus Lampris; species Lampris incognitus. The sequence continues at coordinate 44,712,341 of NC_079222.1, forward strand.
CTGATTTATAATCGGACGAAGAGCAGTCAAACTGATTTATAAAAGGATGAAGAGCAGTCAAACTGCTTTATAAAACGATGAAGAGCAGTCAAACTGTTTTATAAGAGGACGAAGAGCAGTCAAACTGATTTATAAGAGGATGAAGAGCAGTCAAAGTGATTTAAAAGAGGATGAAGAGCAGTCAAACTGCTTTATAAAAGGATGAAGAGCAGTCAAACTGATTTATAATCGGATGAACAGCAGTCAATAATCGGACGAAGAGCAGTCAAACAGTTATATAGCAGGACGAAGAGCAGTCAAACTGAATTATAATCGGATGAAGAGCAGTCAAACTGATTTATAAACGGACGAAGAGCAGTCAATAATCGGACGAAGAGCAGCCAAACTGTTCTATAGGAGGATGAATGCAGTCAAACTGTTTTACACGAGGATGTAGAGCAGTCAGACTGGTTTACAAGAGGATGAAGAGCAGTCAACCTGTTTTACAAGAGGTTGAAGAGCAGTCAAACTGTTTTATAAGAGGATGAAGAGCAGTCAAACTGATTTATAAGAGGATGAAGAGCAGTCAAACTGCTTTATAAAAGGATGAAGAGCAGTCAAACTGTTTTATAAGCAGACAAAGAGCAGTCAAACTGATTTATAATCGGACGAAGAGCAGTCAAACTGATTTATAAAAGGATGAAGAGCAGTCAAACTGTTATATAAGCGGACGAAGAGCAGTCAACCTGATTTATTATCGGACGAAGAGCAGTCAAACTGATTTATAAGAGGATGAAGAGCAGTCAAACTGCTTTATAAGAGGATGAAGAGCAGTCAAACTGTTCTATAGGAGGATGAAGAGCAGTCAAACTGCTTTATAAAACGATGAAGAGCAGTCAAACTGTTTTATAAGAGGACGAAGAGCAGTCAAACTGTTTTATAAGAGGATGAAGAGCAGTCAAACTGATTTATAAAAGGATGAAGAGCAGTCAAACAGATTTATAATCGGATGAACAGCAGTCAATAATCGGACGAAGAGCAGTCAAACTGTTATAAAGGAGGACGATGGGCAGTCAAACTGAATTATAATCGGATGAAGAGCAGTCAAACTGATTTATAAGAGGATGAAGAGCAGTCAAACTGCTTTATAAAAGGATGAAGAGCAGTCAAACTGTTTAATAAGAGGACGAAGAGCAGTCAAACTGTTTTATAAGCGGACGAACAGCAGTCAAACTGATTTATAATCGGACGAAGAGCAGTCAAACTGATTTATAAAAGGATGAAGAGCAGTCAAACTGTTATATAAGCGGACGAAGAGCAGTCAACCTGATTTATTATCGGACGAAGAGCAGTCAAACTGATTTATAAGAGGATGAAGAGCAGTCAAACTGCTTTATAAGAGGATGAAGAGCAGTCAAACTGTTCTATAGGAGGATGAAGAGCAGTCAAACTGCTTTATAAAACGATGAAGAGCAGTCAAACTGCTTTATAAGAGGATGAAGAGCAGTCAAATTGATTTATAAGAGGATGAAGAGCAGTCAAACTGCTTTATAAAAGGATGAAGAGCAGTCAAACTGTTTTATAAGAGGACGAAGAGCAGTAAAACTGATTTATAAGAGGATGAAGAGCAGTCAAACTGATTTATAAGAGGATGAAGAGCAGTGAAACTGATTTATAAACGGACGAAGAGCAGTCAATAATCGGACGAAGAGCAGCCAAACTGTTCTATAGGAGGATGAAGCGCAGTCAAACTGTTTTACACGAGGATGTAGAGCAGTCAGATTGGTTTACAAGAGTATGAAGAGCAGTCAACCTGTTTTACAAGAGGTTGAAGAGCAGTCAAACTTTTTTATAAGAGGATGAAGAGCAGTCAAACTGATTTATAAGAGGATGAAGAGCAGTCAAACTGCTTTATAATCGGACGAAGAGCAGTCAAACTGATTTATAATCGGACGAAGAGCAGTCAAACGGTTTTATAAGAGGATGAAGAGCAGTCAAATTGATTTATAAGAGGATGAAGAGCAGTCAAACTGATTTATAAGAGGATGAAGAGCAGTCAAACTGCTTTATAAAAGGATGAAGAGCAGTCAAACTGTTTTATAAGCAGACGAAGAGCAGTCAAACTGATTTATAATCGGACGAAGAGCAGTCAAACTGATTTATAAAAGGATGAAGAGCAGTCAAACTGCTTTATAAAACGATGAAGAGCAGTCAAACTGTTTTATAAGAGGACGAAGAGCAGTCAAACTGATTTATAAGAGGATGAAGAGCAGTCAAAGTGATTTAAAAGAGGATGAAGAGCAGTCAAACTGCTTTATAAAAGGATGAAGAGCAGTCAAACTGATTTATAATCGGATGAACAGCAGTCAATAATCGGACGAAGAGCAGTCAAACAGTTATATAGCAGGACGAAGAGCAGTCAAACTGAATTATAATCGGATGAAGAGCAGTCAAACTGATTTATAAACGGACGAAGAGCAGTCAATAATCGGACGAAGAGCAGCCAAACTGTTCTATAGGAGGATGAATGCAGTCAAACTGTTTTACACGAGGATGTAGAGCAGTCAGACTGGTTTACAAGAGGATGAAGAGCAGTCAACCTGTTTTACAAGAGGTTGAAGAGCAGTCAAACTGTTTTATAAGAGGATGAAGAGCAGTCAAACTGATTTATAAGAGGATGAAGAGCAGTCAAACTGCTTTATAAAAGGATGAAGAGCAGTCAAACTGTTTTATAAGCAGACAAAGAGCAGTCAAACTGATTTATAATCGGACGAAGAGCAGTCAAACTGATTTATAAAAGGATGAAGAGCAGTCAAACTGTTATATAAGCGGACGAAGAGCAGTCAACCTGATTTATTATCGGACGAAGAGCAGTCAAACTGATTTATAAGAGGATGAAGAGCAGTCAAACTGCTTTATAAGAGGATGAAGAGCAGTCAAACTGTTCTATAGGAGGATGAAGAGCAGTCAAACTGCTTTATAAAACGATGAAGAGCAGTCAAACTGTTTTATAAGAGGACGAAGAGCAGTCAAACTGTTTTATAAGAGGATGAAGAGCAGTCAAACTGATTTATAAAAGGATGAAGAGCAGTCAAACAGATTTATAATCGGATGAACAGCAGTCAATAATCGGACGAAGAGCAGTCAAACTGTTATAAAGGAGGACGATGGGCAGTCAAACTGAATTATAATCGGATGAAGAGCAGTCAAACTGATTTATAAGAGGATGAAGAGCAGTCAAACTGCTTTATAAAAGGATGAAGAGCAGTCAAACTGTTTAATAAGAGGACGAAGAGCAGTCAAACTGTTTTATAAGCGGACGAACAGCAGTCAAACTGATTTATAATCGGACGAAGAGCAGTCAAACTGATTTATAAAAGGATGAAGAGCAGTCAAACTGTTATATAAGCGGACGAAGAGCAGTCAACCTGATTTATTATCGGACGAAGAGCAGTCAAACTGATTTATAAGAGGATGAAGAGCAGTCAAACTGCTTTATAAGAGGATGAAGAGCAGTCAAACTGTTCTATAGGAGGATGAAGAGCAGTCAAACTGCTTTATAAAACGATGAAGAGCAGTCAAACTGTTTTATAAGAGGACGAAGAGCAGTCAAACTGTTTTATAAGAGGATGAAGAGCAGTCAAACTGATTTATAAAAGGATGAAGAGCAGTCAAACAGATTTATAATCGGATGAACAGCAGTCAATAATCGGACGAAGAGCAGTCAAACTGTTATAAAGGAGGACGATGGGCAGTCAAACTGAATTATAATCGGATGAAGAGCAGTCAAACTGATTTATAAGAGGATGAAGAGCAGTCAAACTGCTTTATAAAAGGATGAAGAGCAGTCAAACTGTTTAATAAGAGGACGAAGAGCAGTCAAACTGTTTTATAAGCGGACGAACAGCAGTCAAACTGATTTATAATCGGACGAAGAGCAGTCAAACTGATTTATAATCGGACGAAGAGCAGTCAAACGGTTTTATAAGAGGATGAAGAGCAGTCAAATTGATTTATAAGAGGATGAAGAGCAGTCAAACGGTTTTATAAGAGGATGAAGAGCAGTCAAATTGATTTATAAGAGGATGAAAAGCAGTCAAACTGATTTATAATCGGACGAAGAGCAGTCAAACTGATTTATAATCGGACGAAGAGCAGTCAAACGGTTTTATAAGAGGAAAGAGCAGTCAAATTGATTTATAAGAGGATGAAGAGCAGTCAAACTGATTTATAAGAGGATGAAGAGCAGTCAAACTGCTTTATAAAAGGATGAAGAGCAGTCAAACTGTTTTATAAGCAGACGAAGAGCAGTCAAACTGATTTATAATCGGACGAAGAGCAGTCAAACTGCTTTATAAAAGGATGAAGAGCAGTCAAACTGTTTAATAAGAGGACGAAGAGCAGTCAAACTGTTTTATAAGCGGACGAACAGCAGTCAAACTGATTTATAATCGGACGAAGAGCAGTCAAACTGATTTATAAAAGGATGAAGAGCAGTCAAACTGTTATATAAGCGGACGAAGAGCAGTCAACCTGATTTATTATCGGACGAAGAGCAGTCAAACTGATTTATAAGAGGATGAAGAGCAGTCAAACTGCTTTATAAGAGGATGAAGAGCAGTCAAACTGTTCTATAGGAGGATGAAGAGCAGTCAAACTGCTTTATAAAACGATGAAGAGCAGTCAAACTGTTTTATAAGAGGACGAAGAGCAGTCAAACTGTTTTATAAGAGGATGAAGAGCAGTCAAACTGATTTATAAAAGGATGAAGAGCAGTCAAACAGATTTATAATCGGATGAACAGCAGTCAATAATCGGACGAAGAGCAGTCAAACTGTTATAAAGGAGGACGATGGGCAGTCAAACTGAATTATAATCGGATGAAGAGCAGTCAAACTGATTTATAAGAGGATGAAGAGCAGTCAAACTGCTTTATAAAAGGATGAAGAGCAGTCAAACTGTTTAATAAGAGGACGAAGAGCAGTCAAACTGTTTTATAAGCGGACGAACAGCAGTCAAACTGATTTATAATCGGACGAAGAGCAGTCAAACTGATTTATAATCGGACGAAGAGCAGTCAAACGGTTTTATAAGAGGATGAAGAGCAGTCAAATTGATTTATAAGAGGATGAAGAGCAGTCAAACGGTTTTATAAGAGGATGAAGAGCAGTCAAATTGATTTATAAGAGGATGAAAAGCAGTCAAACTGATTTATAATCGGACGAAGAGCAGTCAAACTGATTTATAATCGGACGAAGAGCAGTCAAACGGTTTTATAAGAGGAAAGAGCAGTCAAATTGATTTATAAGAGGATGAAGAGCAGTCAAACTGATTTATAAGAGGATGAAGAGCAGTCAAACTGCTTTATAAAAGGATGAAGAGCAGTCAAACTGTTTTATAAGCAGACGAAGAGCAGTCAAACTGATTTATAATCGGACGAAGAGCAGTCAAACTGATTTATAAAAGGATGAAGAGCAGTCAAACTGTTTTATAAGCGGATGAACCGCAGTCAAACTGATTTATAATCGGACGAAGAGCAGTCAAACTGATTTATAAGAGGATGAAGAGCAGTCAAACTGCTTTATAAGAGGATGAAGAGCAGTCAAACTGTTCTATAGGAGGATGAAGAGCAGTCAAACTGCTTTATAAGAGGATGAAGAGCAGTCAAACTGCTTTATAAAACGATGAAGAGCAGTCAAACTGTTTTATAAGAGGACGAAGAGCAGTCAAACTGTTTTATAAGAGGATTAAGAGCAGTCAAACTGCTTTATAAGAGGATGAGGGCTGTCAACCTGCTTTATAAAACGATGAAGAGCAGTCAAACTGTTTTATAAGAGGACGAAGAGCAGACAAACTGTTTTATAAGAGGATGAAGAGCAGTCAACCTGATTTAAAAGAGGATGAAGAGCAGTCAAACTGCTTTATAAGAGGATGAAGAGCAGTCAAATTGATTTATAAGAGGATGAAGAGCAGTCAAACTGCTTTATAAAAGGATGAAGAGCAGTCAAACTGTTTTATAAGAGGACGAAGAGCAGTAAAACTGATTTATAAGAGGATGAAGAGCAGTCAAACTGATTTATAAGAGGATGAAGAGCAGTGAAACTGATTTATAAACGGACGAAGAGCAGTCAATAATCGGACGAAGAGCAGCCAAACTGTTCTATAGGAGGATGAAGCGCAGTCAAACTGTTTTACACGAGGATGTAGAGCAGTCAGATTGGTTTACAAGAGTATGAAGAGCAGTCAACCTGTTTTACAAGAGGTTGAAGAGCAGTCAAACTTTTTTATAAGAGGATGAAGAGCAGTCAAACTGATTTATAAGAGGATGAAGAGCAGTCAAACTGCTTTATAATCGGACGAAGAGCAGTCAAACTGATTTATAATCGGACGAAGAGCAGTCAAACGGTTTTATAAGAGGATGAAGAGCAGTCAAATTGATTTATAAGAGGATGAAGAGCAGTCAAACTGATTTATAAGAGGATGAAGAGCAGTCAAACTGCTTTATAAAAGGATGAAGAGCAGTCAAACTGTTTTATAAGCAGACGAAGAGCAGTCAAACTGATTTATAATCGGACGAAGAGCAGTCAAACTGATTTATAAAAGGATGAAGAGCAGTCAAACTGTTTCATAAGCGGATGAACCGCAGTCAAACTGATTTATAATCGGACGAAGAGCAGTCAAACTGATTTATAAGAGGATGAAGAGCAGTCAAACTGCTTTATAAGAGGATGAAGAGCAGTCAAACTGTTCTATAGGAGGATGAAGCGCAGTCAAACTGGTTTATATGAGGATGAAGAGCAGTCAATCTGCTTTATAAGAGGATGAAGAGCAGTCAAACTGCTTTATAAAACGATGAAGAGCAGTCAAACTGTTTTATAAGAGGACGAGGAGCAGTCAAACTGATTTATAAGAGGATGAAGAGCAGTCAAAGTGATTTAAAAGAGGATGAAGAGCAGTCAAACTGCTTTATAAAAGGATGAAGAGCAGTCAAACTGATTTATAATCGGATGAACAGCAGTCAATAATCGGACGAAGAGCAGTCAAACTGTTATATAGGAGGACGAAGAGCAGTCAAACTGAATTATAATCGGATGAAGAGCAGTCAAACTGATTTATAAACGGACGAAGAGCAGTCAATAATCGGACGAAGAGCAGCCAAACTGTTCTATAGGAGGATGAAGCGCAGTCAAACTGTTTTACACGAGGATGTAGAGCAGTCAGACTGGTTTACAAGAGGATGAAGAGCAGTCAACCTGTTTTACAAGAGGTTGAAGAGCAGTCAAACTGTTTTATAAGAGGATGAAGAGCAGTCAAACTGATTTATAAGAGGATGAAGAGCAGTCAAACTGCTTTATAAAAGGATGAAGAGCAGTCAAACTGTTTTATAAGCAGACGAAGAGCAGTCAAACTGATTTATAATTGGACGAAGAGCAGTCAAACTGATTTATAAAAGGATGAAGAGCAGTCAAACTGTTATATAAGCGGACGAAGAGCAGTCAACCTGATTTATTATCGGACGAAGAGCAGTCAAACTGATTTATAAGAGGATGAAGAGCAGTCAAACTGTTTTATAAGCAGACGAAGAGCAGTCAAACTGATTTATAATCGGACGAAGAGCAGTCAAACTGATTTATAAAAGGATGAAGAGCAGTCAAACTGTTATATAAGCGGACGAAGAGCAGTCAACCTGATTTATTATCGGACGAAGAGCAGTCAAACTGATTTATAAGAGGATGAAGAGCAGTCAAACTGCTTTATAAGAGGATGAAGAGCAGTCAAACTGTTCTATAGGAGGATGAAGAGCAGTCAAACTGCTTTATAAAACGATGAAGAGCAGTCAAACTGTTTTATAAGAGGACGAAGAGCAGTCAAACTGTTTTATAAGAGGATGAAGAGCAGTCAAACTGATTTATAAAAGGATGAAGAGCAGTCAAACAGATTTATAATCGGATGAACAGCAGTCAATAATCGGACGAAGAGCAGTCAAACTGTTATAAAGGAGGACGATGGGCAGTCAAACTGAATTATAATCGGATGAAGAGCAGTCAAACTGATTTATAAGAGGATGAAGAGCAGTCAAACTGCTTTATAAAAGGATGAAGAGCAGTCAAACTGTTTAATAAGAGGACGAAGAGCAGTCAAACTGTTTTATAAGCGGACGAACAGCAGTCAAACTGATTTATAATCGGACGAAGAGCAGTCAAACTGATTTATAATCGGACGAAGAGCAGTCAAACGGTTTTATAAGAGGATGAAGAGCAGTCAAATTGATTTATAAGAGGATGAAGAGCAGTCAAACGGTTTTATAAGAGGATGAAGAGCAGTCAAATTGATTTATAAGAGGATGAAAAGCAGTCAAACTGATTTATAATCGGACGAAGAGCAGTCAAACTGATTTATAATCGACGAAGAGCAGTCAAACGGTTTTATAAGAGGATGAAGAGCAGTCAAATTGATTTATAAGAGGATGAAGAGCAGTCAAACTGATTTATAAGAGGATGAAGAGCAGTCAAACTGCTTTATAAAAGGATGAAGAGCAGTCAAACTGTTTTATAAGCAGACGAAGAGCAGTCAAACTGATTTATAATCGGACGAAGAGCAGTCAAACTGATTTATAAAAGGATGAAGAGCAGTCAAACTGTTTTATAAGCGGATGAACCGCAGTCAAACTGATTTATAATTGGACGAAGAGCAGTCAAACTGATTTATAAGAGGATGAAGAGCAGTCAAACTGCTTTATAAGAGGATGAAGAGCAGTCAAACTGTTCTATAGGAGGATGAAGCGCAGTCAAACTGGTTTATATGAGGATGAAGAGCAGTCAAACTGCTTTATAAGAGGATGAAGAGCAGTCAAACTGCTTTATAAGAGGACAAGAGCAGACAAACTGTTTTATAAGAGGATGAAGAGCAGTCAAACTGATTTAAAAGAGGATGAAGAGCAGTCAAACTGCTTTATAAGAGGATGAAGAGCAGTCAAATTGATTTATAAGAGGATGAAGAGCAGTCAAACTGCCTTATAAAAGGATGAAGAGCAGTCAAACTGTTTTATAAGAGGACGAAGAGCAGTAAAACTGATTTATTATAGGATGAAGAGCAGTCAAACTGATTTATAAGAGGATGAAGAGCAGTGAAACTGATTTATAAACGGACGAAGAGCAGTCAATAATCGGACGAAGAGCAGCCAAACTGTTCTATAGGAGGATGAAGCGCAGTCAAACTGTTTTACACGAGGATGTAGAGCAGTCAGATTGGTTTACAAGAGTATGAAGAGCAGTCAACCTGTTTTACAAGAGGTTGAAGAGCAGTCAAACTTTTTTATAAGAGGATGAAGAGCAGTCAAACTGATTTATAAGAGGATGAAGAGCAGTCAAACTGCTTTATAATCGGACGAAGAGCAGTCAAACTGATTTATAATCGGACGAAGAGCAGTCAAACGGTTTTATAAGAAGATGAAGAGCAGTCAAATTGATTTATAAGAGGATGAAGAGCAGTCAAACTGATTTATAAGAGGATGAAGAGCAGTCAAACTGCTTTATAAAAGGATGAAGAGCAGTCAAACTGTTTTATAAGCAGACGAAGAGCAGTCAAACTGATTTATAATCGGACGAAGAGCAGTCAAACTGATTTATAAAAGGATGAAGAGCAGTCAAACTGTTTCATAAGCGGATGAACCGCAGTCAAACTGATTTATAATCGGACGAAGAGCAGTCAAACTGATTTATAAGAGGATGAAGAGCAGTCAAACTGCTTTATAAGAGGATGAAGAGCAGTCAAACTGTTCTATAGGAGGATGAAGCGCAGTCAAACTGGTTTATATGAGGATGAAGAGCAGTCAATCTGCTTTATAAGAGGATGAAGAGCAGTCAAACTGCTTTATAAAACGATGAAGAGCAGTCAAACTGTTTTATAAGAGGACGAGGAGCAGTCAAACTGATTTATAAGAGGATGAAGAGCAGTCAAAGTGATTTAAGAGAGGATGAAGAGCAGTCAAACTGCTTTATAAAAGGATGAAGAGCAGTCAAACTGATTTTTAATCGGATGAAAAGCAGTCAATAATCGGACGAAGAGCAGTCAAACTGTTATATAGGAGGACGAAGAGCAGTCAAACTGAATTATAATCGGATGAAGAGCAGTCAAACTGATTTATAAACGGACGAAGAGCAGTCAATAATCGGACGAAGAGCAGCCAAACTGTTCTATAGGAGGATGAAGCGCAGTCAAACTGTTTTACACGAGGATGTAGAGCAGTCAGACTGGTTTACAAGAGGATGAAGAGCAGTCAACCTGTTTTACAAGAGGTTGAAGAGCAGTCAAACTGTTTTATAAGAGGATGAAGAGCAGTCAAACTGATTTATAAGAGGATGAAGAGCAGTCAAACTGCTTTATAAAAGGATGAAGAGCAGTCAAACTGTTTTATAAGCAGACGAAGAGCAGTCAAACTGATTTATAATCGGACGAAGAGCAGTCAAACTGATTTATAAAAGGATGAAGAGCAGTCAAACTGTTTCATAAGCGGATGAACCGCAGTCAAACTGATTTATAATCGGACGAAGAGCAGTCAAACTGATTTATAAGAGGATGAAGAGCAGTCAAACTGCTTTATAAGAGGATGAAGAGCAGTCAAACTGTTCTATAGGAGGATGAAGCGCAGTCAAACTGGTTTATATGAGGATGAAGAGCAGTCAATCTGCTTTATAAGAGGATGAAGAGCAGTCAAACTGCTTTATAAAACGATGAAGAGCAGTCAAACTGTTTTATAAGAGGACGAGGAGCAGTCAAACTGATTTATAAGAGGATGAAGAGCAGTCAAAGTGATTTAAGAGAGGATGAAGAGCAGTCAAACTGCTTTATAAAAGGATGAAGAGCAGTCAAACTGATTTTTAATCGGATGAAAAGCAGTCAATAATCGGACGAAGAGCAGTCAAACTGTTATATAGGAGGACGAAGAGCAGTCAAACTGAATTATAATCGGATGAAGAGCAGTCAAACTGATTTATAAACGGACGAAGAGCAGTCAATAATCGGACGAAGAGCAGCCAAACTGTTCTATAGGAGGATGAAGCGCAGTCAAACTGTTTTACACGAGGATGTAGAGCAGTCAGACTGGTTTACAAGAGGATGAAGAGCAGTCAACCTGTTTTACAAGAGGTTGAAGAGCAGTCAAACTGTTTTATAAGAGGATGAAGAGCAGTCAAACTGATTTATAAGAGGATGAAGAGCAGTCAAACTGCTTTATAAAAGGATGAAGAGCAGTCAAACTGTTTTATAAGCAGACGAAGAGCAGTCAAACTGATTTATAATCGGACGAAGAGCAGTCAAACTGATTTATAAAAGGATGAAGAGCAGTCAAACTGTTATATAAGCGGACGAAGAGCAGTCAACCTGATTTATTATCGGACGAAGAGCAGTCAAACTGATTTATAAGAGGATGAAGAGCAGTCAAACTGTTTTATAAGCAGACGAAGAGCAGTCAAACTGATTTATAAAAGGATGAAGAGCAGTCAAACTGTTTCATAAGCGGATGAACCGCAGTCAAACTGATTTATAATCGGACGAAGAGCAGTCAAACTGATTTATAAGAGGATGAAGAGCAGTCAAACTGCTTTATAAGAGGATGAAGAGCAGTCAAACTGTTCTATAGGAGGATGAAGCGCAGTCAAACTGGTTTATATGAGGATGAAGAGCAGTCAATCTGCTTTATAAGAGGATGAAGAGCAGTCAAACTGCTTTATAAAACGATGAAGAGCAGTCAAACTGTTTTATAAGAGGACGAAGAGCAGTCAAACTGATTTATAAGAGGATGAAGAGCAGTCAAAGTGATTTAAAAGAGGATGAAGAGCAGTCAAACTGCTTTATAAAAGAATGAAGAGCAGTCAAACTGATTTATAATCGGATGAACAGCAGTCAATAATCGGACGAAGAGCAGTCAAACTGTTATATAGGAGGACGAAGAGCAGTCAAACTGAATTATAATCGGATGAAGAGCAGTCAAATTGATTTATAAACGGACGAAGAGCAGTCAATAATCGGACGAAGAGCAGCCAAACTGTTCTATTTGAGGATGAAGTGCAGTCAAACTGTTTTACACGAGGATGTAGAGCAGTCAGACTGGTTTACAAGAGGATGAAGAGCAGTCAACCTGTTTTACAAGAGGTTGAAGAGCAGTCAAACTGTTTTATAAGAGGATGAAGAGCAGTCAAACTGATTTATAAGAGGATGAAGAGCAGTCAAACTGCTTTATAAAAGGATGAAGAGCAGTCAAACTGTTTTATAAGCAGACGAAGAGCAGTCAAACTGATTTATAATCGGACGAAGAGCAGTCAAACTGATTTCTAAAAGGATGAAGAGCAGTCAAACTGTTATATAAGCGGACGAAGAGCAGTCAACCTGATTTATTATCGGACGAAGAGCAGTCAAACTGATTTATAAGAGGATGAAGAGCAGTCAAACTGCTTTATAAGAGGATGAAGAGCAGTCAACCTGTTCTATAGGAGGATGAAGAGCAGTCAAACTGCTTTATAAAACGATGAAGAGCAGTCAAACTGTTTTATAAGAGGACGAAGAGCAGTCAAACTGTTTTATAAGAGGATGAAGAGCAGTCAAACTGATTTATGAAAGGATGAACAGCAGTAAAACAGATTTATAATCGGATGAACAGCAGTCAATAATCGGACGAAGAGCAGTCAAACTGTTATAAAGTAGGACGATGGGCAGTCAAACTGAATTATAATCGGATGAAGAGCAGTCAAACTGATTTATAAGAGGATGAAGAGCAGTCAAACTGCTTTATAAAAGGATGAAGAGCAGTCAAACTGTTTAATAAGAGGACGAAGAGCAGTCAAACTGTTTTATAAGCGGACGAACAGCAGTCAAACTGATTTATAATCGGACGAAGAGCAGTCAAACTGATTTATAATCGGACGAAGAGCAGTCAAACGGTTTTATAAGAGGATGAAGAGCAGTCAAATTGATTTATAAGAGGATTAAGAGCAGTCAAACGGTTTTATAAGAGTATGAAGAGCAGTCAAATTGATTTATAAGAGGATGAAAAGCAGTCAAACTGATTTATAATCGGACGAAGAGCAGTCAAACTGATTTATAATCGGACGAAGAGCAGTCAAACGGTTTTATAAGAGGATGAAGAGCAGTCAAATTGATTTATAAGAGGATGAAGAGCAGTCTAACTGATTTATAAGAGGATGAAGAGCAGTCAAACTGCTTTATAAAAGGATGAAGAGCAGTCAAACTGTTTTATAAGCAGACGAAGAGCAGTCAAACTGATTTATAATCGGACGAAGAGCAGTCAAACTGATTTATAAAAGGATGAAGAGCAGTCAAACTGTTTTATAAGCGGATGAACCGCAGTCAAACTGATTTATAATCGGACGAAGAGCAGTCAAACTGATTTATAAGAGAATGAAGAGCAGTCAAACTGCTTTATAAGAGGATGAAGAGCAGTCAAACTGTTCTATAGGAGGATGAAGCGCAGTCAAACTGGTTTATATGAGGATGAAGAGCAGTCAAACTGCTTTATAAGAGGATGAAGAGCAGTCAAACTGCTTTATAAAACGATGAAGAGCAGTCAAACTGTTATATAGGAGGACGAAGAGCAGTCAAACTGAATTATAATCGGATGAAGAGCAGTCAAACTGATTTATAAACGGACGAAGAGCAGTCAATAATCGGACGAAGAGCAGCCAAACTGTTCTATTTGTGGATGAAGCGCAGTCAAACTGTTTTACACGAGGATGTAGAGCAGTCAGACTGGTTTACAAGAGGATGAAGAGCAGTCAACCTGTTTTACAAGAGGTTGAAGAGCAGTCAAACTGTTTTATAAGAGGATGAAGAGCAGTCAAACTGATTTATAAGAGGATGAAGAGCAGTCAAACTGCTTTATAAAAGGATGAAGAGCAGTCAAACTGTTTTATAAGCAGACGAAGAGCAGTCAAACTGATTTATAATCGGACGAAGAGCAGTCAAACTGATTTATAAAAGGATGAAGAGCAGTCAAACTGTTATATAAGCGGACGAAGAGCAGTCAACCTGATTTATTATCGGACGAAGAGCAGTCAAACTGATTTATAAGAGGATGAAGAGCAGTCAAACTGCTTTATAAGAGGATGAAGAGCAGTCAAACTGTTCTATAGGAGGATGAAGAGCAGTCAAACTGCTTTATAAAACGATGAAGAGCAGTCAAACTGTTTTATAAGAGGACGAAGAGCAGTCAAACTGTTTTATAAGAGGATGAAGAGCAGTCAAACTGCTTTATAAGAGGATGAAGAGCTGTCAACCTGCTTTATAAAACGATGAAGAGCAGTCAAACTGTTTTATAAGAGGACGAAGAGCAGACAAACTGTTTTATAAGAGGATGAAGAGCAGTCAAACTGATTTAAAAGAGGATGAAGAGCAGTCAAACTGCTTTATAAGAGGATGAAGAGCAGTCAAATTGATTTATAAGAGGATGAAGAGCAGTCAATAATCGGACGAAGAGCAGCCAAACTGTTCTATAGGAGGATGAAGCGCAGTCAAACTGTTTTACACGAGGATGTAGAGCAGTCAGATTGGTATACAAGAGTATGAAGAGCAGTCAACCTGTTTTACAAGAGGTTGAAGAGCAGTCAAACTTTTTTATAAGAGGATGAAGAGCAGTCAAACTGATTTATAAGAGGATGAAGAGCAGTCAAACTGCTTTATAAAAGGATGAAGAGCAGTCAAACTGTTTTATAAGCGGACGAAGAGCAGTCAAACTGATTTATAATCGGACGAAGAGCAGTCAAACTGATTTATAAAAGGATGAAGAGCAGTCAAACTGTTTTATAAGCGGATGAACCGTAGTCAAACTGATTTATAATCGGACGACGAGCAGTCAAACTGGTTTATATGAGGATGAAGAGCAGTCAAACTGCTTTATAAGAGGATGAAGAGCAGTCAAACTGCTTTATAAAACGATGAAGAGCAGTCAAACTGTTTTATAAGAGGACGAAGAGCAGTCAAACTGTTTTATAAGAGGATGAAGAGCAGTCAAACTGCTTTATAAGAGGATGAAGAGCTGTCAACCTGCTTTGTAAAACGATGAAGAGCAGTCAAACTGTTTTATAAGAGGACGAAGAGCAGACAAACTGCTTTATAAGAGGAGGAAGAGCAGTCAAACTGATTTAAAAGAGGATGAAGAGCAGTCAAACTGCTTTATAAGAGGATGAAGAGCAGTCAAATTGATTTATAAGAGGATGAAGAGCAGTCAATAATCGGACGAAGAGCAGCCAAACTGTTCTATAGGAGGATGAAGCGCAGTCAAACTGTTTTACACGAGGATGTAGAGCAGTCAGATTGGTTTACAAGAGTATGAAGAGCAGTCAACCTGTTTTACAAGAGGTTGAAGAGCAGTCAAACTTTTTTATAAGAGGATGAAGAGCAGTCAAACTGATTTATAAGAGGATGAAGAGCAGTCAAACTGCTTTATAAAAGGATGAAGAGCAGTCAAACTGTTTTATAAGCGGACGAAGAGCAGTCAAACTGATTTATAATCGGACGAAGAGCAGTCAAACTGATTTATAAAAGGATGAAGAGCAGTCAAACTGTTTTATAAGCGGATGAACCGTAGTCAAACTGATTTATAATCGGACGAAGAGCAGTCAAACTGGTTTATATGAGGATGAAGAGCAGTCAAACTGCTTTATAAGAGGATGAAGAGCAGTCAAACTGCTTTATAAAACGATGAAGAGCAGTCAAACTGTTTTATAAGAGGACGAAGAGCAGTCAAACTGTTTTATAAGAGGATGAAGAGCAGTCAAACTGCTTTATAAGAGGATGAAGAGCTGTCAACCTGCTTTATAAAACGATGAAGAGCAGTCAAACTGTTTTATAAGAGGACGAAGAGCAGACAAACTGTTTTATAAGAGGATGAAGAGCAGTCAAACTGATTTAAAAGAGGATGAAGAGCAGTCAAACTGCTTTATAAGAGGATGAAGAGCAGTCAAATTGATTTATAAGAGGATGAAGAGCAGTCAATAATCGGACGAAGAGCAGCCAAACTGTTCTATAGGAGGATGAAGCGCAGTCAAACTGTTTTACACGAGGATGTAGAGCAGTCAGATTGGTTTACAAGAGTATGAAGAGCAGTCAACCTGTTTTACAAGAGGTTGAAGAGCAGTCAAACTTTTTTATAAGAGGATGAAGAGCAGTCAAACTGATTTATAAGAGGATGAAGAGCAGTCAAACTGCTTTATAAAAGGATGAAGAGCAGTCAAACTGTTTTATAAGCGGACGAAGAGCAGTCAAACTGATTTATAATCGGACGAAGAGCAGTCAAACTGATTTATAAAAGGATTAAGAGCAGTCAAACTGTTTTATAAGCGGATGAACCGCAGTCAAACTGATTTATAATCGGACGAAGAGCAGTCAAACTGATTTATAAGAGGATGAAGAGCAGTCAAACTGCTTTATAAGAGGATGAAGAGCAGTCAAACTGTTCTATAGGAGGATGAAGCGCAGTCAAACTGGTTTATATGAGGATGAAGAGCAGTCAAACTGTTTTATAAGAGGACGAAGAGCAGTCAAACTGCTTTATAAAACGATGAAGAGCAGTCAAACTGTTTTATAAGAGGACGAAGAGCAGTCAAACTGATTTATAAGAGGATGAAGAGCAGTCAAACTGATTTAAAAGAGGATGAAGAGCAGTCAAACTGCTTTATAAAAGGATGAAGAGCAGTCAAACTGATTTATAATCGGATGAACAGCAGTCAATAATCGGACGAAGAGCAGTCAAACTGTTATATAGGAGGACGAAGAGCAGTCAAACTGAATTATAATCGGATGAAGAGCAGTCAAACTGATTTATAAGAGGATGAAGAGCAGTCAAACTGATTTATAAAAGGATGAAGAGCAGTCAAACTGTTTAATAAGAGGACGAAGAGCAGTCAAACTGTTTTATAAGCGGACGAACAGCAGTCAAACTGATTTATAATCGGACGAAGAGCAGTCAAACTGATTTATAATCCGACGAAGAGCAGTCAAACGGTTTTATAAGAGGATGAAGAGCAGTCAAATTGATTTATAAGAGGATGAAGAGCAGTCAAACGGTTTTATAAGAGGATGAAGAGCAGTCAAATTGATTTATAAGAGGATGAAGAGCAATCAAAGTGATTTATAATCGGACGAAGAGCAGTCAAACTGATTTATAATCGGACGAAGAGCAGTCAAACGGTTTTATAAGAGGATGAAGAGCAGTCAAATTGATTTATAAGAGGATGAAGAGCAGTCAAACTGATTTATAAGAGGATGAAGAGCAGTCAAACTGCTTTATAAAAGGATGAAGAGCAGTCAAACTGTTTTATAAGCAGACGAAGAGCAGTCAAACTGATTTATAAAAGGATGAAGAGCAGTCAAACTGTTTTATAAGCGGATGAACCGCAGTCAAAATGATTTATAATCGGACGAAGAGCAGTCAAACTGATTTATAAGAGGATGAAGAGCAGTCAAACTGCTTTATAAGAGGATGAAGAGCAGTCAAACTGTTCTATAGGAGGATGAAGCGCAGTCAAACTGGTTTATATGAGGATGAAGAGCAGTCAATCTGCTTTATAAGAGGATGAAGAGCAGTCAAACTGCTTTATAAAACGATGAAGAGCAGTCAAACTGTTTTATAAGAGGACGAAGAGCAGTCAAACTGATTTATAAGAGGATGAAGAGCAGTCAAACTGATTTAAAAGAGGATGAAGAGCAGTCAAACTGCTTTATAAAAGGATGAAGAGCAGTCAAACTGATTTATAATCGGATGAACAGCAGTCAATAATCGGACGAAGAGCAGTCAAACTGTTATATAGGAGGACGAAGAGCAGTCAAACTGAATTATAATCGGATGAAGAGCAGTCAAACTGCTTTATAAAAGGATGAAGAGCAGTCAAACGGTTTTATAAGAGGATGAAGAGCAGTCAAATTGATTTATAAGAGGATGAAGAGCAATCAAACTGATTTATAATCGGACGACGAGCAGTCAAACTGATTTATAAAAGGATGAAGAGCAGTCAAACTGTTTAATAAGAGGACGAAGAGCAGTCAAACTGTTTTATAAGCGGACGAACAGCAGTCAAACTGATTTATAATCGGACGAAGAGCAGTCAAACTGATTTATAATCCGACGAAGAGCAGTCAAACGGTTTTATAAGAGGATGAAGAGCAGTCAAATTGATTTATAAGAGGATGAAGAGCAGTCAAACGGTTTTATAAGAGGATGAAGAGCAGTCAAATTGATTTATAAGAGGATGAAGAGCAATCAAAGTGATTTATAATCGGACGAAGAGCAGTCAAACTGATTTATAATCGGACGAAGAGCAGTCAAACGGTTTTATAAGAGGATGAAGAGCAGTCAAATTGATTTATAAGAGGATGAAGAGCAGTCAAACTGATTTATAAGAGGATGAAGAGCAGTCAAACTGCTTTATAAAAGGATGAAGAGCAGTCAAACTGTTTTATAAGCAGACGAAGAGCAGTCAAACTGATTTATAATCGGACGAAGAGCAGTCAAACTGATTTATAAAAGGATGAAGAGCAGTCAAACTGTTTTATAAGCGGATGAACCGCAGTCAAAATGATTTATAATCAGACGAAGAGCAGTCAAACTGATTTATAAGAGGATGAAGAGCAGTCAAACTGCTTTATAAGAGGATGAAGAGCAGTCAAACTGTTCTATAGGAGGATGAAGCGCAGTCAAACTGGTTTATATGAGGATGAAGAGCAGTCAATCTGCTTTATAAGAGGATGAAGAGCAGTCAAACTGCTTTATAAAACGATGAAGAGCAGTCAAACTGTTTTATAAGAGGACGAAGAGCAGTCAAACTGATTTATAAGAGGATGAAGAGCAGTCAAACTGATTTAAAAGAGGATGAAGAGCAGTCAAACTGCTTTATAAAAGGATGAAGAGCAGTCAAACTGATTTATAATCGGATGAACAGCAGTCAATAATCGGACGAAGAGCAGTCAAACTGTTATATAGGAGGACGAAGAGCAGTCAAACTGAATTATAATCGGATGAAGAGCAGTCAAACTGCTTTATAAAAGGATGAAGAGCAGTCAAACTGTTTTATAAGCGGACGAAGAGCAGTCAAACTGATTTATAATCGGACGAAGAGCAGTCAAACTGATTTATAAAAGGATTAAGAGCAGTCAAACTGTTTTATAAGCGGATGAACCGCAGTCACACTGATTTATAATCGGACGAAGAGCAGTCAAACTGATTTATAAGAGGATGAAGAGCAGTCAAACTGCTTTATAAGAGGATGAAGAGCAGTCAAACTGTTCTATAGGAGGATGAAGCGCAGTCAAACTGGTTTATATGAGGATGAAGAGCAGTCAAACTGTTTTATAAGAGGACGAAGAGCAGTCAAACTGCTTTATAAAACGATGAAGAGCAGTCAAACTGTTTTATAAGAGGACGAAGAGCAGTCAAACTGATTTATAAGAGGATGAAGAGCAGTCAAACTGATTTAAAAGAGGATGAAGAGCAGTCAGACTGCTTTATAAAAGGATGAAGAGCAGTCAAACTGATTTATAATCGGATGAACAGCAGTCAATAATCGGACGAAGAGCAGTGAAACTGTTATATAGGAGGACGAAGAGCAGTCAAACTGAATTATAATCGGATGAAGAGCAGTCAAACTGATTTATAAGAGGATGAAGAGCAGTCAAACTGCTTTATAAAAGGATGAAGAGCAGTCAAACTGTTTAATAAGAGGACGAAGAGCAGTCAAACTGTTTTATAAGCGGACGAACAGCAGTCAAAGTGATTTATAATCGGACGAAGAGCAGTCAAACTGATTTATAATCGGACGAAGAGCAGTCAAACGGTTTTATAAGAGGATGAAGAGCAGTCAAATTGATTTATAAGAGGATGAAGAGCAGTCAAACGGTTTTATAAGAGGATGAAGAGCAGTCAAATTGATTTATAAGAGGATGAAGAGCAATCAAACTGATTTATAATCGGACGACGAGCAGTCAAACTGATTTATAATCGGACGAAGAGCAGTCAAACGGTTTTATAAGAGGATGAAGAGCAGTCAAATTGATTTATAAGAGGATGAAGAGCAGTCAAACTGATTTATAAGAGGATGAAGAGCAGTCAAACTGCTTTATAAAAGGATGAAGAGCAGTCAAACTGTTTTATAAGCAGACGAAGAGCAGTCAAACTGATTTATAATCGGACGAAGAGCAGTCAAACTGATTTATAAAAGGATGAAGAGCAGTCAAACTGTTTTATAAGCGGATGAACCGCAGTCAAAATGATTTATAATCGGACGAAGAGCAGTCAAACTGATTTATAAGAGGATGAAGAGCAGTCAAACTGCTTTATAAGAGGATGAAGAGCAGTCAAACTGTTCTATAGGAGGATGAAGCGCAGTCAAACTGGTTTATATGAGGATGAAGAGCAGTCAATCTGCTTTATAAAAGGATGAAGAGCAGTCAAACTGTTTTATAAGCAGACGAAGAGCAGTCAAACTGATTTATAATCGGACGAAGAGCAGTCAAACTGATTTATAAAAGGATGAAGAGCAGTCAAACTGTTTTATAAGCGGATGAACCGCAGTCAAAATGATTTATAATCGGACGAAGAGCAGTCAAACTGATTTATAAGAGGATGAAGAGCAGTCAAACTGCTTTATAAGAGGATGAAGACCAGTCAAACTGTTCTATAGGAGGATGATGCGCAGTCAAACTGGTTTATATGAGGATGAAGAGCAGTCAATCTGCTTTATAAGAGGATGAAGAGCAGTCAAACTGCTTTATAAAACGATGAAGAGCAGTCAAACTGTTTTATAAGAGGACGAAGAGCAGTCAAACTGATTTATAAGAGGATGAAGAGCAGTCAAACTGATTTAAAAGAGGATGAAGAGCAGTCAAACTGCTTTATAAAAGGATGAAGAGCAGTCAAACTGATTTATAATCGGATGAACAGCAGTCAATAATCGGACGAAGAGCAGTCAAACTGTTATATAGGAGGACGAAGAGCAGTCAAACTGAATTATAATCGGATGAAGAGCAGTCAAACTGCTTTATAAAAGGATGAAGAGCAGTCAAACTGTTTTATAAGCGGACGAAGAGCAGTCAAACTGATTTATAATCGGACGAAGAGCAGTCAAACTGATTTATAAAAGGATTAAGAGCAGTCAAACTGTTTTATAAGCGGATGAACCGCAGTCAAACTGATTTATAATCGGACGAAGAGCAGTCAAACTGTTTTATAAGAGGATGAAGAGCAGTCAAACTGCTTTATAAGAGGATGAAGAGCTGTCAACCTGCTTTATAAAACGATGAAGAGCAGTCAAACTGTTTTATAAGAGGACGAAGAGCAGACAAACTGTTTTATAAGAGGATGAAGAGCAGTAAATAATCGGACGAAGAGCAGTCAAACTGTTATAAAGTAGGTCGATGGGCAGTCAAACTGAATTATAATCGGATGAAGAGCAGTCAAACTGATTTATAAGAGGATGAAGAGCAGTCAAACTGCTTTATAAAAGGATGAAGAGCAGTCAAACTGTTTTATAAGAGGACGAAGAGCAGTCAAACTGTTTTATAAGAGGATGAAGAGCAGTCAAACTGCTTTATAAGAGGATGAAGAGCTGTCAACCTGCTTTATAAAACGATGAAGAGCAGTCAAACTGTTTTATAAGAGGACGAAGAGCAGACAAACTGTTTTATAAGAGGATGAAGAGCAGTCAAACTGATTTAAAAGAGGATGAAGAGCAGTCAAACTGCTTTATAAGAGGATGAAGAGCAGTCAAATTGATTTATAAGAGGATGAAGAGCAGTCAATAATCGGACGAAGAGCAGCCAAACTGTTCTATAGGAGGATGAAGCGCAGTCAAACTGTTTTACACGAGGATGTAGAGCAGTCAGATTGGTATACAAGAGTATGAAGAGCAGTCAACCTGTTTTACAAGAGGTTGAAGAGCAGTCAAACTTTTTTATAAGAGGATGAAGAGCAGTCAAACTGATTTATAAGAGGATGAAGAGCAGTCAAACTGCTTTATAAAAGGATGAAGAGCAGTCAAACTGTTTTATAAGCGGACGAAGAGCAGTCAAACTGATTTATAATCGGACGAAGAGCAGTCAAACTGATTTATAAAAGGATGAAGAGCAGTCAAACTGTTTTATAAGCGGATGAACCGTAGTCAAACTGATTTATAATCGGACGACGAGCAGTCAAACTGGTTTATATGAGGATGAAGAGCAGTCAAACTGCTTTATAAGAGGATGAAGAGCAGTCAAACTGCTTTATAAAACGATGAAGAGCAGTCAAACTGTTTTATAAGAGGACGAAGAGCAGTCAAACTGTTTTATAAGAGGATGAAGAGCAGTCAAACTGCTTTATAAGAGGATGAAGAGCTGTCAACCTGCTTTGTAAAACGATGAAGAGCAGTCAAACTGTTTTATAAGAGGACGAAGAGCAGACAAACTGCTTTATAAGAGGATGAAGAGCAGTCAAACTGATTTAAAAGAGGATGAAGAGCAGTCAAACTGCTTTATAAGAGGATGAAGAGCAGTCAAATTGATTTATAAGAGGATGAAGAGCAGTCAATAATCGGACGAAGAGCAGCCAAACTGTTCTATAGGAGGATGAAGCGCAGTCAAACTGTTTTACACGAGGATGTAGAGCAGTCAGATTGGTTTACAAGAGTATGAAGAGCAGTCAACCTGTTTTACAAGAGGTTGAAGAGCAGTCAAACTTTTTTATAAGAGGATGAAGAGCAGTCAAACTGATTTATAAGAGGATGAAGAGCAGTCAAACTGCTTTATAAAAGGATGAAGAGCAGTCAAACTGTTTTATAAGCGGACGAAGAGCAGTCAAACTGATTTATAATCGGACGAAGAGCAGTCAAACTGATTTATAAAAGGATGAAGAGCAGTCAAACTGTTTTATAAGCGGATGAACCGTAGTCAAACTGATTTATAATCGGACGAAGAGCAGTCAAACTGGTTTATATGAGGATGAAGAGCAGTCAAACTGCTTTATAAGAGGATGAAGAGCAGTCAAACTGCTTTATAAAACGATGAAGAGCAGTCAAACTGTTTTATAAGAGGACGAAGAGCAGTCAAACTGTTTTATAAGAGGATGAAGAGCAGTCAAACTGCTTTATAAGAGGATGAAGAGCTGTCAACCTGCTTTATAAAACGATGAAGAGCAGTCAAACTGTTTTATAAGAGGACGAAGAGCAGACAAACTGTTTTATAAGAGGATGAAGAGCAGTCAAACTGATTTAAAAGAGGATGAAGAGCAGTCAAACTGCTTTATAAGAGGATGAAGAGCAGTCAAATTGATTTATAAGAGGATGAAGAGCAGTCAATAATCGGACGAAGAGCAGCCAAACTGTTCTATAGGAGGATGAAGCGCAGTCAAACTGTTTTACACGAGGATGTAGAGCAGTCAGATTGGTTTACAAAAGTATGAAGAGCAGTCAACCTGTTTTACAAGAGGTTGAAGAGCAGTCAAACTTTTTTATAAGAGGATGAAGAGCAGTCAAACTGATTTATAAGAGGATGAAGAGCAGTCAAACTGCTTTATAAAAGGATGAAGAGCAGTCAAACTGTTTTATAAGCGGACGAAGAGCAGTCAAACTGATTTATAATCGGACGAAGAGCAGTCAAACTGATTTATAAAAGGATTAAGAGCAGTCAAACTGTTTTATAAGCGGATGAACCGCAGTCAAACTGATTTATAATCGGACGAAGAGCAGTCAAACTGATTTATAAGAGGATGAAGAGCAGTCAAACTGCTTTATAAGAGGATGAAGAGCAGTCAAACTGTTCTATAGGAGGATGAAGCGCAGTCAAACTGGTTTATATGAGGATGAAGAGCAGTCAAACTGTTTTATAAGAGGACGAAGAGCAGTCAAACTGCTTTATAAAACGATGAAGAGCAGTCAAACTGT
This sequence comes from Lampris incognitus, assembly GCF_029633865.1. Lineage (NCBI taxonomy): Eukaryota > Metazoa > Chordata > Actinopteri > Lampriformes > Lampridae > Lampris > Lampris incognitus. Next base: position 44,736,241 of record NC_079222.1, read on the forward strand.
TTTATAAGAGGACGAAGAGCAGTCAAACTGATTTATAAGAGGATGAAGAGCAGTCAAACTGATTTAAAAGAGGATGAAGAGCAGTCAAACTGCTTTATAAAAGGATGAAGAGCAGTCAAACTGATTTATAATCGGATGAACAGCAGTCAATAATCGGACGAAGAGCAGTCAAACTGTTATATAGGAGGACGAAGAGCAGTCAAACTGAATTATAATCGGATGAAGAGCAGTCAAACTGATTTATAAGAGGATGAAGAGCAGTCAAACTGATTTATAAAAGGATGAAGAGCAGTCAAACTGTTTAATAAGAGGACGAAGAGCAGTCAAACTGTTTTATAAGCGGACGAACAGCAGTCAAACTGATTTATAATCGGACGAAGAGCAGTCAAACTGATTTATAATCCGACGAAGAGCAGTCAAACGGTTTTATAAGAGGATGAAGAGCAGTCAAATTGATTTATAAGAGGATGAAGAGCAGTCAAACGGTTTTATAAGAGGATGAAGAGCAGTCAAATTGATTTATAAGAGGATGAAGAGCAATCAAAGTGATTTATAATCGGACGAAGAGCAGTCAAACTGATTTATAATCGGACGAAGAGCAGTCAAACGGTTTTATAAGAGGATGAAGAGCAGTCAAATTGATTTATAAGAGGATGAAGAGCAGTCAAACTGATTTATAAGAGGATGAAGAGCAGTCAAACTGCTTTATAAAAGGATGAAGAGCAGTCAAACTGTTTTATAAGCAGACGAAGAGCAGTCAAACTGATTTATAAAAGGATGAAGAGCAGTCAAACTGTTTTATAAGCGGATGAACCGCAGTCAAAATGATTTATAATCGGACGAAGAGCAGTCAAACTGATTTATAAGAGGATGAAGAGCAGTCAAACTGCTTTATAAGAGGATGAAGAGCAGTCAAACTGTTCTATAGGAGGATGAAGCGCAGTCAAACTGGTTTATATGAGGATGAAGAGCAGTCAATCTGCTTTATAAGAGGATGAAGAGCAGTCAAACTGCTTTATAAAACGATGAAGAGCAGTCAAACTGTTTTATAAGAGGACGAAGAGCAGTCAAACTGATTTATAAGAGGATGAAGAGCAGTCAAACTGATTTAAAAGAGGATGAAGAGCAGTCAAATTGCTTTATAAAAGGATGAAGAGCAGTCAAACTGATTTATAATCGGATGAACAGCAGTCAATAATCGGACGAAGAGCAGTCAAACTGTTATATAGGAGGACGAAGAGCAGTCAAACTGAATTATAATCGGATGAAGAGCAGTCAAACTGCTTTATAAAAGGATGAAGAGCAGTCAAACGGTTTTATAAGAGGATGAAGAGCAGTCAAATTGATTTATAAGAGGATGAAGAGCAATCAAACTGATTTATAATCGGACGACGAGCAGTCAAACTGATTTATAAAAGGATGAAGAGCAGTCAAACTGTTTAATAAGAGGACGAAGAGCAGTCAAACTGTTTTATAAGCGGACGAACAGCAGTCAAACTGATTTATAATCGGACGAAGAGCAGTCAAACTGATTTATAATCCGACGAAGAGCAGTCAAACGGTTTTATAAGAGGATGAAGAGCAGTCAAATTGATTTATAAGAGGATGAAGAGCAGTCAAACGGTTTTATAAGAGGATGAAGAGCAGTCAAATTGATTTATAAGAGGATGAAGAGCAATCAAAGTGATTTATAATCGGACGAAGAGCAGTCAAACTGATTTATAATCGGACGAAGAGCAGTCAAACGGTTTTATAAGAGGATGAAGAGCAGTCAAATTGATTTATAAGAGGATGAAGAGCAGTCAAACTGATTTATAAGAGGATGAAGAGCAGTCAAACTGCTTTATAAAAGGATGAAGAGCAGTCAAACTGTTTTATAAGCAGACGAAGAGCAGTCAAACTGATTTATAATCGGATGAAGAGCAGTCAAACTGCTTTATAAAACGATGAAGAGCAGTCAAACTGTTTTATAAGAGGACGAAGAGCAGTCAAACTGATTTATAAGAGGATGAAGAGCAGTCAAACTGATTTAAAAGAGGATGAAGAGCAGTCAAACTGCTTTATAAAAGGATGAAGAGCAGTCAAACTGATTTATAATCGGATGAACAGCAGTCAATAATCGGACGAAGAGCAGTCAAACTGTTATATAGGAGGACGAAGAGCAGTCAAACTGAATTATAATCGGATGAAGAGCAGTCAAACTGCTTTATAAAAGGATGAAGAGCAGTCAAACTGTTTTATAAGCGGACGAAGAGCAGTCAAACTGATTTATAATCGGACGAAGAGCAGTCAAACTGATTTATAAAAGGATTAAGAGCAGTCAAACTGTTTTATAAGCGGATGAACCGCAGTCACACTGATTTATAATCGGACGAAGAGCAGTCAAACTGATTTATAAGAGGATGAAGAGCAGTCAAACTGCTTTATAAGAGGATGAAGAGCAGTCAAACTGTTCTATAGGAGGATGAAGCGCAGTCAAACTGGTTTATATGAGGATGAAGAGCAGTCAAACTGTTTTATAAGAGGACGAAGAGCAGTCAAACTGCTTTATAAAACGATGAAGAGCAGTCAAACTGTTTTATAAGAGGACGAAGAGCAGTCAAACTGATTTATAAGAGGATGAAGAGCAGTCAAACTGATTTAAAAGAGGATGAAGAGCAGTCAGACTGCTTTATAAAAGGATGAAGAGCAGTCAAACTGATTTATAATCGGATGAACAGCAGTCAATAATCGGACGAAGAGCAGTGAAACTGTTATATAGGAGGACGAAGAGCAGTCAAACTGAATTATAATCGGATGAAGAGCAGTCAAACTGATTTATAAGAGGATGAAGAGCAGTCAAACTGCTTTATAAAAGGATGAAGAGCAGTCAAACTGTTTAATAAGAGGACGAAGAGCAGTCAAACTGTTTTATAAGCGGACGAACAGCAGTCAAAGTGATTTATAATCGGACGAAGAGCAGTCAAACTGATTTATAATCGGACGAAGAGCAGTCAAACGGTTTTATAAGAGGATGAAGAGCAGTCAAATTGATTTATAAGAGGATGAAGAGCAGTCAAACGGTTTTATAAGAGGATGAAGAGCAGTCAAATTGATTTATAAGAGGATGAAGAGCAATCAAACTGATTTATAATCGGACGACGAGCAGTCAAACTGATTTATAATCGGACGAAGAGCAGTCAAACGGTTTTATAAGAGGATGAAGAGCAGTCAAATTGATTTATAAGAGGATGAAGAGCAGTCAAACTGATTTATAAGAGGATGAAGAGCAGTCAAACTGCTTTATAAAAGGATGAAGAGCAGTCAAACTGTTTTATAAGCAGACGAAGAGCAGTCAAACTGATTTATAATCGGACGAAGAGCAGTCAAACTGATTTATAAAAGGATGAAGAGCAGTCAAACTGTTTTATAAGCGGATGAACCGCAGTCAAAATGATTTATAATCGGACGAAGAGCAGTCAAACTGATTTATAAGAGGATGAAGAGCAGTCAAACTGCTTTATAAGAGGATGAAGAGCAGTCAAACTGTTCTATAGGAGGATGAAGCGCAGTCAAACTGGTTTATATGAGGATGAAGAGCAGTCAATCTGCTTTATAAAAGGATGAAGAGCAGTCAAACTGTTTTATAAGCAGACGAAGAGCAGTCAAACTGATTTATAATCGGACGAAGAGCAGTCAAACTGATTTATAAAAGGATGAAGAGCAGTCAAACTGTTTTATAAGCGGATGAACCGCAGTCAAAATGATTTATAATCGGACGAAGAGCAGTCAAACTGATTTATAAGAGGATGAAGAGCAGTCAAACTGCTTTATAAGAGGATGAAGACCAGTCAAACTGTTCTATAGGAGGATGATGCGCAGTCAAACTGGTTTATATGAGGATGAAGAGCAGTCAATCTGCTTTATAAGAGGATGAAGAGCAGTCAAACTGCTTTATAAAACGATGAAGAGCAGTCAAACTGTTTTATAAGAGGACGAAGAGCAGTCAAACTGATTTATAAGAGGATGAAGAGCAGTCAAACTGATTTAAAAGAGGATGAAGAGCAGTCAAACTGCTTTATAAAAGGATGAAGAGCAGTCAAACTGATTTATAATCGGATGAACAGCAGTCAATAATCGGACGAAGAGCAGTCAAACTGTTATATAGGAGGACGAAGAGCAGTCAAACTGAATTATAATCGGATGAAGAGCAGTCAAACTGCTTTATAAAAGGATGAAGAGCAGTCAAACTGTTTTATAAGCGGACGAAGAGCAGTCAAACTGATTTATAATCGGACGAAGAGCAGTCAAACTGATTTATAAAAGGATTAAGAGCAGTCAAACTGTTTTATAAGCGGATGAACCGCAGTCAAACTGATTTATAATCGGACGAAGAGCAGTCAAACTGTTTTATAAGAGGATGAAGAGCAGTCAAACTGCTTTATAAGAGGATGAAGAGCTGTCAACCTGCTTTATAAAACGATGAAGAGCAGTCAAACTGTTTTATAAGAGGACGAAGAGCAGACAAACTGTTTTATAAGAGGATGAAGAGCAGTAAATAATCGGACGAAGAGCAGTCAAACTGTTATAAAGTAGGTCGATGGGCAGTCAAACTGAATTATAATCGGATGAAGAGCAGTCAAACTGATTTATAAGAGGATGAAGAGCAGTCAAACTGCTTTATAAAAGGATGAAGAGCAGTCAAACTGTTTTATAAGAGGACGAAGAGCAGTCAAACTGTTTTATAAGAGGATGAAGAGCAGTCAAACTGCTTTATAAGAGGATGAAGAGCTGTCAACCTGCTTTATAAAACGATGAAGAGCAGTCAAACTGTTTTATAAGAGGACGAAGAGCAGACAAACTGTTTTATAAGAGGATGAAGAGCAGTCAAACTGATTTAAAAGAGGATGAAGAGCAGTCAAACTGCTTTATAAGAGGATGAAGAGCAGTCAAATTGATTTATAAGAGGATGAAGAGCAGTCAATAATCGGACGAAGAGCAGCCAAACTGTTCTATAGGAGGATGAAGCGCAGTCAAACTGTTTTACACGAGGATGTAGAGCAGTCAGATTGGTATACAAGAGTATGAAGAGCAGTCAACCTGTTTTACAAGAGGTTGAAGAGCAGTCAAACTTTTTTATAAGAGGATGAAGAGCAGTCAAACTGATTTATAAGAGGATGAAGAGCAGTCAAACTGCTTTATAAAAGGATGAAGAGCAGTCAAACTGTTTTATAAGCGGACGAAGAGCAGTCAAACTGATTTATAATCGGACGAAGAGCAGTCAAACTGATTTATAAAAGGATGAAGAGCAGTCAAACTGTTTTATAAGCGGATGAACCGTAGTCAAACTGATTTATAATCGGACGACGAGCAGTCAAACTGGTTTATATGAGGATGAAGAGCAGTCAAACTGCTTTATAAGAGGATGAAGAGCAGTCAAACTGCTTTATAAAACGATGAAGAGCAGTCAAACTGTTTTATAAGAGGACGAAGAGCAGTCAAACTGTTTTATAAGAGGATGAAGAGCAGTCAAACTGCTTTATAAGAGGATGAAGAGCTGTCAACCTGCTTTGTAAAACGATGAAGAGCAGTCAAACTGTTTTATAAGAGGACGAAGAGCAGACAAACTGCTTTATAAGAGGATGAAGAGCAGTCAAACTGATTTAAAAGAGGATGAAGAGCAGTCAAACTGCTTTATAAGAGGATGAAGAGCAGTCAAATTGATTTATAAGAGGATGAAGAGCAGTCAATAATCGGACGAAGAGCAGCCAAACTGTTCTATAGGAGGATGAAGCGCAGTCAAACTGTTTTACACGAGGATGTAGAGCAGTCAGATTGGTTTACAAGAGTATGAAGAGCAGTCAACCTGTTTTACAAGAGGTTGAAGAGCAGTCAAACTTTTTTATAAGAGGATGAAGAGCAGTCAAACTGATTTATAAGAGGATGAAGAGCAGTCAAACTGCTTTATAAAAGGATGAAGAGCAGTCAAACTGTTTTATAAGCGGACGAAGAGCAGTCAAACTGATTTATAATCGGACGAAGAGCAGTCAAACTGATTTATAAAAGGATGAAGAGCAGTCAAACTGTTTTATAAGCGGATGAACCGTAGTCAAACTGATTTATAATCGGACGAAGAGCAGTCAAACTGGTTTATATGAGGATGAAGAGCAGTCAAACTGCTTTATAAGAGGATGAAGAGCAGTCAAACTGCTTTATAAAACGATGAAGAGCAGTCAAACTGTTTTATAAGAGGACGAAGAGCAGTCAAACTGTTTTATAAGAGGATGAAGAGCAGTCAAACTGCTTTATAAGAGGATGAAGAGCTGTCAACCTGCTTTATAAAACGATGAAGAGCAGTCAAACTGTTTTATAAGAGGACGAAGAGCAGACAAACTGTTTTATAAGAGGATGAAGAGCAGTCAAACTGATTTAAAAGAGGATGAAGAGCAGTCAAACTGCTTTATAAGAGGATGAAGAGCAGTCAAATTGATTTATAAGAGGATGAAGAGCAGTCAATAATCGGACGAAGAGCAGCCAAACTGTTCTATAGGAGGATGAAGCGCAGTCAAACTGTTTTACACGAGGATGTAGAGCAGTCAGATTGGTTTACAAGAGTATGAAGAGCAGTCAACCTGTTTTACAAGAGGTTGAAGAGCAGTCAAACTTTTTTATAAGAGGATGAAGAGCAGTCAAACTGATTTATAAGAGGATGAAGAGCAGTCAAACTGCTTTATAAAAGGATGAAGAGCAGTCAAACTGTTTTATAAGCGGACGAAGAGCAGTCAAACTGATTTATAATCGGACGAAGAGCAGTCAAACTGATTTATAAAAGGATTAAGAGCAGTCAAACTGTTTTATAAGCGGATGAACCGCAGTCAAACTGATTTATAATCGGACGAAGAGCAGTCAAACTGATTTATAAGAGGATGAAGAGCAGTCAAACTGCTTTATAAGAGGATGAAGAGCAGTCAAACTGTTCTATAGGAGGATGAAGCGCAGTCAAACTGGTTTATATGAGGATGAAGAGCAGTCAAACTGTTTTATAAGAGGACGAAGAGCAGTCAAACTGCTTTATAAAACGATGAAGAGCAGTCAAACTGTTTTATAAGAGGACGAAGAGCAGTCAAACTGATTTATAAGAGGATGAAGAGCAGTCAAACTGATTTAAAAGAGGATGAAGAGCAGTCAAACTGCTTTATAAAAGGATGAAGAGCAGTCAAACTGATTTATAATCGGATGAACAGCAGTCAATAATCGGACGAAGAGCAGTCAAACTGTTATATAGGAGGACGAAGAGCAGTCAAACTGAATTATAATCGGATGAAGAGCAGTCAAACTGATTTATAAGAGGATGAAGAGCAGTCAAACTGATTTATAAAAGGATGAAGAGCAGTCAAACTGTTTAATAAGAGGACGAAGAGCAGTCAAACTGTTTTATAAGCGGACGAACAGCAGTCAAACTGATTTATAATCGGACGAAGAGCAGTCAAACTGATTTATAATCCGACGAAGAGCAGTCAAACGGTTTTATAAGAGGATGAAGAGCAGTCAAATTGATTTATAAGAGGATGAAGAGCAGTCAAACGGTTTTATAAGAGGATGAAGAGCAGTCAAATTGATTTATAAGAGGATGAAGAGCAATCAAAGTGATTTATAATCGGACGAAGAGCAGTCAAACTGATTTATAATCGGACGAAGAGCAGTCAAACGGTTTTATAAGAGGATGAAGAGCAGTCAAATTGATTTATAAGAGGATGAAGAGCAGTCAAACTGATTTATAAGAGGATGAAGAGCAGTCAAACTGCTTTATAAAAGGATGAAGAGCAGTCAAACTGTTTTATAAGCAGACGAAGAGCAGTCAAACTGATTTATAAAAGGATGAAGAGCAGTCAAACTGTTTTATAAGCGGATGAACCGCAGTCAAAATGATTTATAATCGGACGAAGAGCAGTCAAACTGATTTATAAGAGGATGAAGAGCAGTCAAACTGCTTTATAAGAGGATGAAGAGCAGTCAAACTGTTCTATAGGAGGATGAAGCGCAGTCAAACTGGTTTATATGAGGATGAAGAGCAGTCAATCTGCTTTATAAGAGGATGAAGAGCAGTCAAACTGCTTTATAAAACGATGAAGAGCAGTCAAACTGTTTTATAAGAGGACGAAGAGCAGTCAAACTGATTTATAAGAGGATGAAGAGCAGTCAAACTGATTTAAAAGAGGATGAAGAGCAGTCAAACTGCTTTATAAAAGGATGAAGAGCAGTCAAACTGATTTATAATCGGATGAACAGCAGTCAATAATCGGACGAAGAGCAGTCAAACTGTTATATAGGAGGACGAAGAGCAGTCAAACTGAATTATAATCGGATGAAGAGCAGTCAAACTGCTTTATAAAAGGATGAAGAGCAGTCAAACGGTTTTATAAGAGGATGAAGAGCAGTCAAATTGATTTATAAGAGGATGAAGAGCAATCAAACTGATTTATAATCGGACGACGAGCAGTCAAACTGATTTATAAAAGGATGAAGAGCAGTCAAACTGTTTAATAAGAGGACGAAGAGCAGTCAAACTGTTTTATAAGCGGACGAACAGCAGTCAAACTGATTTATAATCGGACGAAGAGCAGTCAAACTGATTTATAATCCGACGAAGAGCAGTCAAACGGTTTTATAAGAGGATGAAGAGCAGTCAAATTGATTTATAAGAGGATGAAGAGCAGTCAAACGGTTTTATAAGAGGATGAAGAGCAGTCAAATTGATTTATAAGAGGATGAAGAGCAATCAAAGTGATTTATAATCGGACGAAGAGCAGTCAAACTGATTTATAATCGGACGAAGAGCAGTCAAACGGTTTTATAAGAGGATGAAGAGCAGTCAAATTGATTTATAAGAGGATGAAGAGCAGTCAAACTGATTTATAAGAGGATGAAGAGCAGTCAAACTGCTTTATAAAAGGATGAAGAGCAGTCAAACTGTTTTATAAGCAGACGAAGAGCAGTCAAACTGATTTATAATCGGACGAAGAGCAGTCAAACTGATTTATAAAAGGATGAAGAGCAGTCAAACTGTTTTATAAGCGGATGAACCGCAGTCAAAATGATTTATAATCAGACGAAGAGCAGTCAAACTGATTTATAAGAGGATGAAGAGCAGTCAAACTGCTTTATAAGAGGATGAAGAGCAGTCAAACTGTTCTATAGGAGGATGAAGCGCAGTCAAACTGGTTTATATGAGGATGAAGAGCAGTCAATCTGCTTTATAAGAGGATGAAGAGCAGTCAAACTGCTTTATAAAACGATGAAGAGCAGTCAAACTGTTTTATAAGAGGACGAAGAGCAGTCAAACTGATTTATAAGAGGATGAAGAGCAGTCAAACTGATTTAAAAGAGGATGAAGAGCAGTCAAACTGCTTTATAAAAGGATGAAGAGCAGTCAAACTGATTTATAATCGGATGAACAGCAGTCAATAATCGGACGAAGAGCAGTCAAACTGTTATATAGGAGGACGAAGAGCAGTCAAACTGAATTATAATCGGATGAAGAGCAGTCAAACTGCTTTATAAAAGGATGAAGAGCAGTCAAACTGTTTTATAAGCGGACGAAGAGCAGTCAAACTGATTTATAATCGGACGAAGAGCAGTCAAACTGATTTATAAAAGGATTAAGAGCAGTCAAACTGTTTTATAAGCGGATGAACCGCAGTCACACTGATTTATAATCGGACGAAGAGCAGTCAAACTGATTTATAAGAGGATGAAGAGCAGTCAAACTGCTTTATAAGAGGATGAAGAGCAGTCAAACTGTTCTATAGGAGGATGAAGCGCAGTCAAACTGGTTTATATGAGGATGAAGAGCAGTCAAACTGTTTTATAAGAGGACGAAGAGCAGTCAAACTGCTTTATAAAACGATGAAGAGCAGTCAAACTGTTTTATAAGAGGACGAAGAGCAGTCAAACTGATTTATAAGAGGATGAAGAGCAGTCAAACTGATTTAAAAGAGGATGAAGAGCAGTCAGACTGCTTTATAAAAGGATGAAGAGCAGTCAAACTGATTTATAATCGGATGAACAGCAGTCAATAATCGGACGAAGAGCAGTGAAACTGTTATATAGGAGGACGAAGAGCAGTCAAACTGAATTATAATCGGATGAAGAGCAGTCAAACTGATTTATAAGAGGATGAAGAGCAGTCAAACTGCTTTATAAAAGGATGAAGAGCAGTCAAACTGTTTAATAAGAGGACGAAGAGCAGTCAAACTGTTTTATAAGCGGACGAACAGCAGTCAAAGTGATTTATAATCGGACGAAGAGCAGTCAAACTGATTTATAATCGGACGAAGAGCAGTCAAACGGTTTTATAAGAGGATGAAGAGCAGTCAAATTGATTTATAAGAGGATGAAGAGCAGTCAAACGGTTTTATAAGAGGATGAAGAGCAGTCAAATTGATTTATAAGAGGATGAAGAGCAATCAAACTGATTTATAATCGGACGACGAGCAGTCAAACTGATTTATAATCGGACGAAGAGCAGTCAAACGGTTTTATAAGAGGATGAAGAGCAGTCAAATTGATTTATAAGAGGATGAAGAGCAGTCAAACTGATTTATAAGAGGATGAAGAGCAGTCAAACTGCTTTATAAAAGGATGAAGAGCAGTCAAACTGTTTTATAAGCAGACGAAGAGCAGTCAAACTGATTTATAATCGGACGAAGAGCAGTCAAACTGATTTATAAAAGGATGAAGAGCAGTCAAACTGTTTTATAAGCGGATGAACCGCAGTCAAAATGATTTATAATCGGACGAAGAGCAGTCAAACTGATTTATAAGAGGATGAAGAGCAGTCAAACTGCTTTATAAGAGGATGAAGAGCAGTCAAACTGTTCTATAGGAGGATGAAGCGCAGTCAAACTGGTTTATATGAGGATGAAGAGCAGTCAATCTGCTTTATAAAAGGATGAAGAGCAGTCAAACTGTTTTATAAGCAGACGAAGAGCAGTCAAACTGATTTATAATCGGACGAAGAGCAGTCAAACTGATTTATAAAAGGATGAAGAGCAGTCAAACTGTTTTATAAGCGGATGAACCGCAGTCAAAATGATTTATAATCGGACGAAGAGCAGTCAAACTGATTTATAAGAGGATGAAGAGCAGTCAAACTGCTTTATAAGAGGATGAAGACCAGTCAAACTGTTCTATAGGAGGATGATGCGCAGTCAAACTGGTTTATATGAGGATGAAGAGCAGTCAATCTGCTTTATAAGAGGATGAAGAGCAGTCAAACTGCTTTATAAAACGATGAAGAGCAGTCAAACTGTTTTATAAGAGGACGAAGAGCAGTCAAACTGATTTATAAGAGGATGAAGAGCAGTCAAACTGATTTAAAAGAGGATGAAGAGCAGTCAAACTGCTTTATAAAAGGATGAAGAGCAGTCAAACTGATTTATAATCGGATGAACAGCAGTCAATAATCGGACGAAGAGCAGTCAAACTGTTATATAGGAGGACGAAGAGCAGTCAAACTGAATTATAATCGGATGAAGAGCAGTCAAACTGCTTTATAAAAGGATGAAGAGCAGTCAAACTGTTTTATAAGCGGACGAAGAGCAGTCAAACTGATTTATAATCGGACGAAGAGCAGTCAAACTGATTTATAAAAGGATTAAGAGCAGTCAAACTGTTTTATAAGCGGATGAACCGCAGTCAAACTGATTTATAATCGGACGAAGAGCAGTCAAACTGTTTTATAAGAGGATGAAGAGCAGTCAAACTGCTTTATAAGAGGATGAAGAGCTGTCAACCTGCTTTATAAAACGATGAAGAGCAGTCAAACTGTTTTATAAGAGGACGAAGAGCAGACAAACTGTTTTATAAGAGGATGAAGAGCAGTAAATAATCGGACGAAGAGCAGTCAAACTGTTATAAAGTAGGTCGATGGGCAGTCAAACTGAATTATAATCGGATGAAGAGCAGTCAAACTGATTTATAAGAGGATGAAGAGCAGTCAAACTGCTTTATAAAAGGATGAAGAGCAGTCAAACTGTTTAATAAGAGGACGAAGAGCAGTCAAACTGTTTTATAAGCGGACGAACAGCAGTCAAACTGATTTATAATCAGACGAAGAGCAGTCAAACTGATTTATAATCGGACGAAGAGCAGTCAAACGGTTTTATAAGAGGATGAAGAGCAGTCAAATTGATTTATAAGAGGATGAAGAGCAGTCAAACGGTTTTATAAGAGTATGAAGAGCAGTCAAATTGATTTATAAGAGGATGAAAAGCAGTCAAACTGATTTATAATCGGACGAAGAGCAGTCAAACTGATTTATAATCGGACGAAGAGCAGTCAAACGGTTTTATAAGAGGATGAAGAGCAGTCAAATTGATTTATAAGAGGATGAAGAGCAGTCTAACTGATTTATAAGAGGATGAAGAGCAGTCAAACTGCTTTATAAAAGGATGAAGAGCAGTCAAACTGTTTTATAAGCAGACGAAGAGCAGTCAAACTGATTTATAATCGGACGAAGAGCAGTCAAACTGATTTATAAAAGGATGAAGAGCAGTCAAACTGTTTTATAAGCGGATGAACCGCAGTCAAACTGATTTATAATCGGACGAAGAGCAGTCAAACTGATTTATAAGAGGATGAAGAGCAGTCAAACTGCTTTATAAGAGGATGAAGAGCAGTCAAACTGTTCTATAGGAGGATGAAGCGCAGTCAAACTGGTTTATATGAGGATGAAGAGCAGTCAATCTGCTTTATAAGAGGATGAAGAGCAGTCAAACTGCTTTATAAAACGATGAAGAGCAGTCAAACTGTTTTATAAGAGGACGAAGAGCAGTCAAACTGTTTTATAAGAGGATGAAGAGCAGTCAAACTGCTTTATAAGAGGATGAAGAGCTGTCAACCTGCTTTATAAAACGATGAAGAGCAGTCAAACTGTTTTATAAGAGGACGAAGAGCAGACAAACTGTTTTATAAGAGGATGAAGAGCAGTCAAACTGATTTAAAAGAGGATGAAGAGCAGTCAAACTGCTTTATAAGAGGATGAAGAGCAGTCAAATTGATTTATAAGAGGATGAAGAGCAGTCAATAATCGGACGAAGAGCAGCCAAACTGTTCTATAGGAGGATGAAGCGCAGTCAAACTGTTTTACACGAGGATGTAGAGCAGTCAGATTGGTATACAAGAGTATGAAGAGCAGTCAACCTGTTTTACAAGAGGTTGAAGAGCAGTCAAACTTTTTTATAAGAGGATGAAGAGCAGTCAAACTGATTTATAAGAGGATGAAGAGCAGTCAAACTGCTTTATAAAAGGATGAAGAGCAGTCAAACTGTTTTATAAGCGGACGAAGAGCAGTCAAACTGATTTATAATCGGACGAAGAGCAGTCAAACTGATTTATAAAAGGATGAAGAGCAGTCAAACTGTTTTATAAGCGGATGAACCGTAGTCAAACTGATTTATAATCGGACGAAGAGCAGTCAAACTGGTTTATATGAGGATGAAGAGCAGTCAAACTGCTTTATAAGAGGATGAAGAGCAGTCAAACTGCTTTATAAAACGATGAAGAGCAGTCAAACTGTTTTATAAGAGGACGAACAGCAGTCAAACTGTTTTATAAGAGGATGAAGAGCAGTCAAACTGCTTTATAAGAGGATGAAGAGCTGTCAACCTGCTTTATAAAACGATGAAGAGCAGTCAAACTGTTTTATAAGAGGACGAAGAGCAGACAAACTGTTTTATAAGAGGATGAAGAGCAGTCAAACTGATTTAAAAGAGGATGAAGAGCAGTCAAACTGCTTTATAAGAGGATGAAGAGCAGTCAAATTGATTTATAAGAGGATGAAGAGCAGTCAATAATCGGACGAAGAGCAGCCAAACTGTTCTATAGGAGGATGAAGCGCAGTCAAACTGTTTTACACGAGGATGTAGAGCAGTCAGATTGGTTTACAAGAGTATGAAGAGCAGTCAACCTGTTTTACAAGAGGTTGAAGAGCAGTCAAACTTTTTTATAAGAGGATGAAGAGCAGTCAAACTGATTTATAAGAGGATGAAGAGCAGTCAAACTGCTTTATAAAAGGATGAAGAGCAGTCAAACTGTTTTATAAGCGGACGAAGAGCAGTCAAACTGATTTATAATCGGACGAAGAGCAGTCAAACTGATTTATAAAAGGATTAAGAGCAGTCAAACTGTTTTATAAGCGGATGAACCGCAGTCAAACTGATTTATAATCGGACGAAGAGCAGTCAAACTGATTTATAAGAGGATGAAGAGCAGTCAAACTGCTTTATAAGAGGATGAAGAGCAGTCAAACTGTTCTATAGGAGGATGAAGCGCAGTCAAACTGGTTTATATGAGGATGAAGAGCAGTCAAACTGTTTTATAAGAGGACGAAGAGCAGTCAAACTGCTTTATAAAACGATGAAGAGCAGTCAAACTGTTTTATAAGAGGACGAAGAGCAGTCAAACTGATTTATAAGAGGATGAAGAGCAGTCAAACTGATTTAAAAGAGGATGAAGAGCAGTCAAACTGCTTTATAAAAGGATGAAGAGCAGTCAAACTGATTTATAATCGGATGAACAGCAGTCAATAATCGGACGAAGAGCAGTCAAACTGTTATATAGGAGGACGAAGAGCAGTCAAACTGAATTATAATCGGATGAAGAGCAGTCAAACTGATTTATAAGAGGATGAAGAGCAGTCAAACTGATTTATAAAAGGATGAAGAGCAGTCAAACTGTTTAATAAGAGGACGAAGAGCAGTCAAACTGTTTTATAAGCGGACGAACAGCAGTCAAACTGATTTATAATCGGACGAAGAGCAGTCAAACTGATTTATAATCCGACGAAGAGCAGTCTTACGGTTTTATAAGAGGATGAAGAGCAGTCAAATTGATTTATAAGAGGATGAAGAGCAGTCAAACGGTTTTATAAGAGGATGAAGAGCAGTCAAATTGATTTATAAGAGGATGAAGAGCAATCAAAGTGATTTATAATCGGACGAAGAGCAGTCAAACTGATTTATAATCGGACGAAGAGCAGTCAAACGGTTTTATAAGAGGATGAAGAGCAGTCAAATTGATTTATAAGAGGATGAAGAGCAGTCAAACTGATTTATAAGAGGATGAAGAGCAGTCAAACTGCTTTATAAAAGGATGAAGAGCAGTCAAACTGTTTTATAAGCAGACGAAGAGCAGTCAAACTGATTTATAATCGGACGAAGAGCAGTCAAACTGATTTATAAAAGGATGAAGAGCAGTCAAACTGTTTTATAAGCGGATGAACCGCAGTCAAAATGATTTATAATCGGACGAAGAGCAGTCAAACTGATTTATAAGAGGATGAAGAGCAGTCAAACTGCTTTATAAGAGGATGAAGAGCAGTCAAACTGTTCTATAGGAGGATGAAGCGCAGTCAAACTGGTTTATATGAGGATGAAGAGCAGTCAATCTGCTTTATAAGAGGATGAAGAGCAGTCAAACTGCTTTATAAAACGATGAAGAGCAGTCAAACTGTTTTATAAGAGGACGAAGAGCAGTCAAACTGATTTATAAGAGGATGAAGAGCAGTCAAACTGATTTAAAAGAGGATGAAGAGCAGTCAAACTGCTTTATAAAAGGATGAAGAGCAGTCAAACTGATTTATAATCGGATGAACAGCAGTCAATAATCGGACGAAGAGCAGTCAAACTGTTATATAGGAGGACGAAGAGCAGTCAAACTGAATTATAATCGGATGAAGAGCAGTCAAACTGCTTTATAAAAGGATGAAGAGCAGTCAAACTGTTTTATAAGCGGACGAAGAGCAGTCAAACTGATTTATAATCGGACGAAGAGCAGTCAAACTGATTTATAAAAGGATTAAGAGCAGTCAAGCTGTTTTATAAGCGGATGAACCGCAGTCAAACTGATTTATAATCGGACGAAGAGCAGTCAAACTGATTTATAAGAGGATGAAGAGCAGTCAAACTGCTTTATAAGAGGATGAAGAGCAGTCAAACTGTTCTATAGGAGGATGAAGCGCAGTCAAACTGGTTTATATGAGGATGAAGAGCAGTCAAACTGTTTTATAAGAGGACGAAGAGCAGTCAAACTGCTTTATAAAACGATGAAGAGCAGTCAAACTGTTTTATAAGAGGACGAAGAGCAGTCAAACTGATTTATAAGAGGATGAAGAGCAGTCAAACTGATTTAAAAGAGGATGAAGAGCAGTCAGACTGCTTTATAAAAGGATGAAGAGCAGTCAAACTGATTTATAATCGGATGAACAGCAGTCAATAATCGGACGAAGAGCAGTCAAACTGTTATATAGGAGGACGAAGAGCAGTCAAACTGAATTATAATCGGATGAAGAGCAGTCAAACTGATTTATAAGAGGATGAAGAGCAGTCAAACTGCTTTATAAAAGGATGAAGAGCAGTCAAACTGTTTAATAAGAGGACGAAGAGCAGTCAAACTGTTTTATAAGCGGACGAACAGCAGTCAAAGTGATTTATAATCGGACGAAGAGCAGTCAAACTGATTTATAATCGGACGAAGAGCAGTCAAACGGTTTTATAAGAGGATGAAGAGCAGTCAAATTGATTTATAAGAGGATGAAGAGCAGTCAAACGGTTTTATAAGAGGATGAAGAGCAGTCAAATTGATTTATAAGAGGATGAAGAGCAATCAAACTGATTTATAATCGGACGACGAGCAGTCAAACTGATTTATAATCGGACGAAGAGCAGTCAAACGGTTTTATAAGAGGATGAAGAGCAGTCAAATTGATTTATAAGAGGATGAAGAGCAGTCAAATTGATTTATAAAAGGATGAAGAGCAGTCAAACTGCTTTATAAAAGGATGAAGAGCAGTCAAACTGTTTTATAAGCAGACGAAGAGCAGTCAAACTGATTTATAATCGGACGAAGAGCAGTCAAACTGATTTATAAAAGGATGAAGAGCAGTCAAACTGTTTTATAAGCGGATGAACCGCAGTCAAAATGATTTATAATCGGACGAAGAGCAGTCAAACTGATTTATAAGAGGATGAAGAGCAGTCAAACTGCTTTATAAGAGAATGAAGAGCAGTCAAACTGTTCTATAGGAGGATGAAGCGCAGTCAAACTGGTTTATATGAGGATGAAGAGCAGTCAATCTGCTTTATAAAAGGATGAAGAGCAGTCAAACTGTTTTATAAGCAGACGAAGAGCAGTCAAACTGATTTATAATCGGACGAAGAGCAGTCAAACTGATTTATAAAACGATGAAGAGCAGTCAAACTGTTTTACAAGAGGTTGAAGAGCAGTCAAACTTTTTTATAAGAGGATGAAGAGCAGTCAAACTTTTTTATAAGAGGATGAAGCGCAGTCAAACTGGTTTATATGAGGATGAAGAGCAGTCAATCTGCTTTATAAGAGGATGAAGAGCAGTCAAACTGCTTTATAAAACGATGAAGAGCAGTCAAACTGTTTTATAAGAGGACGAAGAGCAGTCAAACTGATTTATAAGAGGATGAAGAGCAGTCAAACTGATTTAAAAGAGGATGAAGAGCAGTCAAACTGCTTTATAAAAGGATGAAGAGCAGTCAAACTGATTTATAATCGGATGAACAGCAGTCAATAATCGGACGAAGAGCAGTCAAACTGTTATATAGGAGGACGAAGAGCAGTCAAACTGAATTATAATCGGATGAAGAGCAGTCAAACTGCTTTATAAAAGGATGAAGAGCAGTCAAACTGTTTTATAAGCGGACGAAGAGCAGTCAAACTGATTTATAATCGGACGAAGAGCAGTCAAACTGATTTATAAAAGGATTAAGAGCAGTCAAACTGTTTTATAAGCAGATGAACCGCAGTCAAACTGATTTATAATCGGACGAAGAGCAGTCAAACTGATTTATAAGAGGATGAAGAGCAGTCAAACTGCTTTATAAGAGGATGAAGAGCAGTCAAACTGTTCTATAGGAGGATGAAGCGCAGTCAAACTGGTTTATATGAGGATGAAGAGCAGTCAAACTGTTTTATAAGAGGACGAAGAGCAGTCAAACTGCTTTATAAAACGATGAAGAGCAGTCAAACTGTTTTATAAGAGGACGAAGAGCAGTCAAACTGATTTATAAGAGGATGAAGAGCAGTCAAACTGATTTAAAAGAGGATGAAGAGCAGTCAGACTGCTTTATAAAAGGATGAAGAGCAGTCAAACTGATTTATAATCGGATGAACAGCAGTCAATAATCGGACGAAGAGCAGTCAAACTGTTATATAGGAGGACGAAGAGCAGTCAAACTGAATTATAATCGGATGAAGAGCAGTCAAACTGATTTATAAGAGGATGAAGAGCAGTCAAACTGCTTTATAAAAGGATGAAGAGCAGTCAAACTGTTTAATAAGAGGACGAAGAGCAGTCAAACTGTTTTATAAGCGGACGAACAGCAGTCAAAGTGATTTATAATCGGACGAAGAGCAGTCAAACTGATTTATAATCGGACGAAGAGCAGTCAAACGGTTTTATAAGAGGATGAAGAGCAGTCAAATTGATTTATAAGAGGATGAAGAGCAGTCAAACGGTTTTATAAGAGGATGAAGAGCAGTCAAATTGATTTATAAGAGGATGAAGAGCAATCAAACTGATTTATAATCGGACGACGAGCAGTCAAACTGATTTATAATCGGACGAAGAGCAGTCAAACGGTTTTATAAGAGGATGAAGAGCAGTCAAATTGATTTATAAGAGGATGAAGAGCAGTCAAATTGATTTATAAAAGGATGAAGAGCAGTCAAACTGCTTTATAAAAGGATGAAGAGCAGTCAAACTGTTTTATAAGCAGACGAAGAGTAGTCAAACTGATTTATAATCGGACGAAGAGCAGTCAAACTGATTTATAAAAGGATGAAGAGCAGTCAAACTGTTTTATAAGCGGATGAACCGCAGTCAAAATGATTTATAATCGGACGAAGAGCAGTCAAACTGATTTATAAGAGGATGAAGAGCAGTCAAACTGCTTTATAAGAGAATGAAGAGCAGTCAAACTGTTCTATAGGAGGATGAAGCGCAGTCAAACTGGTTTATATGAGGATGAAGAGCAGTCAATCTGCTTTATAAAAGGATGAAGAGCAGTCAAACTGTTTTATAAGCAGACGAAGAGCAGTCAAACTGATTTATAATCGGACGAAGAGCAGTCAAACTGATTTATAAAAGGATGAAGAGCAGTCAAACTGTTTTATAAGCGGATGAACCGCAGTCAAAATGATTTATAATCGGACGAAGAGCAGTCAAACTGATTTATAAGAGGATGAAGAGCAGTCAAACTGCTTTATAAGAGGATGAAGAGCAGTCAAACTGTTCTATAGGAGGATGAAGCGCAGTCAAACTGGTTTATATGAGGATGAAGAGCAGTCAATCTGCTTTATAAAAGGATGAAGAGCAGTCAAACTGTTTTATAAGCAGACGAAGAGCAGTCAAACTGATTTATAATCGGACGAAGAGCAGTCAAACTGATTTATAAAACGATGAAGAGCAGTCAAACTGTTTTACAAGAGGTTGAAGAGCAGTCAAACTTTTTTATAAGAGGATGAAGAGCAGTCAAACTTTTTTATAAGAGGATGAAGCGCAGTCAAACTGGTTTATATGAGGATGAAGAGCAGTCAATCTGCTTTATAAGAGGATGAAGAGCAGTCAAACTGCTTTATAAAACGATGAAGAGCAGTCAAACTGTTTTATAAGAGGACGAAGAGCAGTCAAACTGATTTATAAGAGGATGAAGAGCAGTCAAACTGATTTAAAAGAGGATGAAGAGCAGTCAAACTGCTTTATAAAAGGATGAAGAGCAGTCAAACTGATTTATAATCGGATGAACAGCAGTCAATAATCGGACGAAGAGCAGTCAAACTGTTATATAGGAGGACGAAGAGCAGTCAAACTGAATTATAATCGGATGAAGAGCAGTCAAACTGCTTTATAAAAGGATGAAGAGCAGTCAAACTGTTTTATAAGCGGACGAAGAGCAGTCAAACTGATTTATAATCGGACGAAGAGCAGTCAAACTGATTTATAAAAGGATTAAGAGCAGTCAAACTGTTTTATAAGCGGATGAACCGCAGTCAAACTGATTTATAATCGGACGAAGAGCAGTCAAACTGATTTATAAGAGGATGAAGAGCAGTCAAACTGCTTTATAAGAGGATGAAGAGCAGTCAAACTGTTCTATAGGAGGATGAAGCGCAGTCAAACTGGTTTATATGAGGATGAAGAGCAGTCAAACTGTTTTATAAGAGGACGAAGAGCAGTCAAACTGCTTTATAAAACGATGAAGAGCAGTCAAACTGTTTTATAAGAGGACGAAGAGCAGTCAAACTGATTTATAAGAGGATGAAGAGCAGTCAAACTGATTTAAAAGAGGATGAAGAGCAGTCAGACTGCTTTATAAAAGGATGAAGAGCAGTCAAACTGATTTATAATCGGATGAACAGCAGTCAATAATCGGACGAAGAGCAGTCAAACTGTTATATAGGAGGACGAAGAGCAGTCAAACTGAATTATAATCGGATGAAGAGCAGTCAAACTGATTTATAAGAGGATGAAGAGCAGTCAAACTGCTTTATAAAAGGATGAAGAGCAGTCAAACTGTTTAATAAGAGGACGAAGAGCAGTCAAACTGTTTTATAAGCGGACGAACAGCAGTCAAAGTGATTTATAATCGGACGAAGAGCAGTCAAACTGATTTATAATCGGACGAAGAGCAGTCAAACGGTTTTATAAGAGGATGAAGAGCAGTCAAATTGATTTATAAGAGGATGAAGAGCAGTCAAACGGTTTTATAAGAGGATGAAGAGCAGTCAAATTGATTTATAAGAGGATGAAGAGCAATCAAACTGATTTATAATCGGACGACGAGCAGTCAAACTGATTTATAATCGGACGAAGAGCAGTCAAACGGTTTTATAAGAGGATGAAGAGCAGTCAAATTGATTTATAAGAGGATGAAGAGCAGTCAAATTGATTTATAAAAGGATGAAGAGCAGTCAAACTGCTTTATAAAAGGATGAAGAGCAGTCAAACTGTTTTATAAGCAGACGAAGAGCAGTCAAACTGATTTATAATCGGACGAAGAGCAGTCAAACTGATTTATAAAAGGATGAAGAGCAGTCAAACTGTTTTATAAGCGGATGAACCGCAGTCAAAATGATTTATAATCGGACGAAGAGCAGTCAAACTGATTTATAAGAGGATGAAGAGCAGTCAAACTGCTTTATAAGAGAATGAAGAGCAGTCAAACTGTTCTATAGGAGGATGAAGCGCAGTCAAACTGGTTTATATGAGGATGAAGAGCAGTCAATCTGCTTTATAAAAGGATGAAGAGCAGTCAAACTGTTTTATAAGCAGACGAAGAGCAGTCAAACTGATTTATAATCGGACGAAGAGCAGTCAAACTGATTTATAAAAGGATGAAGAGCAGTCAAACTGTTTTATAAGCGGATGAACCGCAGTCAAAATGATTTATAATCGGACGAAGAGCAGTCAAACTGATTTATAAGAGGATGAAGAGCAGTCAAACTGCTTTATAAGAGGATGAAGAGCAGTCAAACTGTTCTATAGGAGGATGAAGCGCAGTCAAACTGGTTTATATGAGGATGAAGAGCAGTCAATCTGCTTTATAAGAGGATGAAGAGCAGTCAAACTGCTTTATAAAACGATGAAGAGCAGTCAAACTGTTTTATAAGAGGACGAAGAGCAGTCAAACTGATTTATAAGAGGATGAAGAGCAGTCAAACTGATTTAAAAGAAGATGAAGAGCAGTCAAACTGCTTTATAAAAGGATGAAGAGCAGTCAAACTGATTTATAATCGGATGAACAGCAGTCAATAATCGGACGAAGAGCAGTCAAACTGTTATATAGGAGGACGAAGAGCAGTCAAACTGAATTATAATCGGATGAAGAGCAGTCAAACTGCTTTATAAAAGGATGAAGAGCAGTCAAACTGTTTTATAAGCGGACGAAGAGCAGTCAAACTGATTTATAATCCGACGAAGAGCAGTCAAACTGATTTATAAAAGGATTAAGAGCAGTCAAACTGTTTTATAAGCGGATGAACCGCAGTCAAACTGATTTATAATCGGACGAAGAGCAGTCAAACTGTTTTATAAGAGGATGAAGAGCAGTCAAACTGCTTTATAAGAGGATGAAGAGCTGTCAACCTGCTTTATAAAACGATGAAGAGCAGTCAAACTGTTTTATAAGAGGACGAAGAGCAGACAAACTGTTTTATAAGAGGATGAAGAGCAGTCAAACTGATTTAAAAGAGGATGAAGAGCAGTCAAACTGCTTTATAAGAGGATGAAGAGCAGTCAAATTGATTTATAAGAGGATGAAGAGCAGTCAATAATCGGACGAAGAGCAGCCAAACTGTTCTATAGGAGGATGAAGCGCAGTCAAACTGTTTTACACGATGATGTAGAGCAGTCAGATTGGTTTACAAGAGTATGAAGAGCAGTCAACCTGTTTTACAAGAGGTTGAAGAGCAGTCAAACTTTTTTATAAGAGGATGAAGAGCAGTCAAACTGATTTATAAGAGGATGAAGAGCAGTCAAACTGCTTCATAAAAGGATGAAGAGCAGTCAAACTGTTTTATAAGCGGACGAAGAGCAGTCAAACTGATTTATAATCGGACGAAGAGCAGTCAAACTGATTTATAAAAGGATTAAGAGCAGTCAAACTGTTTTATAAGCGGATGAACCGCAGTCAAACTGATTTATAATCGGACGAAGAGCAGTCAAACTGATTTATAAGAGGATGAAGAGCAGTCAAACTGCTTTATAAGAGGATGAAGAGCAGTCAAACTGTTCTATAGGAGGATGAAGCGCAGTCAAACTGGTTTATATGAGGATGAAGAGCAGTCAAACTGTTTTATAAGAGGACGAAGAGCAGTCAAACTGCTTTATAAAACGATGAAGAGCAGTCAAACTGTTTTATAAGAGGACGAAGAGCAGTCAAACTGATTTATAAGAGGATGAAGAGCAGTCAAACTGATTTAAAAGAGGATGAAGAGCAGTCAAACTGCTTTATAAAAGGATGAAGAGCAGTCAAACTGATTTATAATCGGATGAACAGCAGTCAATAATCGGACGAAGAGCAGTCAAACTGTTATATAGGAGGACGAAGAGCAGTCAAACTGAATTATAATCGGATGAAGAGCAGTCAAACTGATTTATAAGAGGATGAAGAGCAGTCAAACTGATTTATAAAAGGATGAAGAGCAGTCAAACTGTTTAATAAGAGGACGAAGAGCAGTCAAACTGTTTTATAATCGGACGAAGAGCAGTCAAACTGATTTATAATCCGACGAAGAGCAGTCAAACGGTTTTATAAGAGGATGAAGAGCAGTCAAATTGATTTATAAGAGGATGAAGAGCAGTCAAACGGTTTTATAAGAGGATGAAGAGCAGTCAAATTGATTTATAAGAGGATGAAGAGCAATCAAAGTGATTTATAATCGGACGAAGAGCAGTCAAACTGATTTATAATCGGACGAAGAGCAGTCAAACGGTTTTATAAGCAGACGAAGAGCAGTCAAATTGATTTATAAGAGGATGAAGAGCAGTCAAACTGATTTATAAGAGGATGAAGAGCAGTCAAACTGATTTATAAAAGGATGAAGAGCAGTCAAACTGTTTTATAAGCGGATGAACCGCAGTCAAAATGATTTATAATCGGACGAAGAGCAGTCAAACTGATTTATAAGAGGATGAAGAGCAGTCAAACTGCTTTATAAGAGGATGAAGAGCAGTCAAACTGTTCTATAGGAGGATGAAGCGCAGTCAAACTGGTTTATATGAGGATGAAGAGCAGTCAATCTGCTTTATAAGAGGATGAAGAGCAGTCAAACTGCTTTATAAAACGATGAAGAGCAGTCAAACTGTTTTATAAGAGGACGAAGAGCAGTCAAACTGATTTATAAGAGGATGAAGAGCAGTCAAACTGATTTAAAAGAGGATGAAGAGCAGTCAAACTGCTTTATAAAAGGATGAAGAGCAGTCAAACGGATTTATAATCGGATGAACAGCAGTCAATAATCGGACGAAGAGCAGTCAAACTGTTATATAGGAGGACGAAGAGCAGTCAAACTGAATTATAATCGGCTGAAGAGCAGTCAAACTGCTTTATAAAAGGATGAAGAGCAGTCAAACTGTTTTATAAGCGGACGAAGAGCAGTCAAACTGATTTATAATCGGACGAAGAGCAGTCAAACTGATTTATAAAAGGATTAAGAGCAGTCAAACTGTTTTATAAGCGGATGAACCGCAGTCAAACTGATTTATAATCGGACGAAGAGCAGTCAAACTGATTTATAAGAGGATGAAGAGCAGTCAAACTGCTTTATAAGAGGATGAAGAGCAGTCAAACTGTTCTATAGGAGGATGAAGCGCAGTCAAACTGGTTTATATGAGGATGAAGAGCAGTCAAACTGTTTTATAAGAGGACAAAGAGCAGTCAAACTGCTTTATAAAACGATGAAGAGCAGTCAAACTGTTTAATAAGAGGACGAAGAGCAGTCAAACTGTTATATAGGAGGACGAAGAGCAGTCAAACTGAATTATAATCGGATGAAGAGCAGTCAAACTGATTTATAAGAGGATGAAGAGCAGTCAAACTGCTTTATAAAAGGATGAAGAGCAGTCAAACTGTTTAATAAGAGGACGAAGAGCAGTCAAACTGTTTTATAAGCGGACGAACAGCAGTCAAAGTGATTTATAATCGGACGAAGAGCAGTCAAACTGATTTATAATCGGACGAAGAGCAGTCAAACGGTTTTATAAGAGGATGAAGAGCAGTCAAATTGATTTATAAGAGGATGAAGAGCAGTCAAACGGTTTTATAAGAGGATGAAGAGCAGTCAAATTGATTTATAAGAGGATGAAGAGCAATCAAACTGATTTATAATCGGACGACGAGCAGTCAAACTGATTTATAATCGGACGAAGAGCAGTCAAACGGTTTTATAAGAGGATGAAGAGCAGTCAAATTGATTTATAAGAGGATGAAGAGCAGTCAAACTGATTTATAAGAGGATGAAGAGCAGTCAAACTGCTTTATAAAAGGATGAAGAGCAGTCAAACTGTTTTATAAGCAGACGAAGAGCAGTCAAACTGATTTATAATCGGACGAAGAGCAGTCAAACTGATTTATAAAAGGATGAAGAGCAGTCAAACTGTTTTATAAGCGGATGAACCGCAGTCAAAATGATTTATAATCGGACGAAGAGCAGTCAAACTGATTTATAAGAGGATGAAGAGCAGTCAAACTGCTTTATAAGAGGATGAAGAGCAGTCAAACTGTTCTATAGGAGGATGAAGCGCAGTCAAACTGGTTTATATGAGGATGAAGAGCAGTCAATCTGCTTTATAAGAGGATGAAGAGCAGTCAAACTGCTTTATAAAACGATGAAGAGCAGTCAAACTGTTTTATAAGAGGACGAAGAGCAGTCAAACTGATTTATAAGAGGATGAAGAGCAGTCAAACTGATTTAAAAGAGGATGAAGAGCAGTCAAACTGCTTTATAAAAGGATGAAGAGCAGTCAAACTGATTTATAATCGGAAGAACAGCAGTCAATAATCGGACGAAGAGCAGTCAAACTGTTATATAGGAGGACGAAGAGCAGTCAAACTGAATTATAATCGGATGAAGAGCAGTCAAACTGCTTTATAAAAGGATGAAGAGCAGTCAAACTGTTTTATAAGCGGACGAAGAGCAGTCAAACTGATTTATAATCGGACGAAGAGCAGTCAAACTGATTTATAAAAGGATTAAGAGCAGTCAAACTGTTTTATAAGCGGATGAACCGCAGTATAACTGATTTATAATCGGACGAAGAGCAGTCAAACTGTTTTATAAGAGGATGAAGAGCAGTCAAACTGCTTTATAAGAGGATGAAGAGCTGTCAACCTGCTTTATAAAACGATGAAGAGCAGTCAAACTGTTTTATAAGAGGACGAAGAGCAGACAAACTGTTTTATAAGAGGATGAAGAGCAGTCAAACTGATTTAAAAGAGGATGAAGAGCAGTCAAACTGCTTTATAAGAGGATGAAGAGCAGTCAAATTGATTTATAAGAGGATGAAGAGCAGTCAATAATCGGACGAAGAGCAGCCAAACTGTTCTATAGGAGGATGAAGCGCAGTCAAACTGTTTTACACGAGGATGTAGAGCAGTCAGATTGGTTTACAAGAGTATGAAGAGCAGTCAACCTGTTTTACAAGAGGTTGAAGAGCAGTCAAACTTTTTTATAAGAGGATGAAGAGCAGTCAAACTGATTTATAAGAGGATGAAGAGCAGTCAAACTGCTTTATAAAAGGATGAAGAGCAGTCAAACTGTTTTATAAGCGGACGAAGAGCAGTCAAACTGATTTATAATCGGACGAAGAGCAGTCAAACTGATTTATAAAAGGATTAAGAGCAGTCAAACTGTTTTATAAGCGGATGAACCGCAGTCAAACTGATTTATAATCGGACTAAGAGCAGTCAAACTGATTTAAAAGAGGATGAAGAGCAGTCAAACTGCTTTATAAAAGGATGAAGAGCAGTCAAACTGATTTATAATCGGATGAACAGCAGTCAATAATCGGACGAAGAGCAGTCAAACTGTTATATAGGAGGACGAAGAGCAGTCAAACTGAATTATAATCGGATGAAGAGCAGTCAAACTGATTTATAAGAGGATGAAGAGCAGTCAAACTGATTTATAAAAGGATGAAGAGCAGTCAAACTGTTTAATAAGAGGACGAAGAGCAGTCAAACTGTTTTATAAGCGGACGAACAGCAGTCAAACTGATTTATAATCGGACGAAGAGCAGTCAAACTGATTTATAATCCGACGAAGAGCAGTCAAACGGTTTTATAAGAGGATGAAGAGCAGTCAAATTGATTTATAAGAGGATGAAGAGCAGTCAAACGGTTTTATAAGAGGATGAAGAGCAGTCAAATTGATTTATAAGAGGATGAAGAGCAATCAAAGTGATTTATAATCGGACGAAGAGCAGTCAAACTGATTTATAATCGGACGAAGAGCAGTCAAACGGTTTTATAAGAGGATGAAGAGCAGTCAAATTGATTTATAAGAGGATGAAGAGCAGTCAAACTGATTTATAAGAGGATGAAGAGCAGTCAAACTGCTTTATAAAAGGATGAAGAGCAGTCAAACTGTTTTATAAGCAGACGAAGAGCAGTCAAACTGATTTATAATCGGACGAAGAGCAGTCAAACTGATTTATAAAAGGATGAAGAGCAGTCAAACTGTTTTATAAGCGGATGAACCGCAGTCAAAATGATTTATAATCGGACGAAGAGCAGTCAAACTGATTTATAAGAGGATGAAGAGCAGTCAAACTGCTTTATAAGAGGATGAAGAGCAGTCAAACTGTTCTATAGGAGGATGAAGCGCAGTCAAACTGGTTTATATGAGGATGAAGAGCAGTCAATCTGCTTTATAAGAGGATGAAGAGAAGTCAAACTGCTTTATAAAACGATGAAGAGCAGTCAAACTGTTTTATAAGAGGACGAAGAGCAGTCAAACTGATTTATAAGAGGATGAAGAGCAGTCAAACTGATTTAAAAGAGGATGAAGAGCAGTCAAACTGCTTTATAAAAGGATGAAGAGCAGTCAAACTGATTTATAATCGGATGAACAGCAGTCAATAATCGGACGAAGAGCAGTCAAACTGTTATATAGGAGGACGAAGAGCAGTCAAACTGAATTATAATCGGATGAAGAGCAGTCAAACTGCTTTATAAAAGGATGAAGAGCAGTCAAACAGTTTTATAAGCGGACGAAGAGCAGTCAAACTGATTTATAATCGGACGAAGAGCAGTCAAACTGATTTATAAAAGGATTAAGAGCAGTCAAACTGTTTTATAAGCGGATGAACCGCAGTCAAACTGATTTATAATCGGACGAAGAGCAGTCAAACTGATTTATAAGAGGATGAAGAGCAGTCAAACTGCTTTATAAGAGGATGAAGAGCAGTCAAACTGTTCTATAGGAGGATGAAGCGCAGTCAAACTGGTTTATATGAGGATGAAGAGCAGTCAAACTGTTTTATAAGAGGACGAAGAGCAGTCAAACTGCTTTATAAAACGATGAAGAGCAGTCAAACTGTTTTATAAGAGGACGAAGAGCAGTCAAACTGATTTATAAGAGGATGAAGAGCAGTCAAACTGATTTAAAAGAGGATGAAGAGCAGTCAGACTGCTTTATAAAAGGATGAAGAGCAGTCAAACTGATTTATAATCGGATGAACAGCAGTCAATAATCGGACGAAGAGCAGTCAAACTGTTATATAGGAGGACGAAGAGCAGTCAAACTGAATTATAATCGGATGAAGAGCAGTCAAACTGATTTATAAGAGGATGAAGAGCAGTCAAACTGCTTTATAAAAGGATGAAGAGCAATCAAACTGTTTAATAAGAGGACGAAGAGCAGTCAAACTGTTTTATAAGCGGACGAACAGCAGTCAAAGTGATTTATAATCGGACGAAGAGCAGTCAAACTGATTTATAATCGGACGAAGAGCAGTCAAACGGTTTTATAAGAGGATGAAGAGCAGTCAAATTGATTTATAAGAGGATGAAGAGCAGTCAAACGGTTTTATAAGAGGATGAAGAGCAGTCAAATTGATTTATAAGAGGATGAAGAGCAATCAAACTGATTTATAATCGGACGACGAGCAGTCAAACTGATTTATAATCGGACGAAGAGCAGTCAAAAGGTTTTATAAGAGGATGAAGAGCAGTCAAATTGATTTATAAGAGGATGAAGAGCAGTCGAACTGATTTATAAGAGGATGAAGAGCAATCAAACTGCTTTATAAAAGGATGAAGAGCAGTCAAACTGTTTTATAAGCAGACGAAGAGCAGTCAAACTGATTTATAATCGGACGAAGAGCAGTCAAACTGATTTATAAAAGGATGAAGAGCAGTCAAACTGTTTTATAAGCGGATGAACCGCAGTCAAAATGATTTATAATCGGACGAAGAGCAGTCAAACTGATTTATAAGAGGATGAAGAGCAGTCAAACTGCTTTATAAGAGGATGAAGAGCAGTCAAACTGTTCTATAGGAGGATGAAGCGCAGTCAAACTGGTTTATATGAGGATGAAGAGCAGTCAATCTGCTTTATAAAAGGATGAAGAGCAGTCAAACTGTTTTATAAGCAGACGAAGAGCAGTCAAACTGATTTATAATCGGACGAAGAGCAGTCAAACTGATTTATAAAAGGATGAAGAGCAGTCAAACTGTTTTATAAGCGGATGAACCGCAGTCAAAATGATTTATAATCGGACGAAGAGCAGTCAAACTGATTTATAAGAGGATGAAGAGCAGTCAAACTGCTTTATAAGAGGATGAAGAGCAGTCAAACTGTTCTATAGGAGGATGAAGCGCAGTCAAACTGGTTTATATGAGGATGAAGAGCAGTCAATCTGCTTTATAAGAGGATGAAGAGCAGTCAAACTGCTTTATAAAACGATGGAGCAGTCAAACTGTTTTATAAGAGGACGAAGAGCAGTCAAACTGATTTATAAGAGGATGAAGAGCAGTCAAACTGATTTAAAAGAGGATGAAGAGCAGTCAAACTGCTTTATAAAAGGATGAAGAGCAGTCAAACTGATTTATAATCGGATGAACAGCAGTCAATAATCGGACGAAGAGCAGTCAAACTGTTATATAGGAGGACGAAGAGCAGTCAAACTGAATTATAATCGGATGAAGAGCAGTCAAACTGCTTTATAAAAGGATGAAGAGCAGTCAAACTGTTTTATAAGCGGACGAAGAGCAGTCAAACTGATTTATAATCGGACGAAGAGCAGTCAAACTGATTTATAAAAGGATTAAGAGCAGTCAAACTGTTTTATAAGCGGATGAACCGCAGTCAAACTGATTTATAATCGGACGAAGAGCAGTCAAACTGATTTATAAGAGGATGAAGAGCAGTCAAACTGCTTTATAAGAGGATGAAGAGCAGTCAAACTGTTCTATAGGAGGATGAAGCGCAGTCAAACTGGTTTATATGAGGATGAAGAGCAGTCAAACTGTTTTATAAGAGGACGAAGAGCAGTCAAACTGCTTTATAAAACGATGAAGAGCAGTCAAACTGTTTTATAAGAGGACGAAGAGCAGTCAAACTGATTTATAAGAGGATGAAGAGCAGTCAAACTGATTTAAAAGAGGATGAAGAGCAGTCAAACTGCTTTATAAAACGATGAAGAGCAGTCAAACTGATTTATAATCGGATGAACAGCAGTCAATAATCGGACGAAGAGCAGTCAAACTGTTATATAGGAGGACGAAGAGCAGTCAAACTGAATTATAATCGGATGAAGAGAAGTCAAACTGATTTGTAAGAGGATGAAGAGCAGTCAAACTGCTTTATAAAAGGATGAAGAGCAGTCAAACTGTTTAATAAGAGGACGAACAGCAGTCAAACTGATTTATAATCGGACGAAGAGCAGTCAAACTGATTTATAATCGGACGAAGAGCAGTCAAACGGTTTTATAAGAGGATGAAGAGCAGTCAAATTGATTTATAAGAGGATGAAGAGCAGTCAAACGGTTTTATAAGAGGATGAAGAGCAGTCAAATTGATTTATAAGAGGATGAAGAGCAATCAAACTGATTTATAATCGGACGAAGAGCAGTCAAACTGATTTATAATCGGACGAAGAGCAGTCAAACGGTTTTATAAGAGGATGAAGAGCAGTCAAATTGATTTATAAGAGGATGAAGAGCAGTCAAACTGATTTATAAGAGGATGAAGAGCAGTCAAACTGATTTATAAAAGGATGAAGAGCAGTCAAACTGTTTTATAAGCGGATGAACCGCAGTCAAAATGATTTATAATCGGACGAAGAGCAGTCAAACTGATTTATAAGAGGATGAAGAGCAGTCAAACTGCTTTATAAGAGGATGAAGAGCAGTCAAACTGTTCTATAGGAGGATGAAGCGCAGTCAAACTGGTTTATATGAGGATGAAGAGCAGTCAATCTGCTTTATAAGAGGATGAAGAGCAGTCAAACTTCTTTATAAAACGATGAAGAGCAGTCAAACTGTTTTATAAGAGGACGAAGAGCAGTCAAACTGATTTATAAGAGGATGAAGAGCAGTCAAAGTGATTTAAAAGAGGATGAAGAGCAGTCAAACTGCTTTATAAAAGGATGAAGAGCAGTCAAACTGATTTATAATCGGATGAACAGCAGTCAATAATCGGACGAAGAGCAGTCAAACTGTTATATAGGAGGACGAAGAGCAGTCAAACTGAATTATAATCGGATGAAGAGCAGTCAAACTGATTTATAAACGGACGAAGAGCAGTCAATAATCGGACGAAGAGCAGCCAAACTGTTCTATAGGAGGATGAAGCGCAGTCAAACTGTTTTACACGAGGATGTAGAGCAGTCAGACTGGTTTACAAGAGGATGAAGAGCAGTCAACCTGTTTTACAAGAGGTTGAAGAGCAGTCAAACTGTTTTATAAGAGGATGAAGAGCAGTCAAACTGATTTATAAGGGGGTTGAAGAGCAGTCAAACTGCTTTATAAAAGGATGAAGAGCAGTCAAACTGTTTTATAAGCAGACGAAGAGCAGTCAAACTGATTTATAATCGGACGAAGAGCAGTCAAACTGATTTATAAGAGGATGAAGAGCAGTCAAACTGATTTAAAAGAGGATGAAGAGCAGTCAAACTGCTTTATAAAAGGATGAAGAGCAGTCAAACTGATTTATAATCGGATGAACAGCAGTCAATAATCGGACGAAGAGCAGTCAAACTGTTATATAGGAGGACGAAGAGCAGTCAAACTGAATTATAATCGGATGAAGAGCAGTCAAACTGCTTTATAAAAGGATGAAGAGCAGTCAAACTGTTTTATAAGCGGACGAAGAGCAGTCAAACTGATTTATAATCGGACGAAGAGCAGTCAAACTGATTTATAAAAGGATTAAGAGCAGTCAAACTGTTTTATAAGCGGATGAACCGCAGTCAAACTGATTTATAATCGGACGAAGAGCAGTCAAACTGATTTATAAGAGGATGAAGAGCAGTCAAACTGCTTTATAAGAGGATGAAGAGCAGTCAAACTGTTCTATAGGAGGATGAAGCGCAGTCAAACTGGTTTATATGAGGATGAAGAGCAGTCAAACTATTTTATAAGAGGACGAAGAGCAGTCAAACTGCTTTATAAAACGATGAAGAGCAGTCAAACTGTTTTATAAG
Source organism: Lampris incognitus (assembly GCF_029633865.1). Lineage (NCBI taxonomy): Eukaryota > Metazoa > Chordata > Actinopteri > Lampriformes > Lampridae > Lampris > Lampris incognitus. The sequence continues at coordinate 44,768,456 of NC_079222.1, forward strand.
AGGACGAAGAGCAGTCAAACTGATTTATAAGAGGATGAAGAGCAGTCAAACTGATTTAAAAGAGGATGAAGAGCAGTCAGACTGCTTTATAAAAGGATGAAGAGCAGTCAAACTGATTTATAATCGGATGAACAGCAGTCAATAATCGGACGAAGAGCAGTCAAACTGTTATATAGGAGGACGAAGAGCAGTCAAACTGAATTATAATCGGATGAAGAGCAGTCAAACTGATTTATAAGAGGATGAAGAGCAGTCAAACTGCTTTATAAAAGGATGAAGAGCAGTCAAACTGTTTAATAAGAGGACGAAGAGCAGTCAAACTGTTTTATAAGCGGACGAACAGCAGTCAAAGTGATTTATAATCGGACGAAGAGCAGTCAAACTGATTTATAATAGGACGAAGAGCAGTCAAACGGTTTTATAAGAGGATGAAGAGCAGTCAAATTGATTTTTAAGAGGATGAAGAGCAGTCAAACGGTTTTTTAAGAGGATGAAGAGCAGTCAAATTGATTTATAAGAGGATGAAGAGCAATCAAACTGATTTATAATCGGACGACGAGCAGTCAAACTGATTTATAATCGGACGAAGAGCAGTCAAACGGTTTTATAAGAGGATGAAGAGCAGTCAAATTGATTTATAAGAGGATGAAGAGCAGTCAAACTGATTTATAAGAGGATGAAGAGCAGTCAAACTGCTTTATAAAAGGATGAAGAGCAGTCAAACTGTTTTATAAGCAGACGAAGAGCAGTCAAACTGATTTATAATCGGACGAAGAGCAGTCAAACTGATTTATAAAAGGATGAAGAGCAGTCAAACTGTTTTATAAGCGGATGAACCGCAGTCAAAATGATTTATAATCGGACGAAGAGCAGTCAAACTGATTTATAAGAGGATGAAGAGCAGTCAAACTGCTTTATAAGAGGATGAAGAGCAGTCAAACTGTTCTATAGGAGGATGAAGCGCAGTCAAACTGGTTTATATGAGGATGAAGAGCAGTCAATCTGCTTTATAAAAGGATGAAGAGCAGTCAAACTGTTTTATAAGCAGACGAAGAGCAGTCAAACTGATTTATAATCGGACGAAGAGCAGTCAAACTGATTTATAAAAGGATGAAGAGCAGTCAAACTGTTTTATAAGCGGATGAACCGCAGTCAAAATAATTTATAATCGGACGAAGAGCAGTCAAACTGATTTATAAGAGGATGAAGAGCAGTCAAACTGCTTTATAAGAGGATGAAGAGCAGTCAAACTGTTCTATAGGAGAATGAAGCGCAGTCAAACTGGTTTATATGAGGATGAAGAGCAGTCAATCTGCTTTATAAGAGGATGAAGAGCAGTCAAACTGCTTTATAAAACGATGAAGAGCAGTCAAACTGTTTTATAAGAGGACGAAGAGCAGTCAAACTGATTTATAAGAGGATGAAGAGCAGTCAAACGGTTTTATAAGAGGATGAAGAGCAGTCAAATTGATTTATAAGAGGATGAAGAGCAATCAAACTGATTTATAATCGGACGAAGAGCAGTCAAACTGATTTATAATCGGACGAAGAGCAGTCAAACGGTTTTATAAGAGGATGAAGAGCAGTCAAATTGATTTATAAGAGGATGAAGAGCAGTCAAACTGATTTATAAGAGGATGAAGAGCAGTCAAACTGATTTATAAAAGGATGAAGAGCAGTCAAACTGTTTTATAAGCGGATGAACCGCAGTCAAAATGATTTATAATCGGACGAAGAGCAGTCAAACTGATTTATAAGAGGATGAAGAGCAGTAAACTGCTTTATAAGAGGATGAAGAGCAGTCAAACTGTTCTATAGGAGGATGAAGCGCAGTCAAACTGGTTTATATGAGGATGAAGAGCAGTCAAACTGTTTTATAAGAGGACGAAGAGCAGTCAAACTGCTTTATAAAACGATGAAGAGCAGTCAAACTGTTTTATAAGAGGACGAAGAGCAGTCAAACTGATTTATAAGAGGATGAAGAGCAGTCAAACTGCTTTATAAGAGGATGAAGAGCAGTCAAACTGTTCTATAGGAGGATGAAGCGCAGTCAAACTGGTTTATATGAGGATGAAGAGCAGTCAATCTGCTTTATAAGAGGATGAAGAGCAGTCAAACTGCTTTATAAAACGATGAAGAGCAGTCAAACTGTTTTATAAGAGGACGAAGAGCAGTCAAACTGATTTATAAGAGGATGAAGAGCAGTCAAACTGATTTAAAAGAGGATGAAGAGCAGTCAAACTGCTTTATAAAAGGATGAAGAGCAGTCAAACTGATTTATAATCGGATGAACAGCAGTCAATAATCGGACGAAGAGCAGTCAAACTGTTATATAGGAGGACGAAGAGCAGTCAAACTGAATTATAATCGGATGAAGAGCAGTCAAACTGCTTTATAAAAGGATGAAGAGCAGTCAAACTGTTTTATAAGCGGACGAAGAGCAGTCAAACTGATTTATAATCGGACGAAGAGCAGTCAAACTGATTTATAAAAGGATTAAGAGCAGTCAAACTGTTTTATAAGCGGATGAACCGCAGTCAAACTGATTTATAATCGGACGAAGAGCAGTCAAACTGATTTATAAGAGGATGAAGAGCAGTCAAACTGCTTTATAAGAGGATGAAGAGCAGTCAAACTGTTCTATAGGAGGATGAAGCGCAGTCAAACTGGTTTATATGAGGATGAAGAGCAGTCAAACTGTTTTATAAGAGGACGAAGAGCAGTCAAACTGCTTTATAAAACGATGAAGAGCAGTCAAACTGTTTTATAAGAGGACGAAGAGCAGTCAAACTGATTTATAAGAGGATGAAGAGCAGTCAAACTGATTTAAAAGAGGATGAAGAGCAGTCAGACTGCTTTATAAAAGGATGAAGAGCAGTCAAACTGATTTATAATCGGATGAACAGCAGTCAATAATCGGACGAAGAGCAGTCAAACTGTTATATAGGAGGACGAAGAGCAGTCAAACTGAATTATAATCGGATGAAGAGCAGTCAAACTGATTTATAAGAGGATGAAGAGCAGTCAAACTGCTTTATAAAAGGATGAAGAGCAGTCAAACTGTTTAATAAGAGGACGAAGAGCAGTCAAACTGTTTTATAAGCGGACGAACAGCAGTCAAAGTGATTTATAATCGGACGAAGAGCAGTCAAACTGATTTATAATCGGACGAAGAGCAGTCAAACGGTTTTATAAGAGGATGAAGAGCAGTCAAATTGATTTATAAGAGGATGAAGAGCAGTCAAACGGTTTTATAAGAGGATGAAGAGCAGTCAAATTGATTTATAAGAGGATGAAGAGCAATCAAACTGATTTATAATCGGACGACGAGCAGTCAAACTGATTTATAATCGGACGAAGAGCAGTCAAACGGTTTTATAAGAGGATGAAGAGCAGTCAAATTGATTTATAAGAGGATGAAGAGCAGTCAAATTGATTTATAAAAGGATGAAGAGCAGTCAAACTGCTTTATAAAAGGATGAAGAGCAGTCAAACTGTTTTATAAGCAGACGAAGAGCAGTCAAACTGATTTATAATCGGACGAAGAGCAGTCAAACTGATTTATAAAAGGATGAAGAGCAGTCAAACTGTTTTATAAGCGGATGAACCGCAGTCAAAATGATTTATAATCGGACGAAGAGCAGTCAAACTGATTTATAAGAGGATGAAGAGCAGTCAAACTGCTTTATAAGAGGATGAAGAGCAGTCAAACTGATTTAAAAGAGGATGAAGAGCAGTCAGACTGCTTTATAAAAGGATGAAGAGCAGTCAAACTGATTTATAATCGCATGAACAGCAGTCAATAATCGGACGAAGAGCAGTCAAACTGTTATATAGGAGGACGAAGAGCAGTCAAACTGAATTATAATCGGATGAAGAGCAGTCAAACTGATTTATAAGAGGATGAAGAGCAGTCAAACTGCTTTATAAAAGGATGAAGAGCAGTCAAACTGTTTAATAAGAGGACGAAGAGCAGTCAAACTGTTTTATAAGCGGACGAACAGCAGTCAAAGTGATTTATAATCGGACGAAGAGCAGTCAAACTGATTTATAATCGGACGAAGAGCAGTCAAACGGTTTTATAAGAGGATGAAGAGCAGTCAAATTGATTTATAAGAGGATGAAGAGCAGTCAAACGGTTTTATAAGAGGATGAAGAGCAGTCAAATTGATTTATAAGAGGATGAAGAGCAATCAAACTGATTTATAATCGGACGACGAGCAGTCAAACTGATTTATAATCGGACGAAGAGCAGTCAAACGGTTTTATAAGAGGATGAAGAGCAGTCAAATTGATTTATAAGAGGATGAAGAGCAGTCAAATTGATTTATAAAAGGATGAAGAGCAGTCAAACTGCTTTATAAAAGGATGAAGAGCAGTCAAACTGTTTTATAAGCAGACGAAGAGCAGTCAAACTGATTTATAATCGGACGAAGAGCAGTCAAACTGATTTATAAAAGGATGAAGAGCAGTCAAACTGTTTTATAAGCGGATGAACCGCAGTCAAAATGATTTATAATCGGACGAAGAGCAGTCAAACTGATTTATAAGAGGATGAAGAGCAGTCAAACTGCTTTATAAGAGAATGAAGAGCAGTCAAACTGTTCTATAGGAGGATGAAGCGCAGTCAAACTGGTTTATATGAGGATGAAGAGCAGTCAATCTGCTTTATAAAAGGATGAAGAGCAGTCAAACTGTTTTATAAGCAGACGAAGAGCAGTCAAACTGATTTATAATCGGACGAAGAGCAGTCAAACTGATTTATAAAAGGATGAAGAGCAGTCAAACTGTTTTATAAGCGGATGAACCGCAGTCAAAATGATTTATAATCGGACGAAGAGCAGTCAAACTGATTTATAAGAGGATGAAGAGCAGTCAAACTGCTTTATAAGAGGATGAAGAGCAGTCAAACTGTTCTATAGGAGGATGAAGCGCAGTCAAACTGGTTTATATGAGGATGAAGAGCAGTCAATCTGCTTTATAAGAGGATGAAGAGCAGTCAAACTGCTTTATAAAACGATGAAGAGCAGTCAAACTGTTTTATAAGAGGACGAAGAGCAGTCAAACTGATTTATAAGAGGATGAAGAGCAGTCAAACTGATTTAAAAGAGGATGAAGAGCAGTCAAACTGCTTTATAAAAGGATGAAGAGCAGTCAAACTGATTTATAATCGGATGAACAGCAGTCAATAATCGGACGAAGAGCAGTCAAACTGTTATATAGGAGGACGAAGAGCAGTCAAACTGAATTATAATCGGATGAAGAGCAGTCAAACTGCTTTATAAAAGGATGAAGAGCAGTCAAACTGTTTTATAAGCGGACGAAGAGCAGTCAAACTGATTTATAATCCGACGAAGAGCAGTCAAACTGATTTATAAAAGGATTAAGAGCAGTCAAACTGTTTTATAAGCGGATGAACCGCAGTCAAACTGATTTATAATCGGACGAAGAGCAGTCAAACTGTTTTATAAGAGGATGAAGAGCAGTCAAACTGCTTTATAAGAGGATGAAGAGCTGTCAACCTGCTTTATAAAACGATGAAGAGCAGTCAAACTGTTTTATAAGAGGACGAAGAGCAGACAAACTGTTTTATAAGAGGATGAAGAGCAGTCAAACTGATTTAAAAGAGGATGAAGAGCAGTCAAACTGCTTTATAAGAGGATGAAGAGCAGTCAAATTGATTTAGAAGAGGATGAAGAGCAGTCAATAATCGGACGAAGAGCAGCCAAACTGTTCTATAGGAGGATGAAGCGCAGTCAAACTGTTTTACACGAGGATGTAGAGCAGTCAGATTGGTTTACAAGAGTATGAAGAGCAGTCAACCTGTTTTACAAGAGGTTGAAGAGCAGTCAAACTTTTTTATAAGAGGATGAAGAGCAGTCAAACTGATTTATAAGAGGATGAAGAGCAGTCAAACTGCTTTATAAAAGGATGAAGAGCAGTCAAACTGTTTTATAAGCGGACGAAGAGCAGTCAAACTGATTTATAATCGGACGAAGAGCAGTCAAACTGATTTATAAAAGGATTAAGAGCAGTCAAACTGTTTTATAAGCGGATGAACCGCAGTCAAACTGATTTATAATCGGACGAAGAGCAGTCAAACTGATTTATAAGAGGATGAAGAGCAGTCAAACTGCTTTATAAGAGGATGAAGAGCAGTCAAACTGTTCTATAGGAGGATGAAGCGCAGTCAAACTGGTTTATATGAGGATGAAGAGCAGTCAAACTGTTTTATAAGAGGACGAAGAGCAGTCAAACTGCTTTATAAAACGATGAAGAGCAGTCAAACTGTTTTATAAGAGGACGAAGAGCAGTCAAACTGATTTATAAGAGGATGAAGAGCAGTCAAACTGATTTAAAAGAGGATGAAGAGCAGTCAAACTGCTTTATAAAAGGATGAAGAGCAGTCAAACTGATTTATAATCGGATGAACAGCAGTCAATAATCGGACGAAGAGCAGTCAAACTGTTATATAGGAGGACGAAGAGCAGTCAAACTGAATTATAATCGGATGAAGAGCAGTCAAACTGATTTATAAGAGGATGAAGAGCAGTCAAACTGATTTATAAAAGGATGAAGAGCAGTCAAACTGTTTAATAAGAGGACGAAGAGCAGTCAAACTGTTTTATAAGCGGACGAACAGCAGTCAAACTGATTTATAATCGGACGAAGAGCAGTCAAACTGATTTATAATCCGACGAAGAGCAGTCAAACGGTTTTATAAGAGGATGAAGAGCAGTCAAATTGATTTTTAAGAGGATGAAGAGCAGTCAAACGGTTTTATAAGAGGATGAAGAGCAGTCAAATTGATTTATAAGAGGATGAAGAGCAATCAAAGTGATTTATAATCGGACGAAGAGCAGTCAAACTGATTTATAATCGGACGAAGAGCAGTCAAACGGTTTTATAAGCAGACGAAGAGCAGTCAAATTGATTTATAAGAGGATGAAGAGCAGTCAAACTGATTTATAAGAGGATGAAGAGCAGTCAAACTGATTTATAAAAGGATGAAGAGCAGTCAAACTGTTTTATAAGCGGATGAACCGCAGTCAAAATGATTTATAATCGGACGAAGAGCAGTCAAACTGATTTATAAGAGGATGAAGAGCAGTCAAACTGCTTTATAAGAGGATGAAGAGCAGTCAAACTGTTCTATAGGAGGATGAAGCGCAGTCAAACTGGTTTATATGAGGATGAAGAGCAGTCAATCTGCTTTATAAGAGGATGAAGAGCAGTCAAACTGCTTTATAAAACGATGAAGAGCAGTCAAACTGTTTTATAAGAGGACGAAGAGCAGTCAAACTGATTTATAAGAGGATGAAGAGCAGTCAAACTGATTTAAAAGAGGATGAAGAGCAGTCAAACTGCTTTATAAAAGGATGAAGAGCAGTCAAACGGATTTATAATCGGATGAACAGCAGTCAATAATCGGACGAAGAGCAGTCAAACTGTTATATAGGAGGACGAAGAGCAGTCAAACTGAATTATAATCGGCTGAAGAGCAGTCAAACTGCTTTATAAAAGGATGAAGAGCAGTCAAACTGTTTTATAAGCGGACGAAGAGCAGTCAAACTGATTTATAATCGGACGAAGAGCAGTCAAACTGATTTATAAAAGGATTAAGAGCAGTCAAACTGTTTTATAAGCGGATGAACCGCAGTCAAACTGATTTATAATCGGACGAAGAGCAGTCAAACTGATTTATAAGAGGATGAAGAGCAGTCAAACTGCTTTATAAGAGGATGAAGAGCAGTCAAACTGTTCTATAGGAGGATGAAGCGCAGTCAAACTGGTTTATATGAGGATGAAGAGCAGTCAAACTGTTTTATAAGAGGACGAAGAGCAGTCAAACTGCTTTATAAAACGATGAAGAGCAGTCAAACTGTTTAATAAGAGGACGAAGAGCAGTCAAACTGTTATATAGGAGGACGAAGAGCAGTCAAACTGAATTATAATCGGATGAAGAGCAGTCAAACTGATTTATAAGAGGATGAAGAGCAGTCAAACTGCTTTATAAAAGGATGAAGAGCAGTCAAACTGTTTAATAAGAGGACGAAGAGCAGTCAAACTGTTTTATAAGCGGACGAACAGCAGTCAAAGTGATTTATAATCGGACGAAGAGCAGTCAAACTGATTTATAATCGGACGAAGAGCAGTCAAACGGTTTTATAAGAGGATGAAGAGCAGTCAAATTGATTTATAAGAGGATGAAGAGCAGTCAAACGGTTTTATAAGAGGATGAAGAGTAGTCAAATTGATTTATAAGAGGATGAAGAGCAATCAAACTGATTTATAATCGGACGACGAGCAGTCAAACTGATTTATAATCGGACGAAGAGCAGTCAAACGGTTTTATAAGAGGATGAAGAGCAGTCAAATTGATTTATAAGAGGATGAAGAGCAGTCAAACTGATTTATAAGAGGATGAAGAGCAGTCAAACTGCTTTATAAAAGGATGAAGAGCAGTCAAACTGTTTTATAAGCAGACGAAGAGCAGTCAAACTGATTTATAATCGGACGAAGAGCAGTCAAACTGATTTATAAAAGGATGAAGAGCAGTCAAACTGTTTTATAAGCGGATGAACCGCAGTCAAAATGATTTATAATCGGACGAAGAGCAGTCAAACTGATTTATAAGAGGATGAAGAGCAGTCAAACTGCTTTATAAGAGGATGAAGAGCAGTCAAACTGTTCTATAGGAGGATGAAGCGCAGTCAAACTGGTTTATATGAGGATGAAGAGCAGTCAATCTGCTTTATAAGAGGATGAAGAGCAGTCAAACTGCTTTATAAAACGATGAAGAGCAGTCAAACTGTTTTATAAGAGGACGAAGAGCAGTCAAACTGATTTATAAGAGGATGAAGAGCAGTCAAACTGATTTAAAAGAGGATGAAGAGCAGTCAAACTGCTTTATAAAAGGATGAAGAGCAGTCAAACTGATTTATAATCGGATGAACAGCAGTCAATAATCGGACGAAGAGCAGTCAAACTGTTATATAGGAGGACGAAGAGCAGTCAAACTGAATTATAATCGGATGAAGAGCAGTCAAACTGCTTTATAAAAGGATGAAGAGCAGTCAAACTGTTTTATAAGCGGACGAAGAGCAGTCAAACTGATTTATAATCGGACGAAGAGCAGTCAAACTGATTTATAAAAGGATTAAGAGCAGTCAAACTGTTTTATAAGCGGATGAACCGCAGTCAAACTGATTTATAATCGGACGAAGAGCAGTCAAACTGTTTTATAAGAGGATGAAGAGCAGTCAAACTGCTTTATAAGAGGATGAAGAGCTGTCAACCTGCTTTATAAAACGATGAAGAGCAGTCAAACTGTTTTATAAGAGGACGAAGAGCAGACAAACTGTTTTATAAGAGGATGAAGAGCAGTCAAACTGATTTAAAAGAGGATGAAGAGCAGTCAAACTGCTTTATAAGAGGATGAAGAGCAGTCAAATTGATTTATAAGAGGATGAAGAGCAGTCAATAATCGGACGAAGAGCAGCCAAACTGTTCTATAGGAGGATGAAGCGCAGTCAAACTGTTTTACACGAGGATGTAGAGCAGTCAGATTGGTTTACAAGAGTATGAAGAGCAGTCAACCTGTTTTACAAGAGGTTGAAGAGCAGTCAAACTTTTTTATAAGAGGATGAAGAGCAGTCAAACTGATTTATAAGAGGATGAAGAGCAGTCAAACTGCTTTATAAAAGGATGAAGAGCAGTCAAACTGTTTTATAAGCGGACGAAGAGCAGTCAAACTGATTTATAATCGGACGAAGAGCAGTCAAACTGATTTATAAAAGGATTAAGAGCAGTCAAACTGTTTTATAAGCGGATGAACCGCAGTCAAACTGATTTATAATCGGACTAAGAGCAGTCAAACTGATTTATAAGAGGATGAAGAGCAGTCAAACTGCTTTATAAGAGGATGAAGAGCAGTCAAACTGTTCTATAGGAGGATGAAGCGCAGTCAAACTGGTTTATATGAGGATGAAGAGCAGTCAAACTGTTTTATAAGAGGACGAAGAGCAGTCAAACTGCTTTATAAAACGATGAAGAGCAGTCAAACTGTTTTATAAGAGGACGAAGAGCAGTCAAACTGATTTATAAGAGGATGAAGAGCAGTCAAACTGATTTAAAAGAGGATGAAGAGCAGTCAAACTGCTTTATAAAAGGATGAAGAGCAGTCAAACTGATTTATAATCGGATGAACAGCAGTCAATAATCGGACGAAGAGCAGTCAAACTGTTATATAGGAGGACGAAGAGCAGTCAAACTGAATTATAATCGGATGAAGAGCAGTCAAACTGATTTATAAGAGGATGAAGAGCAGTCAAACTGATTTATAAAAGGATGAAGAGCAGTCAAACTGTTTAATAAGAGGACGAAGAGCAGTCAAACTGTTTTATAAGCGGACGAACAGCAGTCAAACTGATTTATAATCGGACGAAGAGCAGTCAAACTGATTTATAATCCGACGAAGAGCAGTCAAACGGTTTTATAAGAGGATGAAGAGCAGTCAAATTGATTTATAAGAGGATGAAGAGCAGTCAAACGGTTTTATAAGAGGATGAAGAGCAGTCAAATTGATTTATAAGAGGATGAAGAGCAATCAAAGTGATTTATAATCGGACGAAGAGCAGTCAAACTGATTTATAATCGGACGAAGAGCAGTCAAACGGTTTTATAAGAGGATGAAGAGCAGTCAAATTGATTTATAAGAGGATGAAGAGCAGTCAAACTGATTTATAAGAGGATGAAGAGCAGTCAAACTGCTTTATAAAAGGATGAAGAGCAGTCAAACTGTTTTATAAGCAGACGAAGAGCAGTCAAACTGATTTATAATCGGACGAAGAGCAGTCAAACTGATTTATAAAAGGATGAAGAGCAGTCAAACTGCTTTATAAGAGGATGAAGAGCAGTCAAACTGTTCTATAGGAGGATGAAGCGCAGTCAAACTGGTTTATATGAGGATGAAGAGCAGTCAATCTGCTTTATAAGAGGATGAAGAGCAGTCAAACTGCTTTATAAAACGATGAAGAGCAGTCAAAATGATTTATAAGAGGACGAAGAGCAGTCAAACTGATTTATAAGAGGATGAAGAGCAGTCAAACTGATTTAAAAGAGGATGAAGAGCAGTCAAACTGCTTTATAAAAGGATGAAGAGCAGTCAAACTGATTTATAATCGGATGAACAGCAGTCAATAATCGGACGAAGAGCAGTCAAACTGTTATATAGGAGGACGAAGAGCAGTCAAACTGAATTATAATCGGATGAAGAGAAGTCAAACTGATTTATAAGAGGATGAAGAGCAGTCAAACTGCTTTATAAAAGGATGAAGAGCAGTCAAACTGTTTAATAAGAGGACGAACAGCAGTCAAACTGATTTATAATCGGACGAAGAGCAGTCAAACTGATTTATAATCGGACGAAGAGCAGTCAAACGGTTTTATAAGAGGATGAAGAGCAGTCAAATTGATTTATAAGAGGATGAAGAGCAGTCAAACGGTTTTATAAGAGGATGAAGAGCAGTCAAATTGATTTATAAGAGGATGAAGAGCAATCAAACTGATTTATAATCGGACGAAGAGCAGTCAAACTGATTTATAATCGGACGAAGAGCAGTCAAACGGTTTTATAAGAGGATGAAGAGCAGTCAAATTGATTTATAAGAGGATGAAGAGCAGTCAAACTGATTTATAAGAGGATGAAGAGCAGTCAAACTGATTTATAAAAGGATGAAGAGCAGTCAAACTGTTTTATAAGCGGATGAACCGCAGTCAAAATGATTTATAATCGGACGAAGAGCAGTCAAACTGATTTATAAGAGGATGAAGAGCAGTCAAACTGCTTTATAAGAGGATGAAGAGCAGTCAAACTGTTCTATAGGAGGATGAAGCGCAGTCAAACTGGTTTATATGAGGATGAAGAGCAGTCAATCTGCTTTATAAGAGGATGAAGAGCAGTCAAACTTCTTTATAAAACGATGAAGAGCAGTCAAACTGTTTTATAAGAGGACGAAGAGCAGTCAAACTGATTTATAAGAGGATGAAGAGCAGTCAAAGTGATTTAAAAGAGGATGAAGAGCAGTCAAACTGCTTTATAAAAGGATGAAGAGCAGTCAAACTGATTTATAATCGGATGAACAGCAGTCAATAATCGGACGAAGAGCAGTCAAACTGTTATATAGGAGGACGAAGAGCAGTCAAACTGAATTATAATCGGATGAAGAGCAGTCAAACTGATTTATAAACGGACGAAGAGCAGTCAATAATCGGACGAAGAGCAGCCAAACTGTTCTATAGGAGGATGAAGCGCAGTCAAACTGTTTTACACGAGGATGTAGAGCAGTCAGACTGGTTTACAAGAGGATGAAGAGCAGTCAACCTGTTTTACAAGAGGTTGAAGAGCAGTCAAACTGTTTTATAAGAGGATGAAGAGCAGTCAAACTGATTTATAAGGGGGTTGAAGAGCAGTCAAACTGCTTTATAAAAGGATGAAGAGCAGTCAAACTGTTTTATAAGCAGACGAAGAGCAGTCAAACTGATTTATAATCGGACGAAGAGCAGTCAAACTGATTTATAAGAGGATGAAGAGCAGTCAAACTGATTTAAAACAGGATGAAGAGCAGTCAAACTGCTTTATAAAAGGATGAAGAGCAGTCAAACTGATTTATAATCGGATGAACAGCAGTCAATAATCGGACGAAGAGCAGTCAAACTGTTATATAGGAGGACGAAGAGCAGTCAAACTGAATTATAATCGGATGAAGAGCAGTCAAACTGCTTTATAAAAGGATGAAGAGCAGTCAAACTGTTTTATAAGCGGACGAAGAGCAGTCAAACTGATTTATAATCGGACGAAGAGCAGTCAAACTGATTTATAAAAGGATTAAGAGCAGTCAAACTGTTTTATAAGCGGATGAACCGCAGTCAAACTGATTTATAATCGGACGAAGAGCAGTCAAACTGATTTATAAGAGGATGAAGAGCAGTCAAACTGCTTTATAAGAGGATGAAGAGCAGTCAAACTGTTCTATAGGAGGATGAAGCGCAGTCAAACTGGTTTATATGAGGATGAAGAGCAGTCAAACTATTTTATAAGAGGACGAAGAGCAGTCAAACTGCTTTATAAAACGATGAAGAGCAGTCAAACTGTTTTATAAGAGGACGAAGAGCAGTCAAACTGATTTATAAGAGGATGAAGAGCAGTCAAACTGATTTAAAAGAGGATGAAGAGCAGTCAGACTGCTTTATAAAAGGATGAAGAGCAGTCAAACTGATTTATAATCGGATGAACAGCAGTCAATAATCGGACGAAGAGCAGTCAAACTGTTATATAGGAGGACGAAGAGCAGTCAAACTGAATTATAATCGGATGAAGAGCAGTCAAACTGATTTATAAGAGGATGAAGAGCAGTCAAACTGCTTTATAAAAGGATGAAGAGCAGTCAAACTGTTTAATAAGAGGACGAAGAGCAGTCAAACTGTTTTATAAGCGGACGAACAGCAGTCAAAGTGATTTATAATCGGACGAAGAGCAGTCAAACTGATTTATAATAGGACGAAGAGCAGTCAAACGGTTTTATAAGAGGATGAAGAGCAGTCAAATTGATTTTTAAGAGGATGAAGAGCAGTCAAACGGTTTTTTAAGAGGATGAAGAGCAGTCAAATTGATTTATAAGAGGATGAAGAGCAATCAAACTGATTTATAATCGGACGACGAGCAGTCAAACTGATTTATAATCGGACGAAGAGCAGTCAAACGGTTTTATAAGAGGATGAAGAGCAGTCAAATTGATTTATAAGAGGATGAAGAGCAGTCAAACTGCTTTATAAAAGGATGAAGAGCAGTCAAACTGTTTTATAAGCAGACGAAGAGCAGTCAAACTGATTTATAATCGGACGAAGAGCAGTCAAACTGATTTATAAAAGGATGAAGAGCAGTCAAACTGTTTTATAAGCGGATGAACCGCAGTCAAAATGATTTATAATCGGACGAAGAGCAGTCAAACTGATTTATAAGAGGATGAAGAGCAGTCAAACTGCTTTATAAGAGGATGAAGAGCAGTCAAACTGTTCTATAGGAGGATGAAGCGCAGTCAAACTGGTTTATATGAGGATGAAGAGCAGTCAATCTGCTTTATAAAAGGATGAAGAGCAGTCAAACTGTTTTATAAGCAGACGAAGAGCAGTCAAACTGATTTATAATCGGACGAAGAGCAGTCAAACTGATTTATAAAAGGATGAAGAGCAGTCAAACTGTTTTATAAGCGGATGAACCGCAGTCAAAATAATTTATAATCGGACGAAGAGCAGTCAAACTGATTTATAAGAGGATGAAGAGCAGTCAAACTGCTTTATAAGAGGATGAAGAGCAGTCAAACTGTTCTATAGGAGAATGAAGCGCAGTCAAACTGGTTTATATGAGGATGAAGAGCAGTCAATCTGCTTTATAAGAGGATGAAGAGCAGTCAAACTGCTTTATAAAACGATGAAGAGCAGTCAAACTGTTTTATAAGAGGACGAAGAGCAGTCAAACTGATTTATAAGAGGATGAAGAGCAGTCAAACAAAAGGCTGAAGAGCAGTCAATCTGATTTATAATCGGACGAAGAGCAGTCAATGATCGGACGAAGAGCAGTCAAACTCTTCTATAGGAGGATGAAGCGCAGTCAAACTGTTTTACACGAGGATGTAGAGCAGTCAGACTGGTTTACAAGAGGATGAAGAGCAGTCAACCTGTTTTACAAGAGGATGAAGAGCAGTCAAACTGTATTATAAGAGGACGAAGAGCAGTCAAACTGAATTATAATCAGATGAAGAGCAGTCAAACTGTTCTATAAGAGGATGAAGAGCAGTCAAACTGTTTTATAAGAGGACGAAGAGCAGTCAAACTGTTTTATAAGCGGACGAACAGCATTCAAACTGATTTATAATCGGACGAAGAGCAGTCAAACTGATTTATAATCGGACGAAGAGCAGTCAAACGGTTTTATAAGAGGATGAAGACCAGTCAAATTGATTTATAAGAGGATGAAGATCAGTCAAACTGCTTTATAAAAGGATGAAGAGCAGTCAAACTGTTTTATACGAGATGTAGATCAGTCAAACTGTTTTACAAGAGAATGAAGAGCAGTCAAACTGTTTTATAAGCGGACGAAGAGCAGTCAAACTGATTTATAAGAGGATGAAGAGCAGTCAAACTGATTTATAATCGGACGAAGAGCAGTCAACCTGTTTTACAAGAGGATGAAGAGCAGTCAAACTGTTTTATAAGAGGATGAAGAGCAGTCAAACCGCTTTATAAAAGGATGAAGAGCAGTCTACTGTTTTATAAGAGGACGAAGAGCAGTCAAAATTATTTATAATCGGATGAAGAGCAGTCAAACAGATTTATAAGAGGATGAAGAGCAGTCAAACTGCTTTAGAAAAGGATGAAGAGCAGTCAAACTGTTTTATAAGAGGACGAAGAGCAGTCAAACTGATTTATAATCGGACGAAGAGCAGTGAACCTGTTTTACAAGAGGATGAAGCGCAGTCAAACTGGTTTATAGGAGGATGAAGAGCAGTCAAACTGTTTTATAAGAGGATGAAGAGCAGTCAAACTGATTTACAATCGGACAAAGAGCAGTCAAACTGTTCTATAGGAGGATGAAGCGCAGTCAAACTGCTTTATAGGAGGATGAAGAGCAGTCAAACTGCTTTATAGGAGGATGAAGAGCAGTCAAAATGCTTTATAAAAGGATGAAGAGCAGTCAAACTGATTTATAATCGGACGAAGAGCAGTCAAACGGTTTTATAAGAGGATGAAGAGCAGTCAAATTGATTTATAAGAGAATGAAGAGCAGTCAAACTGCTTTATAAAAGGATGAAGAGCAGTCAACCTGTTTTACAAGAGGATGAAGAGCAGTCAAACTGTTTTATAAGAGGATGAAGAGCAGTCAAACTGTTTTATAAGCGGACGAAGAGCAGTCAAACTAATTTATAAGAGGATGAAGAGCAGTCAAACTGATTTATAAGAGGATGAAGAGCAGTCAAACTGATTTATAGGAGGATGAAGAGCAGTCAAACTGTTTTATAAGCGGACGAACAGCAGTCAAACTGATTTATAATCGGACGAAGAACAGTCAAACTGATTTATAATCGGACGAAGAGCAGTCAAACGGTTTTATAAGAGGATGAAGAGCAGTCAAATTGATTTATAAGAGGATGAAGAGCAGTCAAATTGCTTTATAAAAGGATGAAGAGCAGTCAAACTGTTTTATACGAGATGTAGATCAGTCAAACTGTTTTACAAGAGAATGAAGAGCAGTCAAACTGCTTTATAAGAGGATGAAGAGCAGTCAAACTGCTTTATAAAACGATGAAGAGCAGTCAAACTGTTTTATAAGAGGACGAAGAGCAGTCAAACTGATTTATAAGAGAATGAAGAGCAGTCAAACTGATTTAAAAGAGGATGAAGAGCAGTCAAACTGCTTTATAAAAGGATGAAGAGCAGTCAAACTGATTTATAATCGGATGAACAGCAGTCAATAATCGGACGAAGAGCAGTCAAACTTATATAGGAGGACGAAGAGCAGTCAAACTGAATTATAATCGGATGAAGAGCAGTCAAACTGATTTTTAAGAGGATGAAGAGCAGTCAAACTGCTTTATAAAAGGATGAAGAGTAGTCAAACTGTTTAATAAGAGGACGAAGAGCAGTCAAACTGTTTTATAAGCGGACGAGCAGCAGTCAAACTGATTTATAATCGGACGAAGAGCAGTCAAACTGATTTGTAATCGGACGAAGAGCAGTCAAACGGTTTTATAAGAGGATGAAGAGCAGTCAAATTGATTTATAAGAGGATGAAGAGCAGTCAAACTGTTTTATACGAGGATGTAGAGCAGTCAGACTGTTTTACAAGAGGTTGAAGAGCAGTCAACCTGTTTTACAAGAGGATGAAGAGCAGTCAAACCGCTTTATAAAAGGATGAAGAGCAGTCAAACTGTTCTATACGAGGATGAAGCGCAGTCAAACTGGTTTATAGGAGGATGAAGAGCAGTCAAACTATTTTATAAGAGGATGAAGAGCAGTCAAACTGATTTATAATCTGACGAAGAGCAGTCAAACTGTTCTATAGGAGGATGAAGCGCAGTCAAACTGGTTTATAGGAGGATGAAGAGCAGTCAAACTGCTTTATAGGAGGATGAAGAGCAGTCAAACTGCTTTATAAAACGATGAAGAGCAGTCCAACTGTTTTATAAGAGGACGAAGAGCAGTCAAACTGATTTATAAGAGGATGAAGAGCAGTCAAACTGATTTATAAGAGGATGAAGAGCAGTCAAACTGCTTTATAAAAGGCTGAAGAGCAGTCAATCTGATTCATAATCGGACGAAGAGCAGTCAATGATCGGACGAAGAGCAGTCAAACTCTTCTATAGGAGGATGAAGCGCAGTCAAACTGTTTTACACGAGGATGTAGAGCAGTCAGACTGGTTTACAAGAGGATGAAGAGCAGTCAACCTGTTTTACAAGAGGATGAAGAGCAGTCAAACTGTATTATAAGAGGACGAAGAGCAGTCAAACTGAATTATAATCGGATGAAGAGCAGTCAAACTGTTCTATAAGAGGATGAAGAGCAGTCAAACTGTTTTATAAGAGGACGAAGAGCAGTCAAACTGTTTTATAAGCGGACGAACAGCATTCAAACTGATTTATAATCGGACGAAGAGCAGTCAAACTGATTTATAATCGGATGAAGAGCAGTCAAACGGTTTTATAAGAGGATGAAGAGCAGTCAAATTGATTTATAAGAGGATGAAGATCAGTCAAACTGCTTTATAAAAGGATGAAGAGCAGTCAAACTGTTTTATACGAGATGTAGATCAGTCAAACTGTTTTACAAGAGAATGAAGAGCAGTCAAACTGTTTTATAAGCGGACGAAGAGCAGTCAAACTGATTTATAAGAGGATGAAGAGCAGTCAAACTGATTTATAATCGGACGAAGAGCAGTCAACCTGTTTTACAAGAGGATGAAGAGCAGTCAAACTGTTTTATAAGAGGATGAAGAGCAGTCAAACCGCTTTATAAAAGGATGAAGAGCAGTCTACTGTTTTATAAGAGGACGAAGAGCAGTCAAAATTATTTATAATCGGATGAAGAGCAGTCAAACAGATTTATAAGAGGATGAAGAGCAGTCAAACTGCTTTAGAAAAGGATGAAGAGCAGTCAAACTGTTTTATAAGAGGACGAAGAGCAGTCAAACTGATTTATAATCGGACGAAGAGCAGTGAACCTGTTTTACAAGAGGATGAAGCGCAGTCAAACTGGTTTATAGGAGGATGAAGAGCAGTCAAACTGTTTTATAAGAGGATGAAGAGCAGTCAAACTGATTTATAATCGGACGAAGAGCAGTCAAACTGTTCTATAGGAGGATGAAGCGCAGTCAAACTGCTTTATAGGAGGATGAAGAGCAGTCAAACTGCTTTATAGGAGGATGAAGAGCAGTCAAAATGCTTTATAAAAGGATGAAGAGCAGTCAAACTGATTTATAATCGGACGAAGAGCAGTCAAACGGTTTTATAAGAGGATGAAGAGCAGTCAAATTGATTTATAAGAGAATGAAGAGCAGTCAAACTGCTTTATAAAAGGATGAAGAGCAGTCAACCTGTTTTACAAGAGGATGAAGAGCAGTCAAACTGTTTTATAAGAGGATGAAGAGCAGTCAAACTGTTTTATAAGCGGACGAAGAGCAGTCAAACTGATTTATAAGAGGATGAAGAGCAGTCAAACTGATTTATAAGAGGATGAAGAGCAGTCAAACTGATTTATAGGAGGATGAAGAGCAGTCAAACTGTTTTATAAGCGGACGAACAGCAGTCAAACTGATTTATAATCGGACGAAGAGCAGTCAAACTGATTTATAATCGGACGAAGAGCAGTCAAACGGTTTTATAAGAGGATGAAGAGCAGTCAAATTGATTTATAAGAGGATGAAGAGCAGTCAAATTGCTTTATAAAAGGATGAAGAGCAGTCAAACTGTTTTATACGA
Source organism: Lampris incognitus (assembly GCF_029633865.1). Lineage (NCBI taxonomy): Eukaryota > Metazoa > Chordata > Actinopteri > Lampriformes > Lampridae > Lampris > Lampris incognitus. The sequence goes on from NC_079222.1 coordinate 44,787,491, forward strand.
GATGTAGATCAGTCAAACTGTTTTACAAGAGAATGAAGAGCAGTCAACATGTTTTACAAGAGGATGAAGAGCAGTCAAACTGGTTTATAGGAGGATGAAGAGCAGTCAAACTGCTTTATAGGAGGATGAAGCGCAGTCAAACTGTTTTATAAGAGGACGAAGAGCAGTCAAACTGATTTATAAGAGAATGAAGAGCAGTCAAACTGATTTAAAAGAGGATGAAGAGCAGTCAAACTGCTTTATAAAAGGATGAAGAGCAGTCAAACTGATTTATAATCGGATGAACAGCAGTCAATAATCGGACGAAGAGCAGTCAAACTTATATAGGAGGACGAAGAGCAGTCAAACTGAATTATAATCGGATGAAGAGCAGTCAAACTGATTTATAAGAGGATGAAGAGCAGTCAAACTGCTTTATAAAAGGATGAAGAGTAGTCAAACTGTTTAATAAGAGGACGAAGAGCAGTCAAACTGTTTTATAAGCGGACGAACAGCAGTCAAACTGATTTATAATCGGACGAAGAGCAGTCAAACTGATTTGTAATCGGACGAAGAGCAGTCAAACGGTTTTATAAGAGGATGAAGAGCAGTCAAATTGATTTATAAGAGGATGAAGAGCAGTCAAACTGCTTTATAAAAGGATGAAGACCAGTCAAACTGTTTTATACGAGGATGTAGAGCAGTCAGACTGTTTTACAAGAGGTTGAAGAGCAGTCAACCTGTTTTACAAGAGGATGAAGAGCAGTCAAACCGCTTTATAAAAGGATGAAGAGCAGTCAAACTTTTCTATACGAGGATGAAGCGCAGTCAAACTGGTTTATAGGAGGATGAAGAGCAGTCAAACTATTTTATAAGAGGATGAAGAGCAGTCAAACTGTTTTATAATCCGACGAAGAGCAGTCAAACTGTTCTATAGGAGGATGAAGCGCAGTCAAACTGGTTTATAGGAGGATGAAGAGCAGTCAAACTGCTTTATAGGAGGATGAAGCGCAGTCAAACTGATTTATAAGAGGATGAAGAGCAGTCAAACTGCTTTATAAAAGGCTGAAGAGCAGTCAAACTGATTTATAATCGGACGAAGAGCAGTCAATGATCGGACGAAGAGCAGTCAAACTCTTCTATAGGAGGATGAAGCGCAGTCAAACTGTTTTATAGGAGGATGAAGCGCAGTCAAACTGTTTTATAAGAGGACGAAGAGCAGTCAAACTGATTTATAAGAGGATGAAGCGCAGTCAAACTGTTTTATAGGAGGATGAAGCGCAGTCAAACTGTTTTATAAGCGGACGAAGAGCAGTCAAACTGTTCTATAGGAGGATGAAGCGCAGTCAAACTGGTTTATAGGAGGATGAAGAGCAGTCAAACTGCTTTATAGGAGGATGAAGAGCAGTCAAAATGCTTTATAAAAGGATGAAGAGCAGTCAAACTGATGTATAATCGGACGAAGAGCAGTCAAACGGTTCTATAGGAGGATGAAGCGCAGTCAAACTGTTTTACACGAGGATGTAGAGCAGTCAGACTGGTTTACAAGAGTATGAAGACTAGTCAACCTGTTTTACAAGAGGTTGAAGAGCAGTCAAACTGTTTTATAAGAGGATGAAGAGCAGTCAAACTGATTTATAAGAGGATGAAGAGCAGTCAAACTGCTTTATAAAAGGATGAAGAGCAGTCAAACTGTTTTATAAGCAGACGAAGAGCAGTCAAACTGATTTATAATCGGACGAAGAGCAGTCAAACTGATTTATAAAAGGATGAAGAGCAGTCAAACTGTTTTATAAGCGGATGAACCGCAGTCAAACTGATTTATAATCGGACGAAGAGCAGTCAAACTGATTTATAAGAGGATGAAGAGCAGTCAAACTGCTTTATAAGAGGATGAAGAGCAGTCAAACTGTTATATAGGAGGATGAAGCGCAGTCAAACTGGTTTATGTGAGGATGAAGAGCAGTCAAACTGCTTTATAAGAGGATGAAGAGCAGTCAAACTGCTTTATAAAACGATGAAGAGCAGTCAAACGGTTTTATACGAGGATGTAGAGCAGTCAAACCGCTTTATAAAAGGATGAAGAGCAGTCTACTGTTTTATAAGAGGATGAAGAGCAGTCAAACAGATTTATAAGAGGATGAAGAGCAGTCAAACTGCTATAGAAAAGGATGAAGAGCAGTCAAACTGTTTTATAAGAGGACGAAGAGCAGTCAAACTGATTTATAATCGGACGAAGAGCAGTCAAACTGTTCTATACGAGGATGAAGCGCAGTCAAACTGGTTTATAGGAGGATGAAGAGCAGTCAAACTGTTTTATAAGAGGATGAAGAGCAGTCAAACTGATTTATAATCGGACGAAGAGCAGTCAAACTGTTCTATAGGAGGATGAAGCGCAGTCAAACTGGTTTATAGGAGGATGAAGAGCAGTCAAACTGCTTTATAGGAGGATGAAGAGCAGTCAAAATGCTTTATAAAAGGATGAAGAGCAGTCAAACTGATGTATAATCGGACGAAGAGCAGTCAAACGGTTCTATAGGAGGATGAAGCGCAGTCAAACTGTTTTACACGAGGATGTAGAGCAGTCAGACTGGTTTACAAGAGTATGAAGACTAGTCAACCTGTTTTACAAGAGGTTGAAGAGCAGTCAAACTGTTTTATAAGAGGATGAAGAGCAGTCAAACTGATTTATAAGAGGATGAAGAGCAGTCAAACTGCTTTATAAAAGGATGAAGAGCAGTCAAACTGTTTTATAAGCAGACGAAGAGCAGTCAAACTGATTTATAATCGGACGAAGAGCAGTCAAACTGATTTATAAAAGGATGAAGAGCAGTCAAACTGTTTTATAAGCGGATGAACCGCAGTCAAACTGATTTATAATCGGACGAAGAGCAGTCAAACTGATTTATAAGAGGATGAAGAGCAGTCAAACTGCTTTATAAGAGGATGAAGAGCAGTCAAACTGTTATATAGGAGGATGAAGCGCAGTCAAACTGGTTTATGTGAGGATGAAGAGCAGTCAAACTGCTTTATAAGAGGATGAAGAGCAGTCAAACTGCTTTATAAAACGATGAAGAGCAGTCAAACGGTTTTATACGAGGATGTAGAGCAGTCAAACCGCTTTATAAAAGGATGAAGAGCAGTCTACTGTTTTATAAGAGGATGAAGAGCAGTCAAACTGATTTATAAGAGGATGAAGAGCAGTCAAACTGCTTTATAAAAGGATGAAGAGCAGTCAAACTGATTTACAAGAGGATGAAGAGCAGTCAAACCGCTTTATAAAAGGATGAAGAGCAGTCAAACTGCTTTATAAGAGGATGAAGAGCAGTCAAACTGCTTTATAAGAGGATGAAGAGCAGTCAAACCGCTTTATAAAAGGATGAAGAGCAGTCTACTGTTTTATAAGAGGACGAAGAGCAGTCAAAATGATTTATAATCGGATGAAGAGCAGTCAAACAGATTTATAAGAGGATGAAGAGCAGTCAAACTGCTTTATAAAAGGATGAAGAGCAGTCAAACTGTTTTATAAGAGGACGAAGAGCAGTCAAACTGATTTATAATCGGATGAACAGCAGTCAATAATCCGACGAAGAGCAGTCAAACTGTTATATAGGAGGACGAAGAGCAGTCAAACTGAATTATAATCGGATGAAGAGCAGTCAAACTGATTTATAAGAGGATGAAGAGCAGTCAAACTACTTTATAAAAGGATGAAGAGCAGTCAAACTGTTTAATAAGAGGACGAAGAGCAGTCAAACTGTTTTATATGCGGACGAACAGCAGTCAAACTGATTTATAATCGGACGAAGAGCAGTCAAACTGATTTATAATCGGACGAAGAGCAGTCAAACGGTTTTATAAGAGGTTGAGGAGCAGTCAAATTGATTTATAAGAGGATGAAGAGCAGTCAAACGGTTTTATAAGAGGATGAAGAGCAGTCAAATTGATTTATAAGAGGATGAAGAGCAGTCAAACTGATTTATAATCGGACGAAGAGCAGTCAAACTGATTTATAATCGGACGAAGAGCAGTCAAACGGTTTTATAAGAGGATGAAGAGCAGTCAAATTGATTTATAAGAGGATGAAGAGCAGTCAAACTGCTTTATAAAAGGATGAAGAGCAGTCAAACTATTTTATAAGAGGACGAAGAGCAGTCAAACTGATTTATAAGAGGATGAAGAGCAGTCAAACTGATTTATAAGAGGATGAAGAGCAGTGAAGCTGCTTTATAAAACGATGAAGAGCAGTCAAACTGTTTTATAAGAGGACAAAGTGCAGTCAAACTGATTTGTAAGAGGATGAAGAGCAGTCAAACTGATTTATAAGAGGATGAAGAGCAGTCAAACCGCTTTATAAAAGGATGAAGAGCAGTCAAACTGCTTTATAAGAGGATGAAGAGCAGTCAAATTGATTTATAAGAGGATGAAGAGCAGTCAAATTGCTTTATAAAAGGATGAAGAGCAGTCAAACTGTTTTATACGAGATGTAGATCAGTCAAACTGTTTTACAAGAGAATGAAGAGCAGTCAACATGTTTTACAAGAGGATGAAGAGCAGTCAAACTGCTTCATAAGAGGATGAAGAGCAGTCAAACTGCTTTATAAAACGATGAAGAGCAGTCAAACTGTTTTATAAGAGGACGAAGAGCAGTCAAACTGATTTATAAGAGAATGAAGAGCAGTCAAACTGATTTAAAAGAGGATGAAGAGCAGTCAAACTGCTTTATAAAAGGATGAAGAGCAGTCAAACTGATTTATAATCGGATGAACAGCAGTCAATAATCGGACGAAGAGCAGTCAAACTTATATAGGAGGACGAAGAGCAGTCAAACTGAATTATAATCGGATGAAGAGCAGTCAAACTGATTTATAAGAGGATGAAGAGCAGTCAAACTGCTTTATAAAAGGATGAAGAGTAGTCAAACTGTTTAATAAGAGGACGAAGAGCAGTCAAACTGTTTTATAAGCGGACGAACAGCAGTCAAACTGATTTATAATCGGACGAAGAGCAGTCAAACTGATTTGTAATCGGACGAAGAGCAGTCAAACGGTTTTATAAGAGGATGAAGAGCAGTCAAATTGATTTATAAGAGGATGAAGAGCAGTCAAACTGCTTTATAAAAGGATGAAGACCAGTCAAACTGTTTTATACGAGGATGTAGAGCAGTCAGACTGTTTTACAAGAGGTTGAAGAGCAGTCAACCTGTTTTACAAGAGGATGAAGAGCAGTCAAACCGCTTTATAAAAGGATGAAGAGCAGTCAAACTTTTCTATACGAGGATGAAGCGCAGTCAAACTGGTTTATAGGAGGATGAAGAGCAGTCAAACTATTTTATAAGAGGATGAAGAGCAGTCAAACTGTTTTATAATCCGACGAAGAGCAGTCAAACTGTTCTATAGGAGGATGAAGCGCAGTCAAACTGGTTTATAGGAGGATGAAGAGCAGTCAAACTGCTTTATAGGAGGATGAAGAGCAGTCAAACTGCTTTATAAAACGATGAAGAGCAGTCCAACTGTTCTATAAGAGGACGAAGAGCAGTCAAACTGATTTATAAGAGGATGAAGAGCAGTCAAACTGATTTATAAGAGGATGAAGAGCAGTCAAACTGCTTTATAAAAGGCTGAAGAGCAGTCAAACTGATTTATAATCGGACGAAGAGCAGTCAATGATCGGACGAAGAGCAGTCAAACTCTTCTATAGGAGGATGAAGCGCAGTCAAACTGTTTTACACGAGGATGTAGAGCAGTCAGACTGGTTTACAAGAGGATGAAGAGCAGTCAACCTGTTTTACAAGAGGATGAAGAGCAGTCAAACTGTTTTATAAGAGAATGAAGAGCAGTCTAACTGCTTTATAAAAGGATGAAGAGCAGTCAAACTGTATTATAAGAGGACGAAGAGCAGTCAAACTGAATTATAATCGGATGAAGAGCAGTCAAACTGATTTATAAGAGGATGAAGAGCAGTCAAACTGCTTTATAAAAGGATGAAGAGCAGTCAAACTGTTTTATAAGAGGACGAAGAGCAGTCAAACTGTTTTATAAGCGGACGAACAGCAGTCAAACTGATTTATAATCGGACGAAGAGCAGTCAAACTGATTTATAATCGGACGAAGAGCAGTCAAACGGTTTTATAAGAGGATGAAGAGCAGTCAAACGGTTTTATAAGAGGATGAAGAGCAGTCAAACTGCTTTATAAAAGGATGAAGAGCAGTCAAACTGTTTTATACGAGATGTAGATCAGTCAGACTGTTTTACAAGAGAATGAAGAGCAGTCAAACTGTTTTATAAGCGGACGAAGAGCAGTCAACCTGTTTTACAAGAGGATGAAGAGCAGTCAAACTGTTTTATAAGAGGATGAAGAGCAGTCAAACCGCTTTATAATAGGATGAAGAGCAGTCTACTGTTTTATAAGAGGACGAATAGCAGTCAAAATTATTTATAATCGGATGAAGAGCAGTCAAACAGATTTATAAGAGGATGAAGAGCAGTCAAACTGCTATAGAAAAGGATGAAGAGCAGTCAAACTGTTTTATAAGAGGACGAAGAGCAGTCAAACTGATTTATAATCGGACGAAGAGCAGTCAAACTGTTCTATACGAGGATGAAGCGCAGTCAAACTGGTTTATAGGAGGATGAAGAGCAGTCAAACTGTTTTATAAGAGGATGAAGAGCAGTCAAACTGATTTATAATCGGACGAAGAGCAGTCAAACTGTTCTATAGGAGGATGAAGCGCAGTCAAACTGGTTTATAGGAGGATGAAGAGCAGTCAAACTGCTTTATAAGAGGATGAAGAGCAGTCAAAATGCTTTATAAAAGGATGAAGAGCAGTCAAACTGATGTATAATCGGACGAAGAGCAGTCAAACGGTTCTGTAGGAGGATGAAGCGCAGTCAAACTGTTTTACACGAGGATGTAGAGCAGTCAGACTGGTTTACAAGAGTATGAAGACTAGTCAACCTGTTTTACAAGAGGTTGAAGAGCAGTCAAACTGCTTTATAAAAGGATGAAGAGCAGTCAAACTGTTTTATAAGCAGACGAAGAGCAGTCAAACTGATTTATAATCGGACGAAGAGCAGTCAAACTGATTTATAAAAGGATGAAGAGCAGTCAAACTGTTTTATAAGCGGATGAACCGCAGTCAAACTGATTTATAATCGGACGAAGAGCAGTCAAACTGATTTATAAGAGGATGAAGAGCAGTCAAACTGCTTTAGAAGAGGATGAAGAGCAGTCAAACTGTTATATAGGAGGATGAAGCGCAGTCAAACTGGTTTATGTGAGGATGAAGAGCAGTCAAACTGCTTTATAAGAGGATGAAGAGCAGTCAAACTGCTTTATAAAACGATGAAGAGCAGTCAAACGGTTTTATACGAGGATGTAGAGCAGTCAAACCGCTTTATAAAAGGATGAAGAGCAGTCTACTGTTTTATAAGAGGATGAAGAGCAGTCAAACTGATTTATAAGAGGATGAAGAGCAGTCAAACTGCTTTATAAAAGGATGAAGAGCAGTCAAACTGATTTACAAGAGGATGAAGAGCAGTCAAACCGCTTTATAAAAGGATGAAGAGCAGTCAAACTGCTTTATAAGAGGATGAAGAGCAGTCAAACTGCTTTATAAGAGGATGAAGAGCAGTCAAACCGCTTTATAAAAGGATGAAGAGCAGTCTACTGTTTTATAAGAGGACGAAGAGCAGTCAAAATGATTTATAATCGGATGAAGAGCAGTCAAACAGATTTATAAGAGGATGAAGAGCAGTCAAACTGCTTTATAAAAGGATGAAGAGCAGTCAAACTGTTTTATAAGAGGACGAAGAGCAGTCAAACTGATTTATAATCGGATGAACAGCAGTCAATAATCCGACGAAGAGCAGTCAAACTGTTATATAGGAGGACGAAGAGCAGTCAAACTGAATTATAATCGGATGAAGAGCAGTCAAACTGATTTATAAGAGGATGAAGAGCAGTCAAACTACTTTATAAAAGGATGAAGAGCAGTCAAACTGTTTAATAAGAAGACGAAGAGCAGTCAAACTGTTTTATATGCGGACGAACAGCAGTCAAACTGATTTATAATCGGACGAAGAGCAGTCAAACTGATTTATAATCGGACGAAGAGCAGTCAAACGGTTTTATAAGAGGATGAGGAGCAGTCAAATTGATTTATAAGAGGATGAAGAGCAGTCAAACGGTTTTATAAGAGGATGAAGAGCAGTCAAATTGATTTATAAGAGGATGAAGAGCAGTCAAACTGATTTATAATCGGACGAAGAGCAGTCAAACTGATTTATAATCGGACGAAGAGCAGTCAAACGGTTTTATAAGAGGATGAAGAGCAGTCAAATTGATTTATAAGAGGATGAAGAGCAGTCAAACTGCTTTATAAAAGGATGAAGAGCAGTCAAACTGTTTTATAAGAGGACAAAGAGCAGTCAAACTGATTTATAAGAGGATGAAGAGCAGTCAAACTGATTTATAAGAGGATGAAGAGCAGTGAAGCTGCTTTATAAAACGATGAAGAGCAGTCAAACTGTTTTATAAGAGGACAAAGTGCAGTCAAACTGATTTGTAAGAGGATGAAGAGCAGTCAAACTGATTTATAAGAGGATGAAGAGCAGTCAAACCGCTTTATAAAAGGATGAAGAGCAGTCAAACTGCTTTATAAAAGGATGAAGAGCAGTCAAACTGTTTTATAAGAGGACGAAGAGCAGTCAAACTGTTTTATAAGCGGACGAACAGCAGTCAAACTGATTTATAATCGGACGAAGAGCAGTCAAACTGATTTATAATCGGACGAAGAGCAGTCAAACGGTTTTATAAGAGGATGAAGAGCAGTCAAACGGTTTTATAAGAGGATGAAGAGCAGTCAAACTGCTTTATAAAAGGATGAAGAGCAGTGAAACTGTTTTATACGAGATGTAGATCAGTCAGACTGTTTTACAAGAGAATGAAGAGCAGTCAAACTGTTTTATAAGCGGACGAAGAGCAGTCAACCTGTTTTACAAGAGGATGAAGAGCAGTCAAACTCTTTTATAAGAGGATGAAGAGCAGTCAAACCGCTTTATAAAAGGATGAAGAGCAGTCTACTGTTTTACAAGAGGATGAAGAGCAGTCAAACTGATTTATAAGAGGATGAAGAGCAGTCAAACTGCTTTATAAAAGGATGAAGAGCAGTCAAACTGATTTACAAGAGGATGAAGAGCAGTCAAACCGCTTTATAAAAGGATGAAGAGCAGTCAAACTGCTTTATAAGAGGATGAAGAGCAGTCAAACTGCTTTATAAGAGGATGAAGAGCATTCAAACCGCTTTATAAAAGGATGAAGAGCAGTCTACTGTTTTATAAGAGGACGAAGAGCAGTCAAAATGATTTATAATCGGATGAAGAGCAGTCAAACAGATTTATAAGAGGATGAAGAGCAGTCAAACTGCTTTATAAAAGGATGAAGAGCAGTCAAACTGTTTTATAAGAGGACGAAGAGCAGTCAAACTGATTTATAATCGGATGAACAGCAGTCAATAATCCGACGAAGAGCAGTCAAACTGTTATATAGGAGGACGAAGAGCAGTCAAACTGAATTATAATCGGATGAAGAGCAGTCAAACTGATTTATAAGAGGATGAAGAGCAGTCAAACTACTTTATAAAAGGATGAAGAGCAGTCAAACTGTTTAATAAGAGGACGAAGAGCAGTCAAACTGTTTTATATGCGGACGAACAGCAGTCAAACTGATTTATAATCGGACGAAGAGCAGTCAAACTGATTTATAATCGGACGAAGAGCAGTCAAACGGTTTTATAAGAGGATGAGGAGCAGTCAAATTGATTTATAAGAGGATGAAGAGCAGTCAAACGGTTTTATAAGAGGATGAAGAGCAGTCAAATTGATTTATAAGAGGATGAAGAGCAGTCAAACTGATTTATAATCGGACGAAGAGCAGTCAAACTGATTTATAATCGGACGAAGAGCAGTCAAACGGTTTTATAAGAGGATGAAGAGCAGTCAAATTGATTTATAAGAGGATGAAGAGCAGTCAAACTGCTTTATAAAAGGATGAAGAGCAGTCAAACTGTTTTATAAGAGGACAAAGAGCAGTCAAACTGATTTATAAGAGGATGAAGAGCAGTCAAACTGATTTATAAGAGGATGAAGAGCAGTGAAGCTGCTTTATAAAACGATGAAGAGCAGTCAAACTGTTTTATAAGAGGACAAAGTGCAGTCAAACTGATTTGTAAGAGGATGAAGAGCAGTCAAACTGATTTATAAGAGGATGAAGAGCAGTCAAACCGCTTTATAAAAGGATGAAGAGCAGTCAAACTGCTTTATAAAAGGATGAAGAGCAGTCAAACTGTTTTATAAGAGGACGAAGAGCAGTCAAACTGTTTTATAAGCGGACGAACAGCAGTCAAACTGATTTATAATCGGACGAAGAGCAGTCAAACTGATTTATAATCGGACGAAGAGCAGTCAAACGGTTTTATAAGAGGATGAAGAGCAGTCAAACGGTTTTATAAGAGGATGAAGAGCAGTCAAACTGCTTTATAAAAGGATGAAGAGCAGTGAAACTGTTTTATACGAGATGTAGATCAGTCAGACTGTTTTACAAGAGAATGAAGAGCAGTCAAACTGTTTTATAAGCGGACGAAGAGCAGTCAACCTGTTTTACAAGAGGATGAAGAGCAGTCAAACTCTTTTATAAGAGGATGAAGAGCAGTCAAACCGCTTTATAAAAGGATGAAGAGCAGTCTACTGTTTTATAAGAGGACGAAGAGCAGTCAAAATTATTTATAATCGGATGAAGAGCAGTCAAACAGATTTATAAGAGGATGAAGAGCAGTCAAACTGCTATAGAAAAGGATGAAGAGCAGTCAAACTGTTTTATAAGAGGACGAAGAGCAGTCAAACTGATTTATAATCGGACGAAGAGCAGTCAAACTGTTCTATACGAGGATGAAGCGCAGTCAAACTGGTTTATAGGAGGATGAAGAGCAGTCAAACTGTTTTATAAGAGGATGAAGAGCAGTCAAACTGATTTATAATCGGACGAAGAGCAGTCAAACTGTTCTATAGGAGGATGAAGCGCAGTCAAACTGGTTTATAGGAGGATGAAGAGCAGTCAAACTGCTTTATAGGAGGATGAAGAGCAGTCAAAATGCTTTATAAAAGGATGAAGAGCAGTCAAACTGATGTATAATCGGACGAAGAGCAGTCAAACGGTTCTGTAGGAGGATGAAGCGCAGTCAAACTGTTTTACACGAGGATGTAGAGCAGTCAGACTGGTTTACAAGAGTATGAAGACTAGTCAACCTGTTTTACAAGAGGTTGAAGAGCAGTCAAACTGTTTTATAAGAGGATGAAGAGCAGTCAAACTGATTTATAAGAGGATGAAGAGCAGTCAAACTGCTTTATAAAAGGATGAAGAGCAGTCAAACTGTTTTATAAGCAGACGAAGAGCAGTCAAACTGATTTATAATCGGACGAAGAGCAGTCAAACTGATTTATAAAAGGATGAAGAGCAGTCAAACTGTTTTATAAGCGGATGAACCGCAGTCAAACTGATTTATAATCGGACGAAGAGCAGTCAAACTGATTTATAAGAGGATGAAGAGCAGTCAAACTGCTTTATAAGAGGATGAAGAGCAGTCAAACTGTTATATAGGAGGATGAAGCGCAGTCAAACTGGTTTATGTGAGGATGAAGAGCAGTCAAACTGCTTTATAAGAGGATGAAGAGCAGTCAAACTGCTTTATAAAACGATGAAGAGCAGTCAAACGGTTTTATACGAGGATGTAGAGCAGTCAAACCGCTTTATAAAAGGATGAAGAGCAGTCTACTGTTTTATAAGAGGATGAAGAGCAGTCAAACTGATTTATAAGAGGATGAAGAGCAGTCAAACTGCTTTATAAAAGGATGAAGAGCAGTCAAACTGATTTACAAGAGGATGAAGAGCAGTCAAACCGCTTTATAAAAGGATGAAGAGCAGTCAAACTGCTTTATAAGAGGATGAAGAGCAGTCAAACTGCTTTATAAGAGGATGAAGAGCAGTCAAACCGCTTTATAAAAGGATGAAGAGCAGTCTACTGTTTTATAAGAGGACGAAGAGCAGTCAAAATGATTTATAATCGGATGAAGAGCAGTCAAACAGATTTATAAGAGGATGAAGAGCAGTCAAACTGCTTTATAAAAGGATGAAGAGCAGTCAAACTGTTTTATAAGAGGACGAAGAGCAGTCAAACTGATTTATAATCGGATGAACAGCAGTCAATAATCCGACGAAGAGCAGTCAAACTGTTATATAGGAGGACGAAGAGCAGTCAAACTGAATTATAATCGGATGAAGAGCAGTCAAACTGATTTATAAGAGGATGAAGAGCAGTCAAACTACTTTATAAAAGGATGAAGAGCAGTCAAACTGTTTAATAAGAGGACGAAGAGCAGTCAAACTGTTTTATATGCGGACGAACAGCAGTCAAACTGATTTATAATCGGACGAAGAGCAGTCAAACTGATTTATAATCGGACGAAGAGCAGTCAAACGGTTTTATAAGAGGATGAGGAGCAGTCAAATTGATTTATAAGAGGATGAAGAGCAGTCAAACGGTTTTATAAGAGGATGAAGAGCAGTCAAATTGATTTATAAGAGGATGAAGAGCAGTCAAACTGATTTATAATCGGACGAAGAGCAGTCAAACTGATTTATAATCGGACGAAGAGCAGTCAAACGGTTTTATAAGAGGATGAAGAGCAGTCAAATTGATTTATAAGAGGATGAAGAGCAGTCAAACTGCTTTATAAAAGGATGAAGAGCAGTCAAACTGTTTTATAAGAGGACAAAGAGCAGTCAAACTGATTTATAAGAGGATGAAGAGCAGTCAAACTGATTTATAAGAGGATGAAGAGCAGTGAAGCTGCTTTATAAAACGATGAAGAGCAGTCAAACTGTTTTATAAGAGGACAAAGTGCAGTCAAACTGATTTGTAAGAGGATGAAGAGCAGTCAAACTGATTTATAAGAGGATGAAGAGCAGTCAAACCGCTTTATAAAAGGATGAAGAGCAGTCAAACTGCTTTATAAAAAGGTTGAAGAGCAGTCAACCTGTTTTATAAGAGGACGAAGAGCAGTCAAACTGTTTTATAAGCGGACGAACAGCAGTCAAACTGATTTATAATCGGACGAAGAGCAGTCAAACTGATTTATAATCGGACGAAGAGCAGTCAAACGGTTTTATAAGAGGATGAAGAGCAGTCAAACGGTTTTATAAGAGGATGAAGAGGAGTCAAACTGCTTTATAAAAGGATGAAGAGCAGTGAAACTGTTTTATACGAGATGTAGATCAGTCAGACTGTTTTACAAGAGAATGAAGAGCAGTCAAACTGTTTTACAAGAGGATGAAGAGCAGTCAAACTCTTTTATAAGAGGATGAAGAGCAGTCAAACCGCTTTATAAAAGGATGAAGAGCAGTCTACTGTTTTATAAGAGGACGAAGAGCAGTCAAAATTATTTATAATCGGATGAAGAGCAGTCAAACAGATTTATAAGAGGATGAAGAGCAGTCAAACTGCTATAGAAAAGGATGAAGAGCAGTCAAACTGTTTTATAAGAGGACGAAGAGCAGTCAAACTGATTTATAATCGGACGAAGAGCAGTCAAACTGTTCTATACGAGGATGAAGCGCAGTCAAACTGGTTTATAGGAGGATGAAGAGCAGTCAAACTGTTTTATAAGAGGATGAAGAGCAGTCAAACTGATTTATAATCGGACGAAGAGCAGTCAAACTGTTCTATAGGAGGATGAAGCGCAGTCAAACTGGTTTATAGGAGGATGAAGAGCAGTCAAACTGCTTTATAGGAGGATGAAGAGCAGTCAAAATGCTTTATAAAAGGATGAAGAGCAGTCAAACGGTTCTATAGGAGGATGAAGCGCAGTCAAACTGTTTTACACGAGGATGTAGAGCAGTCAGACTGGTTTACAAGAGTATGAAGACTAGTCAACCTGTTTTACAAGAGGTTGAAGAGCAGTCAAACTGTTTTATAAGAGGATGAAGAGCAGTCAAACTGATTTATAAGAGGATGAAGAGCAGTCAAACTGCTTTATAAAAGGATGAAGAGCAGTCAAACTGTTTATAAGCAGACGAAGAGCAGTCAAACTGATTTATAATCGGACGAAGAGCAGTCAAACTGATTTATAAAAGGATGAAGAGCAGTCAAACTGTTTTATAAGCGGATGAACCGCAGTCAAACTGATTTATAATCGGACGAAGAGCAGTCAAACTGATTTATAAGAGGATGAAGAGCAGTCAAACTGCTTTATAAGAGGATGAAGAGCAGTCAAACTGTTATATAGGAGGATGAAGCGCAGTCAAACTGGTTTATGTGAGGATGAAGAGCAGTCAAACTGCTTTATAAGAGGATGAAGAGCAGTCAAACTGCTTTATAAAACGATGAAGAGCAGTCAAACGGTTTTATACGAGGATGTAGAGCAGTCAAACCGCTTTATAAAAGGATGAAGAGCAGTCTACTGTTTTATAAGAGGATGAAGAGCAGTCAAACTGATTTATAAGAGGATGAAGAGCAGTCAAACTGCTTTATAAAAGGATGAAGAGCAGTCAAACTGATTTACAAGAGGATGAAGAGCAGTCAAACCGCTTTATAAAAGGATGAAGAGCAGTCAAACTGCTTTATAAGAGGATGAAGAGCAGTCAAACTGCTTTATAAGAGGATGAAGAGCAGTCAAACCGCTTTATAAAAGGATGAAGAGCAGTCTACTGTTTTATAAGAGGACGAAGAGCAGTCAAAATGATTTATAATCGGATGAAGAGCAGTCAAACAGATTTATAAGAGGATGAAGAGCAGTCAAACTGCTTTATAAAAGGATGAAGAGCAGTCAAACTGTTTTATAAGAGGACGAAGAGCAGTCAAACTGATTTATAATCGGATGAACAGCAGTCAATAATCCGACGAAGAGCAGTCAAACTGTTATATAGGAGGACGAAGAGCAGTCAAACTGAATTATAATCGGATGAAGAGCAGTCAAACTGATTTATAAGAGGATGAAGAGCAGTCAAACTACTTTATAAAAGGATGAAGAGCAGTCAAACTGTTTAATAAGAGGACGAAGAGCAGTCAAACTGTTTTATATGCGGACGAACAGCAGTCAAACTGATTTATAATCGGACGAAGAGCAGTCAAACTGATTTATAATCGGACGAAGAGCAGTCAAACGGTTTTATAAGAGGATGAGGAGCAGTCAAATTGATTTATAAGAGGATGAAGAGCAGTCAAACGGTTTTATAAGAGGATGAAGAGCAGTCAAATTGATTTATAAGAGGATGAAGAGCAGTCAAACTGATTTATAATCGGACGAAGAGCAGTCAAACTGATTTATAATCGGACGAAGAGCAGTCAAACGGTTTTATAAGAGGATGAAGAGCAGTCAAATTGATTTATAAGAGGATGAAGAGCAGTCAAACTGCTTTATAAAAGGATGAAGAGCAGTCAAACTGTTTTATAAGAGGACGAAGAGCAGTCAAACTGATTTATAAGAGGATGAAGAGCAGTCAAACTGATTTATAAGAGGATGAAGAGCAGTGAAGCTGCTTTATAAAACGATGAAGAGCAGTCAAACTGTTTTATAAGAGGACAAAGTGCAGTCAAACTGATTTGTAAGAGGATGAAGAGCAGTCAAACTGATTTATAAGAGGATGAAGAGCAGTCAAACCGCTTTATAAAAGGATGAAGAGCAGTCAAACTGCTTTATAAGAGGATGAAGAGCAGTCAAACTGCTTTATAAGAGGATGAAGAGCAGTCAAACCGCTTTATAAAAGGATGAAGAGCAGTCTACTGTTTTATAAGAGGACGAAGAGCAGTCAAAATTATTTATAATCGGATGAAGAGCAGTCAAACAGATTTATAAGAGGATGAAGAGCAGTCAAACTGCTATAGAAAAGGATGAAGAGCAGGAAACTGTTTTATAAGAGGACGAAGAGCAGTCAAACTGATTTATAATCCGACGAAGAGCAGTCAAACTGTTCTATACGAGGATGAAGCGCAGTCAAACTGGTTTATAGGAGGATGAAGAGCAGGCAAACTGATTTATAATCGGACGAAGAGCAGTCAAACTGTTCTATAGGAGGATGAAGCGCAGTCAAACTGGTTTATAGGAGGATGAAGAGCAGTCAAACTACTTTATAGGAGGATGAAGAGCAGTCAAAATGCTTTATAAAAGGATGAAGAGCAGTCAAACTGATTTATAATCGGACGAAGAGCAGTCAAACGGTTCTATAGGAGGATGAAGCGCAGTCAAACTGTTTTACACGAGGATGTAGAGCAGTCAGACTGGTTTACAAGAGTATGAAGACTAGTCAACCTGTTTTACAAGAGGTTGAAGAGCAGTCAAACTGTTTTATAAGAGGATGAAGAGCAGTCAAACTGATTTATAAGAGGATGAAGAGCAGTCAAACTGCTTTAAAAAAGGATGAAGAGCAGTCAAACTGTTTTATAAGCAGACGAAGAGCAGTCAAACTGATTTATAATCGGACGAAGAGCAGTCAAACTGATTTATAAAAGGATGAAGAGCAGTCAAACTGTTTTATAAGCGGATGAACCGCAGTCAAACTGATTTATAATCGGACGAAGAGCAGTCAAACTGATTTATAAGAGGATGAAGAGCAGTCAAACTGCTTTATAAGAGGATGAAGAGCAGTCAAACTGTTCTATAGGAGGATGAAGCGCAGTCAAACTGGTTTATATGAGGATGAAGAGCAGTCAAACTGCTTTATAAGAGGATGAAGAGCAGGCAAACTGCTTTATAAAACGATGAAGAGCAGTCAAACTGTTTTATAAGAGGACGAAGAGCAGTCAAACTGATTTATAAGAGGATGAAGAGCAGTCAAACTGATTTAAAAGAGGATGAAGAGCAGTCAAACTGCTTTATAAAAGGATGAAGAGCAGTCAAACTGATTTATAATCGGATGAACAGCAGTCAATAATCGGACGAAGAGCAGTCAAACTGTTATATAGGAGGACGAAGAGCAGTCAAACTGAATTATAATCGGATGAAGAGCAGTCAAACTGATTTATAAGAGGATGAAGAGCAGTCAAACTGCTTTATAAAAGGATGAAGAGTAGTCAAACTGTTTAATAAGAGGACGAAGAGCAGTCAAACTGTTTTATAAGCGGACGAACAGCAGTCAAACTGATTTATAATCGGACGAAGAGCAGTCAAACTGATTTGTAATCGGACGAAGAGCAGTCAAACGGTTTTATAAGAGGATGAAGAGCAGTCAAATTGATTTATAAGAGGATGAAGAGCAGTCAAACTGCTTTATACAAGGATGAAGACCAGTCAAACTGTTTTATACGAGGATGTAGAGCAGTCAGACTGTTTTACAAGAGGTTGAAGAGCAGTCAACCTGTTTTACAAGAGGATGAAGAGCAGTCAAACCGCTTTATAAAAGGATGAAGAGCAGTCAAACTGTTCTATACGAGGATGAAGCGCAGTCAAACTGGTTTATAGGAGGATGAAGAGCAGTCAAACTATTTTATAAGAGGATGAAGAGCAGTCAAACTGATTTATAATCTGACGAAGAGCAGTCAAACTGTTCTATAGGAGGATGAAGCGCAGTCAAACTGGATATAGGAGGATGAAGAGCAGTCAAACTGCTTTATAGGAGGATGAAGAGCAGTCAAACTGCTTTATAAAACGATGAAGAGCAGTCCAACTGTTTTATAAGAGGACGAAGAGCAGTCAAACTGATTTATAAGAGGATGAAGAGCAGTCAAACTGCTTTATAAGAGGATGAAGAGCAGTCAAACTGTTATATAGGAGGATGAAGCGCAGTCAAACTGGTTTATGTGAGGATGAAGAGCAGTCAAACTGCTTTATAAGAGGATGAAGAGCAGTCAAACTGCTTTATAAAACGATGAAGAGCAGTCAAACGGTTTTATACGAGGATGTAGAGCAGTCAAACCGCTTTATAAAAGGATGAAGAGCAGTCTACTGTTTTATAAGAGGATGAAGAGCAGTCAAACTGATTTATAAGAGGATGAAGAGCAGTCAAACTG
Source organism: Lampris incognitus (assembly GCF_029633865.1). Classification (NCBI taxonomy): domain Eukaryota; kingdom Metazoa; phylum Chordata; class Actinopteri; order Lampriformes; family Lampridae; genus Lampris; species Lampris incognitus. The sequence continues at coordinate 44,805,529 of NC_079222.1, forward strand.
CTTTATAAAAGGATGAAGAGCAGTCAAACTGATTTACAAGAGGATGAAGAGCAGTCAAACCGCTTTATAAAAGGATGAAGAGCAGTCAAACTGCTTTATAAGAGGATGAAGAGCAGTCAAACTGCTTTATAAGAGGATGAAGAGCAGTCAAACCGCTTTATAAAAGGATGAAGAGCAGTCTACTGTTTTATAAGAGGACGAAGAGCAGTCAAAATGATTTATAATCGGATGAAGAGCAGTCAAACAGATTTATAAGAGGATGAAGAGCAGTCAAACTGCTTTATAAAAGGATGAAGAGCAGTCAAACTGTTTTATAAGAGGACGAAGAGCAGTCAAACTGATTTATAATCGGATGAACAGCAGTCAATAATCCGACGAAGAGCAGTCAAACTGTTATATAGGAGGACGAAGAGCAGTCAAACTGAATTATAATCGGATGAAGAGCAGTCAAACTGATTTATAAGAGGATGAAGAGCAGTCAAACTACTTTATAAAAGGATGAAGAGCAGTCAAACTGTTTAATAAGAGGACGAAGAGCAGTCAAACTGTTTTATATGCGGACGAACAGCAGTCAAACTGATTTATAATCGGACGAAGAGCAGTCAAACTGATTTATAATCGGACGAAGAGCAGTCAAACGGTTTTATAAGAGGATGAGGAGCAGTCAAATTGATTTATAAGAGGATGAAGAGCAGTCAAACGGTTTTATAAGAGGATGAAGAGCAGTCAAATTGATTTATAAGAGGATGAAGAGCAGTCAAACTGATTTATAATCGGACGAAGAGCAGTCAAACTGATTTATAATCGGACGAAGAGCAGTCAAACGGTTTTATAAGAGGATGAAGAGCAGTCAAATTGATTTATAAGAGGATGAAGAGCAGTCAAACTGCTTTATAAAAGGATGAAGAGCAGTCAAACTGTTTTATAAGAGGACGAAGAGCAGTCAAACTGATTTATAAGAGGATGAAGAGCAGTCAAACTGATTTATAAGAGGATGAAGAGCAGTGAAGCTGCTTTATAAAACGATGAAGAGCAGTCAAACTGTTTTATAAGAGGACAAAGTGCAGTCAAACTGATTTGTAAGAGGATGAAGAGCAGTCAAACTGATTTATAAGAGGATGAAGAGCAGTCAAACCGCTTTATAAAAGGATGAAGAGCAGTCAAACTGCTTTATAAGAGGATGAAGAGCAGTCAAACTGCTTTATAAGAGGATGAAGAGCAGTCAAACCGCTTTATAAAAGGATGAAGAGCAGTCTACTGTTTTATAAGAGGACGAAGAGCAGTCAAAATTATTTATAATCGGATGAAGAGCAGTCAAACAGATTTATAAGAGGATGAAGAGCAGTCAAACTGCTATAGAAAAGGATGAAGAGCAGTCAAACTGTTTTATAAGAGGACGAAGAGCAGTCAAACTGATTTATAATCCGACGAAGAGCAGTCAAACTGTTCTATACGAGGATGAAGCGCAGTCAAACTGGTTTATAGGAGGATGAAGAGCAGGCAAACTGTTTTATAAGAGGATGAAGAGCAGTCAAACTGATTTATAATCGGACGAAGAGCAGTCAAACTGTTCTATAGGAGGATGAAGCGCAGTCAAACTGGTTTATAGGAGGATGAAGAGCAGTCAAACTACTTTATAGGAGGATGAAGAGCAGTCAAAATGCTTTATAAAAGGATGAAGAGCAGTCAAACTGATTTATAATCGGACGAAGAGCAGTCAAACGGTTCTATAGGAGGATGAAGCGCAGTCAAACTGTTTTACACGAGGATGTAGAGCAGTCAGACTGGTTTACAAGAGTATGAAGACTAGTCAACCTGTTTTACAAGAGGTTGAAGAGCAGTCAAACTGTTTTATAAGAGGATGAAGAGCAGTCAAACTGATTTATAAGAGGAAGAAGAGCAGTCAAACTGCTTTATAAAAGGATGAAGAGCAGTCAAACTGTTTTATAAGCAGACGAAGAGCAGTCAAACTGATTTATAATCGGACGAAGAGCAGTCAAACTGATTTATAAAAGGATGAAGAGCAGTCAAACTGTTTTATAAGCGGATGAACCGCAGTCAAACTGATTTATAATCGGACGAAGAGCAGTCAAACTGATTTATAAGAGGATGAAGAGCAGTCAAACTGCTTTATAAGAGGATGAAGAGCAGTCAAACTGTTCTATAGGAGGATGAAGCGCAGTCAAACTGGTTTATATGAGGATGAAGAGCAGTCAAACTGCTTTATAAGAGGATGAAGAGCAGTCAAACTGCTTTATAAAACGATGAAGAGCAGTCAAACTGTTTTATAAGAGGACGAAGAGCAGTCAAACTGATTTATAAGAGGATGAAGAGCAGTCAAACTGATTTAAAAGAGGATGAAGAGCAGTCAAACTGCTTTATAAGAGGATGAAGAGCAGTCAAACTGCTTTATAAAAGGATGAAGAGCAGTCAAACTGATTTACAAGAGGATGAAGAGCAGTCAAACCGCTTTATAAAAGGATGAAGAGCAGTCAAACTGCTTTATAAGAGGATGAAGAGCAGTCAAACTGCTTTATAAGAGGATGAAGAGCAGTCAAACCGCTTTATAAAAGGATGAAGAGCAGTCTACTGTTTTATAAGAGGACGAAGAGCAGTCAAAATGATTTATAATCGGATGAAGAGCAGTCAAACAGATTTATAAGAGGATGAAGAGCAGTCAAACTGCTTTATAAAAGGATGAAGAGCAGTCAAACTGTTTTATAAGAGGACGAAGAGCAGTCAAACTGATTTATAATCGGATGAACAGCAGTCAATAATCCGACGAAGAGCAGTCAAACTGTTATATAGGAGGACGAAGAGCAGTCAAACTGAATTATAATCGGATGAAGAGCAGTCAAACTGATTTATAAGAGGATGAAGAGCAGTCAAACTACTTTATAAAAGGATGAAGAGCAGTCAAACTGTTTAATAAGAGGACGAAGAGCAGTCAAACTGTTTTATATGCGGACGAACAGCAGTCAAACTGATTTATAATCGGACGAAGAGCAGTCAAACTGATTTATAATCGGACGAAGAGCAGTCAAACGGTTTTATAAGAGGATGAGCAGCAGTCAAATTGATTTATAAGAGGATGAAGAGCAGTCAAACGGTTTTATAAGAGGATGAAGAGCAGTCAAATTGATTTATAAGAGGATGAAGAGCAGTCAAACTGATTTATAATCGGACGAAGAGCAGTCAAACTGATTTATAATCGGACGAAGAGCAGTCAAACGGTTTTATAAGAGGATGAAGAGCAGTCAAATTGATTTATAAGAGGATGAAGAGCAGTCAAACTGCTTTATAAAAGGATGAAGAGCAGTCAAACTGCTTTATAAAAGGATGAAGAGCAGTCAAACTGATTTATAAGAGGATGAAGAGCAGTCAAACTGATTTATAAGAGGATGAAGAGCAGTGAAGCTGCTTTATAAAACGATGAAGAGCAGTCAAACTGTTTTATAAGAGGACAAAGTGCAGTCAAACTGATTTGTAAGAGGATGAAGAGCAGTCAAACTGATTTATAAGAGGATGAAGAGCAGTCAAACCGCTTTATAAAAGGATGAAGAGCAGTCAAACTGCTTTATAAGAGGATGAAGAGCAGTCAAACTGCTTTATAAGAGGATGAAGAGCAGTCAAACCGCTTTATAAAAGGATGAAGAGCAGTCTACTGTTTTATAAGAGGACGAAGAGCAGTCAAAATTATTTATAATCGGATGAAGAGCAGTCAAACAGATTTATAAGAGGATGAAGAGCAGTCAAACTGCTATAGAAAAGGATGAAGAGCAGTCAAACTGTTTTATAAGAGGACGAAGAGCAGTCAAACTGATTTATAATCCGACGAAGAGCAGTCAAACTGTTCTATACGAGGATGAAGCGCAGTCAAACTGGTTTATAGGAGGATGAAGAGCAGGCAAACTGTTTTATAAGAGGATGAAGAGCAGTCAAACTGATTTATAATCGGACGAAGAGCAGTCAAACTGTTCTATAGGAGGATGAAGCGCAGTCAAACTGGTTTATAGGAGGATGAAGAGCAGTCAAACTACTTTATAGGAGGATGAAGAGCAGTCAAAATGCTTTATAAAAGGATGAAGAGCAGTCAAACTGATTTATAATCGGACGAAGAGCAGTCAAACGGTTCTATAGGAGGATGAAGCGCAGTCAAACTGTTTTACACGAGGATGTAGAGCAGTCAGACTGGTTTACAAGAGTATGAAGACTAGTCAACCTGTTTTACAAGAGGTTGAAGAGCAGTCAAACTGTTTTATAAGAGGATGAAGAGCAGTCAAACTGATTTATAAGAGGAAGAAGAGCAGTCAAACTGCTTTATAAAAGGATGAAGAGCAGTCAAACTGTTTTATAAGCAGACGAAGAGCAGTCAAACTGATTTATAATCGGACGAAGAGCAGTCAAACTGATTTATAAAAGGATGAAGAGCAGTCAAACTGTTTTATAAGCGGATGAACCGCAGTCAAACTGATTTATAATCGGACGAAGAGCAGTCAAACTGATTTATAAGAGGATGAAGAGCAGTCAAACTGCTTTATAAGAGGATGAAGAGCAGTCAAACTGTTCTATAGGAGGATGAAGCGCAGTCAAACTGGTTTATATGAGGATGAAGAGCAGTCAAACTGCTTTATAAGAGGATGAAGAGCAGTCAAACTGCTTTATAAAACGATGAAGAGCAGTCAAACTGTTTTATAAGAGGACGAAGAGCAGTCAAACTGATTTATAAGAGGATGAAGAGCAGTCAAACTGATTTAAAAGAGGATGAAGAGCAGTCAAACTGCTTTATAAAAGGATGATGAGCAGTCAAACTGATTTATAATCGGATGAACAGCAGTCAATAATCGGACGAAGAGCAGTCAAACTGTTATATAGGAGGACGAAGAGCAGTCAAACTGAATTATAATCGGATGAACAGCAGTCAAACTGCTTTATAAAAGGATGAAGAGTAGTCAAACTGTTTAATAAGAGGACGAAGAGCAGTCAAACTGTTTTATAAGCGGACGAACAGCAGTCAAACTGATTTATAATCGGACGAAGAGCAGTCAAACTTATTTGTAATCGGACGAAGAGCAGTCAAACGGTTTTATAAGAGGATGAAGAGCAGTCAAATTGATTTATAAGAGGATGAAGAGCAGTCAAACTGCTTTATACAAGGATGAAGACCAGTCAAACTGTTTTATACGAGGATGTAGAGCAGTCAGACTGTTTTACAAGAGGTTGAAGAGCAGTCAACCTGTTTTACAAGAGGATGAAGAGCAGTCAAACCGCTTTATAAAAGGATGAAGAGCAGTCAAACTGTTCTATACGAGGATGAAGCGCAGTCAAACTGGTTTATAGGAGGATGAAGAGCAGTCAAACTATTTTATAAGAGGATGAAGAGCAGTCAAACTGATTTATAATCTGACGAAGAGCAGTCAAACTGTTCTATAGGAGGATGAAGCGCAGTCAAACTGGTTTATAGGAGGATGAAGAGCAGTCAAACTGCTTTATAGGAGGATGAAGAGCAGTCAAACTGCTTTATAAAACGATGAAGAGCAGTCCAACTGTTTTATAAGAGGACGAAGAGCAGTCAAACTGATTTATAAGAGGATGAAGAGCAGTCAAACTGCTTTATAAAAGGCTGAAGAGCAGTCAATCTGATTTATAATCGGACGAAGAGCAGTCAATGATCGGACGAAGAGCAGTCAAACTCTTCTATAGGAGGATGAAGCGCAGTCAAACTGTTTTACACGAGGATGTAGAGCAGTCAGACTGGTTTACAAGAGGATGAAGAGCAGTCAACCTGTTTTACAAGAGGATGAAGAGCAGTCAAACTGTATTATAAGAGGACGAAGAGCAGTCAAACTGAATTATAATCGGATGAAGAGCAGTCAAACTGTTCTATAAGAGGATGAAGAGCAGTCAAACTGTTTTATAAGCGGACGAACAGCATTCAAACTGATTTATAATCGGACGAAGAGCAGTCAAACTGATTTATAATCGGACGAAGAGCAGTCAAACGGTTTTATAAGAGGATGAAGAGCAGTCAAATTGATTTATAAGAGGATGAAGATCAGTCAAACTGCTTTATAAAAGGATGAAGAGCAATCAAACTGTTTTATACGAGATGTAGATCAGTCAAACTGTTTTACAAGAGAATGAAGAGCAGTCAAACTGTTTTATAAGCGGACGAAGAGCAGTCAAACTGATTTATAAGAGGATGAAGAGCAGTCAAACTGATTTATAATCGGACGAAGAGCAGTCAACCTGTTTTACAAGAGGATGAAGAGCAGTCAAACTGTTTTATAAGAGGATGAAGAGCAGTCAAACCGCTTTATAAAAGGATGAAGAGCAGTCTACTGTTTTATAAGAGGACGAAGAGCAGTCAAAATTATTTATAATCGGATGAAGAGCAGTCAAACAGATTTATAAGAGGATGAAGAGCAGTCAAACTGCTTTAGAAAAGGATGAAGAGCAGTCAAACTGTTTTATAAGAGGACGAAGAGCAGTCAAACTGATTTATAATCGGACGAAGAGCAGTGAACCTGTTTTACAAGAGGATGAAGCGCAGTCAAACTGGTTTATAGGAGGATGAAGAGCAGTCAAACTGTTTTATAAGAGGATGAAGAGCAGTCAAACTGATTTATAATCGGACGAAGAGCAGTCAAACTGTTCTATAGGAGGATGAAGCGCAGTCAAACTGCTTTATAGGAGGATGAAGAGCAGTCAAACTGCTTTATAGGAGGATGAAGAGCAGTCAAAATGCTTTATAAAAGGATGAAGAGCAGTCAAACTGATTTATAATCGGACGAAGAGCAGTCAAACGGTTTTATAAGAGGATGAAGAGCAGTCAAATTGATTTATAAGAGAATGAAGAGCAGTCAAACTGCTTTATAAAAGGATGAAGAGCAGTCAACCTGTTTTACAAGAGGATGAAGAGCAGTCAAACTGTTTTATAAGAGGATGAAGAGCAGTCAAACTGTTTTATAAGCGGACGAAGAGCAGTCAAACTGATTTATAAGAGGATGAAGAGCAGTCAAACTGATTTATAAGAGGATGAAGAGCAGTCAAACTGATTTATAGGAGGATGAAGAGCAGTCAAACTGTTTTATAAGCGGACGAACAGCAGTCAAACTGATTTATAATCGGACGAAGAGCAGTCAAACTGATTTATAATCGGACGAAGAGCAGTCAAACGGTTTTATAAGAGGATGAAGAGCAGTCAAATTGATTTATAAGAGGATGAAGAGCAGTCAAATTGCTTTATAAAAGGATGAAGAGCAGTCAAACTGTTTTATACGAGATGTAGATCAGTCAAACTGTTTTACAAGAGAATGAAGAGCAGTCAAACTGTTTTATAAGCGGACGAAGAGCAGTCAAACTGATTTATAAGAGGATGAAGAGCAGTCAAACTGATTTATAATCGGACGAAGAGCAGTCAACCTGTTTTACAAGAGGAAGAAGAGCAGTCAAACTGTTTTATAAGAGGATGAAGAGCAGTCAAACCGCTTTATAAAAGGATGAAGAGCAGTCTACTGTTTTATAAGAGGACGAAGAGCAGTCAAAATTATTTATAATCGGATGAAGAGCAGTCAAACAGATTTATAAGAGGATGAAGAGCAGTCAAACTGCTTTAGAAAAGGATGAAGAGCAGTCAAACTGATTTATAAGAGGATGAAGAGCAGTGAAGCTGCTTTATAAAACGATGAAGAGCAGTCAAACTGTTTTATAAGAGGACAAAGTGCAGTCAAACTGATTTGTAAGAGGATGAAGAGCAGTCAAACTGATTTATAAGAGGATGAAGAGCAGTCAAACCGCTTTATAAAAGGATGAAGAGCAGTCAAACTGCTTTATAAGAGGATGAAGAGCAGTCAAACTGCTTTATAAGAGGATGAAGAGCAGTCAAACCGCTTTATAAAAGGATGAAGAGCAGTCTACTGTTTTATAAGAGGACGAAGAGCAGTCAAAATTATTTATAATCGGATGAAGAGCAGTCAAACAGATTTATAAGAGGATGAAGTGCAGTCAAACTGCTATAGAAAAGGATGAAGAGCAGTCAAACTGTTTTATAAGAGGACGAAGAGCAGTCAAACTGATTTATAATCCGACGAAGAGCAGTCAAACTGTTCTATACGAGGATGAAGCGCAGTCAAACTGGTTTATAGGAGGATGAAGAGCAGGCAAACTGTTTTATAAGAGGATGAAGAGCAGTCAAACTGATTTATAATCGGACGAAGAGCAGTCAAACTGTTCTATAGGAGGATGAAGCGCAGTCAAACTGGTTTATAGGAGGATGAAGAGCAGTCAAACTACTTTATAGGAGGATGAAGAGCAGTCAAAATGCTTTATAAAAGGATGAAGAGCAGTCAAACTGATTTATAATCGGACGAAGAGCAGTCAAACGGTTCTATAGGAGGATGAAGCGCAGTCAAACTGTTTTACACGAGGATGTAGAGCAGTCAGACTGGTTTACAAGAGTATGAAGACTAGTCAACCTGTTTTACAAGAGGTTGAAGAGCAGTCAAACTGTTTTATAAGAGGATGAAGAGCAGTCAAACTGATTTATAAGAGGATGAAGAGCAGTCAAACTGCTTTATAAAAGGATGAAGAGCAGTCAAACTGTTTTATAAGCAGACGAAGAGCAGTCAAACTGATTTATAATCGGACGAAGAGCAGTCAAACTGATTTATAAAAGGATGAAGAGCAGTCAAACTGTTTTATAAGCGGATGAACCGCAGTCAAACTGATTTATAATCGGACGAAGAGCAGTCAAACTGATTTATAAGAGGATGAAGAGCAGTCAAACTGCTTTATAAGAGGATGAAGAGCAGTCAAACTGTTCTATAGGAGGATGAAGCGCAGTCAAACTGGTTTATATGAGGATGAAGAGCAGTCAAACTGCTTTATAAGAGGATGAAGAGCAGTCAAACTGCTATATAAAACGATGAAGAGCAGTCAAACTGTTTTATAAGAGGACGAAGAGCAGTCAAACTGATTTATAAGAGGATGAAGAGCAGTCAAACTGATTTAAAAGAGGATGAAGAGCAGTCAAACTGCTTTATAAAAGGATGAAGAGCAGTCAAACTGATTTATAATCGGATGAACAGCAGTCAATAATCGGACGAAGAGCAGTCAAACTGTTATATAGGAGGACGAAGAGCAGTCAAACTGAATTATAATCGGATGAACAGCAGTCAAACTGCTTTATAAAATGATGAAGAGTAGTCAAACTGTTTAATAAGAGGACGAAGAGCAGTCAAACTGTTTTATAAGCGGACGAACAGCAGTCAAACTGATTTATAATCAGACGAAGAGCAGTCAAACTTATTTGTAATCGGACGAAGAGCAGTCAAACGGTTTTATAAGAGGATGAAGAGCAGTCAAATTGATTTATAAGAGGATGAAGAGCAGTCAAACTGCTTTATACAAGGATGAAGACCAGTCAAACTGTTTTATACGAGGATGTAGAGCAGTCAGACTGTTTTACAAGAGGTTGAAGAGCAGTCAACCTGTTTTACAAGAGGATGAAGAGCAGTCAAACCGCTTTATAAAAGGATGAAGAGCAGTCAAACTGTTCTATACGAGGATGAAGCGCAGTCAAACTGGTTTATAGGAGGATGAAGAGCAGTCAAACTATTTTATAAGAGGATGAAGAGCAGTCAAACTGATTTATAATCTGACGAAGAGCAGTCAAACTGTTCTATAGGAGGATGAAGCGCAGTCAAACTGGTTTATAGGAGGATGAAGAGCAGTCAAACTGCTTTATAGGAGGATGAAGAGCAGTCAAACTGCTTTATAAAACGATGAAGAGCAGTCCAACTGTTTTATAAGAGGACGAAGAGCAGTCAAACTGATTTATAAGAGGATGAAGAGCAGTCAAACTGATTTATAAGAGGATGAAGAGCAGTCAAACTGCTTTATAAAAGGCTGAAGAGCAGTCAATCTGATTTATAATCGGACGAAGAGCAGTCAATGATCGGACGAAGAGCAGTCAAACTCTTCTATAGGAGGATGAAGCGCAGTCAAACTGTTTTACACGAGGATGTAGAGCAGTCAGACTGGTTTACAAGAGGATGAAGAGCAGTCAACCTGTTTTACAAGAGGATGAAGAGCAGTCAAACTGTATTATAAGAGGACGAAGAGCAGTCAAACTGAATTATAATCGGATGAAGAGCAGTCAAACTGTTCTATAAGAGGATGAAGAGCAGTCAAACTGTTTTATAAGAGGACGAAGAGCAGTCAAACTGTTTTATAAGCGGACGAACAGCATTCAAACTGATTTATAATCGGACGAAGAGCAGTCAAACTGATTTATAATCGGACGAAGAGCAGTCAAACGGTTTTATAAGAGGATGAAGAGCAGTCAAATTGATTTATAAGAGGATGAAGATCAGTCAAACTGCTTTATAAAAGGATGAATAGCAGTCAAACTGTTTTATACGAGATGTAGATCAGTCAAACTGTTTTACAAGAGAATGAAGAGCAGTCAAACTGTTTTATAAGCGGACGAAGAGCAGTCAAACTGATTTATAAGAGGATGAAGAGCAGTCAAACTGATTTATAATCGGACGAAGAGCAGTCAACCTGTTTTAGAAGAGGATGAAGAGCAGTCAAACTGTTTTATAAGAGGATGAAGAGCAGTCAAACCGCTTTATAAAAGGATGAAGAGCAGTCTACTGTTTTATAAGAGGACGAAGAGCAGTCAAAATTATTTATAATCGGATGAAGAGCAGTCAAACAGATTTATAAGAGGATGAAGAGCAGTCAAACTGCTTTAGAAAAGGATGAAGAGCAGTCAAACTGTTTTATAAGAGGACGAAGAGCAGTCAAACTGATTTATAATCGGACGAAGAGCAGTGAACCTGTTTTACAAGAGGATGAAGCGCAGTCAAACTGGTTTATAGGAGGATGAAGAGCAGTCAAACTGTTTTATAAGAGGATGAAGAGCAGTCAAACTGATTTATAATCGGACGAAGAGCAGTCAAACTGTTCTATAGGTGGATGAAGCGCAGTCAAACTGCTTTATAGGAGGATGAAGAGCAGTCAAACTGCTTTATAGGAGGATGAAGAGCAGTCAAAATGCTTTATAAAAGGATGAAGAGCAGTCAAACTGATTTATAATCGGACGAAGAGCAGTCAAACGGTTTTATAAGAGGATGAAGAGCAGTCAAATTGATTTATAAGAGAATGAAGAGCAGTCAAACTGCTTTATAAAAGGATGAAGAGCAGTCAACCTGTTTTACAAGAGGATGAAGAGCAGTCAAACTGTTTTATAAGAGGATGAAGAGCAGTCAAACTGTTTTATAAGCGGACGAAGAGCAGTCAAACTGATTTATAAGAGGATGAAGAGCAGTCAAACTGATTTATAAGAGGATGAAGAGCAGTCAAACTGATTTATAGGAGGATGAAGAGCAGTCAAACTGTTTTATAAGCGGACGAACAGCAGTCAAACTGATTTATAATCGGACGAAGAGCAGTCAAACTGATTTATAATCGGACGAAGAGCAGTCAAACGGTTTTATAAGAGGATGAAGAGCAGTCAAATTGATTTATAAGAGGATGAAGAGCAGTCAAATTGCTTTATAAAAGGATGAAGAGCAGTCAAACTGTTTTATACGAGATGTAGATCAGTCAAACTGTTTTACAAGAGAATGAAGGGCAGTCAAACTGTTTTATAAGCGGACGAAGAGCAGTCAAACTGATTTATAAGAGGATGAAGAGCAGTCAAACTGATTTATAATCGGACGAAGAGCAGTCAACCTGTTTTACAAGAGGAAGAAGAGCAGTCAAACTGTTTTATAAGAGGATGAAGAGCAGTCAAACCGCTTTATAAAAGGATGAAGAGCAGTCTACTGTTTTATAAGAGGACGAAGAGCAGTCAAAATTATTTATAATCGGATGAAGAGCAGTCAAACAGATTTATAAGAGGATGAAGAGCAGTCAAACTGCTTTAGAAAAGGATGAAGAGCAGTCAAACTGTTTTATAAGAGGACGAAGAGCAGTCAAACTGATTTATAATCGGACGAAGAGCAGTCAAACTGTTCTATACGAGGATGAAGCGCAGTCAAACTGGTTTATAGGAGGATGAAGAGCAGTCAAACTGTTTTATAAGAGGATGAAGGGCAGTCAAACTGATTTATAATCGGACGAAGAGCAGTCAAACTGTTCTATAGGAGGATGAAGCGCAGTCAAACTGGTTTATAGGAGGATGAAGAGCAGTCAAACCGCTTTATAGGAGGATGAAGAGCAGTCAAAATGCTTTATAAAAGGATGAAGAGCAGTCAAACTGATGTATAATCGGACGAAGAGCAGTCAAACGGTTTTATAAGAGGATGAAGAGCAGTCAAATTGATTTATAAGAGAATGAAGAGCAGTCAAATTGCTTTATAAAAGGATGAAGAGCAGTCAACCTGTTTTACAAGAGGATGAAGAGCAGTCAAACTGTTTTATAAGAGGATGAAGAGCAGTCAAACTGTTTTATAAGCGGACGAAGAGCAGTCAAACTGATTTATAAGAGGATGAAGAGCAGTCAAACTGATTTATAAGAGGATGAAGAGCAGTCAAACTGATTTATAGGAGGATGAAGAGCAGTCAAACTGCTTTATAAAAGGATGAAGAGCAGTCAAACTGTTTTATAAGCGTATGAAGAGCAGTCAAACTGATTTATAATCGGACAAAGAGCAGTCGAACTGATTTATAATCGGACGAAGAGCAGTCAAACGGTTTTATAAGAGGATGAAGAGCAGTCAAATTGATTTATAAGAGAATGAAGAGCAGTCAAACTATTTTATAAAAGGATGAAGAGCAGTCAAACTGCTTTATAAAAGGATGAAGAGCAGTCAAACTGTTTTATACGAGATGTAGAGCAGTCAGACTGTTTTACAAGAGAATGAAGAGCAGTCAAACTGTTTTATAAGCGGACGAAGAGCAGTCAAACTGATTTATAAGAGGATGAAGAGCAGTCAAACTGATTTATAATCGGACGAAGAGCAGTCAACCTGTTTTACAAGAGGATGAAGAGCAGTCAAACTGTTTTATAAGAGGATGAAGAGCAGTCAAACCGCTTTATAAAAGGATGAAGAGCAGTCTACTGTTTTATAAGAGGACGAAGAGCAGTCAAAATTATTTATAATCAGACGAAGGGCAGTCAAACTGTTCTATAGGAGGATGAAGCGCAGTCAAACTGGTTTATAGGAGGATGAAGAGCAGTCAAACTGCTTTATAGGAGGATGAAGAGCAGTCAAACTGTATTATAAGAGGACGAAGAGCAGTCAAACTGAATTATAATCGGATGAAGAGCAGTCAAACTGATTTATAAGAGGATGAAGAGCAGTCAAACTGCTTTATAAAAGGATGAAGAGCAGTCAAACTGTTTTATAAGAGGACGAAGAGCAGTCAAACTGTTTTATAAGCGGACGAACAGCAGTCAAACTGATTTATAATCGGACGAAGAGCAGTCAAACTGATTTATAATCGGACGAAGAGCAGTCAAACGGTTTTATAAGAGGATGAAGAGCAGTCAAACGGTTTTATAAGAGGATGAAGAGCAGTCAAACTGCTTTATAAAAGGATGAAGAGCAGTCAAACTGTTTTATACGAGATGTAGATCAGTCAGACTGTTTTACAAGAGAATGAAGAGCAGTCAAACTGTTTTATAAGCGGACGAAGAGCAGTCAAACTGATTTATAATCGGACGAAGAGCAGTCAAACTGTTCTATACGAGGATGAAGCGCAGTCAAACTGGTTTATAGGAGGATGAAGAGCAGTCAAACTGTTTTATAAGAGGATGAAGAGCAGTCAAACTGATTTATAATCGGACGAAGAGCAGTCAAACTGTTCTATAGGAGGATGAAGCGCAGTCAAACTGGTTTATAGGAGGATGAAGAGCAGTCAAACCGCTTTATAGGAGGATGAAGAGCAGTCAAAATGCTTTATAAAAGGATGAAGAGCAGTCAAACTGATTTATAATCGGACGAAGAGCAGTCAAACGGTTTTATAAGAGGATGAAGAGCAGTCAAATTGATTTATAAGAGAATGAAGAGCAGTCAAACTGCTTTATAAAAGGATGAAGAGCAGTCAACCTGTTTTACAAGAGGATGAAGAGCAGTCAAACTGTTTTATAAGAGGATGAAGAGCAGTCAAACTGTTTTATAAGCGGACGAAGAGCAGTCAAACTGATTTATAAGAGGATGAAGAGCAGTCAAACTGATTTATAAGAGGATGAAGAGCAGTCAAACTGATTTATAGGAGGATGAAGAGCAGTCAAACTGCTTTATAAAAGGATGAAGAGCAGTCAAACTGTTTTATAAGCGTATGAAGAGCAGTCAAACTGATTTATAATCGGACAAAGAGCAGTCGAACTGATTTATAATCGGACGAAGAGCAGTCAAACGGTTTTATAAGAGGATGAAGAGCAGTCAAATTGATTTATAAGAGAATGAAGAGCAGTCAAACTATTTTATAAAAGGATGAAGAGCAGTCAAACTGCTTTATAAAAGGATGAAGAGCAGTCAAACTGTTTTATACGAGATGTAGAGCAGTCAGACTGTTTTACAAGAGAATGAAGAGCAGTCAAACTGTTTTATAAGCGGACGAAGAGCAGTCAAACTGATTTATAAGAGGATGAAGAGCAGTCAAACTGATTTATAATCGGACGAAGAGCAGTCAACCTGTTTTACAAGAGGATGAAGAGCAGTCAAACTGTTTTATAAGAGGATGAAGAGCAGTCAAACCGCTTTATAAAAGGATGAAGAGCAGTCTACTGTTTTATAAGAGGACGAAGAGCAGTCAAAATTATTTATAATCAGACGAAGGGCAGTCAAACTGTTCTATAGGAGGATGAAGCGCAGTCAAACTGGTTTATAGGAGGATGAAGAGCAGTCAAACTGCTTTATAGGAGGATGAAGAGCAGTCAAACTGTATTATAAGAGGACGAAGAGCAGTCAAACTGAATTATAATCGGATGAAGAGCAGTCAAACTGATTTATAAGAGGATGAAGAGCAGTCAAACTGCTTTATAAAAGGATGAAGAGCAGTCAAACTGTTTTATAAGAGGACGAAGAGCAGTCAAACTGTTTTATAAGCGGACGAACAGCAGTCAAACTGATTTATAATCGGACGAAGAGCAGTCAAACTGATTTATAATCGGACGAAGAGCAGTCAAACGGTTTTATAAGAGGATGAAGAGCAGTCAAACGGTTTTATAAGAGGATGAAGAGCAGTCAAACTGCTTTATAAAAGGATGAAGAGCAGTCAAACTGTTTTATACGAGATGTAGATCAGTCAGACTGTTTTACAAGAGAATGAAGAGCAGTCAAACTGTTTTATAAGCGGACGAAGAGCAGTCAACCTGTTTTACAAGAGGATGAAGAGCAGTCAAACTGTTTTATAAGAGGATGAAGAGCAGTCAAACCGCTTTATAAAAGGATGAAGAGCAGTCTACTGTTTTATAAGAGGACGAAGAGCAGTCAAAATTATTTATAATCGGATGAAGAGCAGTCAAACAGATTTATAAGAGGATGAAGAGCAGTCAAACTGCTTTAGAAAAGGATGAAGAGCAGTCAAACTGTTTTATAAGAGGACGAAGAGCAGTCAAACTGATTTATAATCGGACGAAGAGCAGTCAACCTGTTTTACAAGAGGATGAAGCGCAGTCAAACTGGTTTATAGGAGGATGAAGAGCAGTCAAACTGCTTTATAAAAGGATGAAGAGCAGTCAACCTGTTTTACAAGAGGATGAAGAGCAGTCAAACTGTTTTATAAGAGGATGAAGAGCAGTCAAACTGTTTTATAAGCGGACGAAGAGCAGTCAAACTGATTTATAAGAGGATGAAGAGCAGTCAAACTGATTTATAAGAGGATGAAGAGCAGTCAAACTGATTTATAGGAGGATGAAGAGCAGTCAAACTGTTTTATAAGCGGACGAACAGCAGTCAAACTGATTTATAATCGGATGAAGAGCAGTCAAACTGATTTATAATCGGACGAAGAGCAGTCAAACGGTTTTATAAGAGGATGAAGAGCAGTCAAATTGATTTATAAGAGGATGAAGAGCAGTCAAACTGCTTTATAAAAGGATGAAGAGCAGTCAAACTGTTTTATACGAGATGTAGATCAGTCAAACTGTTTTACAAGAGAATGAAGAGCAGTCAAACTGTTTTATAAGCGGACGAAGAGCAGTCAAACTGATTTATAAGAGGATGAAGAGCAGTCAAACTGATTTATAATCGGACGAAGAGCAGTCAACCTGTTTTACAAGAGGATGAATAGCAGTCAAACTGTTTTATAAGAGGATGAAGAGCAGTCAAACCGCTTTATAAAATGATGAAGAGCAGTCTACTGTTTTATAAGAGGACGAAGAGCAGTCAAAATGATTTATAATCGGATGAAGAGCAGTCAAACAGATTTATAAGAGGATGAAGAGCAGTCAAACTGCTTTAGAAAAGGATGAAGAGCAGTCAAACTGTTTTATAAGAGGACGAAGAGCAGTCAAACTGATTTATAATCGGACGAAGAGCAGTCAAACTGTTCTATACGAGGATGAAGCGCAGTCAAACTGGTTTATAGGAGGATGAAGAGCAGTCAAACTGTTTTATAAGAGGATGAAGAGCAGTCAAACTGATTTATAATCGGACGAAGAGCAGTCAAACTGTTCTATAGGAGGATGAAGCGCAGTCAAACTGGTTTATAGGAGGATGAAGAGCAGTCAAACTGCTTTATAGGAGGATGAAGAGCAGTCAAAATGCTTTATAAAAGGATGAAGAGCAGTCAAACTGATTTATAATCGGACGAAGAGCAGTCAAACGGTTTTATAAGAGGATGAAGAGCAGTCAAATTGATTTATAAGAGAATGAAGAGCAGTCAAACTGCTTTATAAAAGGATGAAGAGCAGTCAACCTGTTTTACAAGAGGATGAAGAGCAGTCAAACTGTTTTATAAGAGGATGAAGAGCAGTCAAACTGTTTTATAAGCGGACGAAGAGCAGTCAAACTGATTTATAAGAGGATGAAGAGCAGTCAAACTGATTTATAAGAGGATGAAGAGCAGTCAAACTGATTTATAGGAGGATGAAGAACAGTCAAACTGTTTTATAAGCGGACGAACAGCAGTCAAACTGATTTATAATCGGATGAAGAGCAGTCAAACTGATTTATAATCGGACGAAGAGCAGTCAAACGGTTTTATAAGAGGATGAAGAGCAGTCAAATTGATTTATAAGCGGACGAAGAGCAGTCAAACTGATTTATAAAAGGATGAAGAGCAGTCAAACTGATTTATAATCGGACGAAGAGCAGTCAACCTGTTTTACAAGAGGATGAAGAGCAGTCAAACTGTTTTATAAGAGGATGAAGAGCAGTCAAACCGCTTTATAAAAGGATGAAGAGCAGTCTACTGTTTTATAAGAGGACGAAGAGCAGTCAAAATGATTTATAATCGGATGAAGAGCAGTCAAACAGATTTATAAGAGGATGAAGAGCAGTCAAACTGCTTTAGAAAAGGATGAAGAGCAGTCAAACTGTTTTATAAGAGGACGAAGAGCAGTCAAACTGATTTATAATCGGACGAAGAGCAGTCAAACTGTTCTATACGAGGATGAAGCGCAGTCAAACTGGTTTATAGGAGGATGAAGAGCAGTCAAACTGTTTTATAAGAGGATGAAGAGCAGTCAAACTGATTTATAATCGGACGAAGAGCAGTCAAACTGTTCTATAGGAGGATGAAGCGCAGTCAAACTGGTTTATAGGAGGATGAAGAGCAGTCAAACTGCTTTATAGGAGGATGAAGAGCAGTCAAAATGCTTTATAAAAGGATGAAGAGCAGTCAAACTGATTTATAATCGGACGAAGAGCAGTCAAACGGTTTTATAAGAGGATGAAGAGCAGTCAAATTGATTTATAAGAGAATGAAGAGCAGTCAAACTGCTTTATAAAAGGATGAAGAGCAGTCAACCTGTTTTACAAGAGGATGAAGAGCAGTCAAACTGTTTTATAAGAGGATGAAGAGCAGTCAAACTGTTTTATAAGCGGACGAAGAGCAGTCAAACTGATTTATAAGAGGATGAAGAGCAGTCAAACTGATTTATAAGAGGATGAAGAGCAGTCAAACTGATTTATAGGAGGATGAAGAGCAGTCAAACTACTTTATAAAAGGATGAAGAGCAGTCAAACTGATTTATAATCGGACGAAGAGCAGTCAAACGGTTTTATAAGAGGATGAAGAGCAGTCAAATTGATTTATAAGAGAATGAAGAGCAGTCAAACTATTTTATAAAAGGATGAAGAGCAGTCAAACTGCTTTATAAAAGGATGAAGAGCAGTCAAACTGTTTTATACGAGATGTAGAGCAGTCAGACTGTTTTACAAGAGAATGAAGAGCAGTCAAACTGTTTTATAAGCGGACGAAGAGCAGTCAAACTGGTTTATAAGAGGATGAAGAGCAGTCAAACTGATTTATAATCGGACGAAGAGCAGTCAAACCGCTTTATAAAAGGATGAAGAGCAGTCTACTGTTTTATAAGAGGACGAAGAGCAGTCAAAATTATTTATAATCGGATGAAGAGCAGTCAAACAGATTTATAAGAGGATGAAGAGCAGTCAAACTGCTTTAGAAAAAGATGAAGAGCAGTCAAACTGTTTTATAAGAAGACGAAGAGCAGTCAAACTGATTTATAATCGGACGAAGAGCAGTCAAACTGTTCTATACGAGGATGAAGCGCAGTCAAACTGGTTTATAGGAGGATGAAGAGCAGTCAAATTGTTTAATAAGAGGATGAAGAGCAGTAAAACTTTTTTATAATCGGACGAAGAGCAGTCAAACTGTTCTATAGGAGGATGAAGCGCAGTCAAACTGGTTTATAGGAGGATGAAGAGCAGTCAAACTGCTTTATAGGAGGATGAAGAGCAGTCAAAATGCTTTATAAAAGGATGAAGAGCAGTCAAACTGACTTATAATCGGACGAAGAGCAGTCAAACTGTATTATAAGAGGATGAAGAGCAGTCAAATTGATTTATAAGAGAATGAAGAGCAGTCAAACTGCTTTATAAAAGGATGAAGAGCAGTCAACCTGTTTTACAAGAGGATGAAGAGCAGTCAAACTGTTTTATAAGAGGATGAAGAGCGGTCAAACTCTTTTATAAGCGGACGAAGAGCAGTCAAAATGATTTATAAGATGATTAAGAGCAGTCAAACTGATTTATAAGAGGATGAAGAGCAGTCAAACTGATTTATAGGAGGATGAAGAGCAGTCAAACTGCTTTATAAGAGGATGAGGAGCAGTCAAACTGCTTTATAAAAGGATGAAGAGCAGTCAAACTGTTTTATAAGCGTATGAAGAGCAGTCAAACTGTATTATAAGAGGACGAAGAGCAGTCAAACTGAATTATAATCGGATGAAGAGCAGTCAAACTGTTCTATAAGAGGATGAAGAGCAGTCAAACTGTTTTATAAGAAGACGAAGAGCAGTCAAACTGTTTTATAAGCGGACGAACAGCATTCAAACTGATTTATAATCGGACGAAGAGCAGTCAAACTGATTTATAATCGGACGAAGAGCAGTCAAACGGTTTTATAAGAGGATGAAGAGCAGTCAAATTGATTTATAAGAGGATGAAGATCAGTCAAACTGCTTTATAAAAGGATGAAGAGCAGTCAAACTGTTTTATACGAGATGTAGATCAGTCAAACTGTTTTACAAGAGAATGAAGAGCAGTCAAACTGTTTTATAAGCGGACGAAGAGCAGTCAAACTGATTTATAAGAGGATGAAGAGCAGTCAAACTGATTTATAATCGGACGAAGAGCAGTCAACCTGTTTTACAAGAGGATGAAGAGCAGTCAAACTGTTTTATAAGAGGATGAAGAGCAGTCAAACCGCTTTATAAAAGGATGAAGAGCAGTCTACTGTTTTATAAGAGGACGAAGAGCAGTCAAAATTATTTATAATCGGATGAAGAGCAGTCAAACAGATTTATAAGAGGATGAAGAGCAGTCAAACTGCTTTAGAAAAGGATGAAGAGCAGTCAAACTGTTTTATAAGAGGACGAAGAGCAGTCAAACTGATTTATAATCGGACGAAGAGCAGTGAACCTGTTTTACAAGAGGATGAAGCGCAGTCAAACTGGTTTATAGGAGGATGAAGAGCAGTCAAACTGTTTTATAAGAGGATGAAGAGCAGTCAAACTGATTTATAATCGGACGAAGAGCAGTCAAACTGTTCTATAGGAGGATGAAGCGCAGTCAAACTGCTTTATAGGAGGATGAAGAGCAGTCAAACTGCTTTATAGGAGGATGAAGAGCAGTCAAAATGCTTTATAAAAGGATGAAGAGCAGTCAAACTGATTTATAATCGGACGAAGAGCAGTCAAACGGTTTTATAAGAGGATGAAGAGCAGTCAAATTGATTTATAAGAGAATGAAGAGCAGTCAAACTGCTTTATAAAAGGATGAAGAGCAGTCAACCTGTTTTACAAGAGGATGAAGAGCAGTCAAACTGTTTTATAAGAGGATGAAGAGCAGTCAAACTGTTTTATAAGCGGACGAAGAGCAGTCAAACTGATTTATAAGAGGATGAAGAGCAGTCAAACTGATTTATAAGAGGATGAAGAGCAGTCAAACTGATTTATAGGAGGATGAAGAGCAGTCAAACTGTTTTATAAGCGGACGAACAGCAGTCAAACTGATTTATAATCGGACGAAGAGCAGTCAAACTGATTTATAATCGGACGAAGAGCAGTCAAACGGTTTTATGAGAGGATGAAGAGCAGTCAAATTGATTTATAAGAGGATGAAGAGCAGTCAAATTGCTTTATAAAAGGATGAAGAGCAGTCAAACTGTTTTATACGAGATGTAGATCAGTCAAACTGTTTTACAAGAGAATGAAGAGCAGTCAAACTGTTTTATAAGCGGACGAAGAGCAGTCAAACTGATTTATAAGAGGATGAAGAGCAGTCAAACTGATTTATAATCGGACGAAGAGCAGTCAACCTGTTTTACAAGAGGAAGAAGAGCAGTCAAACTGTTTTATAAGAGGATGAAGAGCAGTCAAACCGCTTTATAAAAGGATGAAGAGCAGTCTACTGTTTTATAAGAGGACGAAGAGCAGTCAAAATTATTTATAATCGGATGAAGAGCAGTCAAACAGATTTATAAGAGGATGAAGAGCAGTCAAACTGCTTTAGAAAAGGATGAAGAGCAGTCAAACTGTTTTATAAGAGGACGAAGAGCAGTCAAACTGATTTATAATCGGACGAAGAGCAGTCAAACTGTTCTATACGAGGATGAAGCGCAGTCAAACTGGTTTATAGGAGGATGAAGAGCAGTCAAACTGTTTTATAAGAGGATGAAGAGCAGTCAAACTGATTTATAATCGGACGAAGAGCAGTCAAACTGTTCTATAGGAGGATGAAGCGCAGTCAAACTGGTTTATAGGAGGATGAAGAGCAGTCAAACTGCTTTATAGGAGGATGAAGAGCAGTCAAAATGCTTTATAAAAGGATGAAGAGCAGTCAAACTGATTTATAATCGGACGAAGAGCAGTCAAACGGTTTTATAAGAGGATGAAGAGAAGTCAAATTGATTTATAAGAGAATGAAGAGCAGTCAAACTGCTTTATAAAAGGATGAAGAGCAGTCAACCTGTTTTACAAGAGGATGAAGAGCAGTCAAACTGTTTTATAAGAGGATGAAGAGCAGTCAAACTGTTTTATAAGCGGACGAAGAGCAGTCAAACTGATTTATAAGAGGATGAAGAGCAGTCAAACTGATTTATAAGAGGATGAAGAGCAGTCAAACTGATTTATAGGAGGATGAAGAGCAGTCAAACTGCTTTATAAAAGGATGAAGAGCAGTCAAACTGTTTTATAAGCGTATGAAGAGCAGTCAAACTGATTTATAATCGGACAAAGAGCAGTCAAACTGATTTATAATCGGACGAAGAGCAGTCAAACGGTTTTATAAGAGGATGAAGAGCAGTCAAATTGATTTATAAGAGAATGAAGAGCAGTCAAACTATTTTATAAAAGGATGAAGAGCAGTCAAACTGCTTTATAAAAGGATGAAGAGCAGTCAAACTGTTTTATACGAGATGTAGAGCAGTCAGACTGTTTTACAAGAGAATGAAGAGCAGTCAAACTGTTTTATAAGCAGACGAAGAGCAGTCAAACTGATTTATAAGAGGATGAAGAGCAGTCAAACTGATTTATAATCGGACGAAGAGCAGTCAACCTGTTTTACAAGAGGATGAAGAGCAGTCAAACTGTTTTATAAGAGGATGAAGAGCAGTCAAACCGCTTTATAAAAGGATGAAGAGCAGTCTACTGTTTTATAAGAGGACGAAGAGCAGTCAAAATTATTTATAATCGGACGAAGAGCAGTCAAACTGTTCTATAGGAGGATGAAGCGCAGTCAAACTGGTTTATAGGAGGATGAAGAGCAGTCAAACTGCTTTATAGGAGGATGAAGAGCAGTCAAACTGTATTATAAGAGGACGAAGAGCAGTCAAACTGAATTATAATCGGATGAAGAGCAGTCAAACTGATTTATAAGAGGATGAAGAGCAGTCAAACTGCTTTATAAAAGGATGAAGAGCAGTCAAACTGTTTTATAAGAGGACGAAGAGCAGTCAAACTGTTTTATAAGCGGACGAACAGCAGTCAAACTGATTTATAATCGGACGAAGAGCAGTCAAACTGATTTATAATCCGACGAAGAGCAGTCAAACGGTTTTATAAGAGGATGAAGAGCAGTCAAACGGTTTTATAAGAGGATGAAGAGCAGTCAAACTGCTTTATAAAAGGATGAAGAGCAGTCAAACTGTTTTATACGAGATGTAGATCAGTCAGACTGTTTTACAAGAGAATGAAGAGCAGTCAAACTGTTTTATAAGCGGACGAAGAGCAGTCAACCTGTTTTACAAGAGGATGAAGAGCAGTCAAACTGTTTTATAAGAGGATGAAGAGCAGTCAAACCGCTTTATAAAAGGATGAAGAGCAGTCTACTGTTTTATAAGAGGACGAAGAGCAGTCAAAATTATTTATAATCGGATGAAGAGCAGTCAAACAGATTTATAAGAGGATGAAGAGCAGTCAAACTGCTTTAGAAAAGGATGAAGAGCAGTCAAACTGTTTTATAAGAGGACGAAGAGCAGTCAAACTGATTTATAATCGGACGAAGAGCAGTCAACCTGTTTTACAAGAGGATGAAGCGCAGTCAAACTGGTTTATAGGAGGATGAAGAGCAGTCAAACTGCTTTATAAAAGGATGAAGAGCAGTCAACCTGTTTTACAAGAGGATGAAGAGCAGTCAAACTGTTTTATAAGAGGATGAAGAGCAGTCAAACTGTTTTATAAGCGGACGAAGAGCAGTCAAACTGATTTATAAGAGGATGAAGAGCAGTCAAACTGATTTATAAGAGGATGAAGAGCAGTCAAACTGATTTATAGGAGGATGAAGAGCAGTCAAACTGTTTTATAAGCGGACGAACAGCAGTCAAACTGATTTATAATCGGATGAAGAGCAGTCAAACTGATTTATAATCGGACGAAGAGCAGTCAAACGGTTTTATAAGAGGATGAAGAGCAGTCAAATTGATTTATAAGAGGATGAAGAGCAGTCAAACTGCTTTATAAAAGGATGAAGAGCAGTCAAACTGTTTTATACGAGATGTAGATCAGTCAAACTGTTTTACAAGAGAATGAAGAGCAGTCAAACTGTTTTATAAGAGGATGAAGAGCAGTCAAATTGATTTAAAAGAGGATGAAGAGCAGTCAAACTGCTTTATAAAAGGATGAAGAGCAGTCAAACTGTTTTATACGAGATGTAGATCAGTCAAACTGTTTTACAAGAGAATGAAGAGCAGTCAAACTGTTTTATAAGCGGACGAAGAGCAGTCAAACTGATTTATAAGAGGATGAAGAGCAGTCAAACTGATTTATAATCGGACGAAGAGCAGTCAACCTGTTTTACAAGAGGATGAAGAGCAGTCAAACTGTTTTATAAGAGGATGAAGAGCAGTCAAACCGCTTTATAAAAGGATGAAGAGCAGTCTACTGTTTTATAAGAGGACGAAGAGCAGTCAAAATGATTTATAATCGGATGAAGAGCAGTCAAACAGATTTATAAGAGGATGAAGAGCAGTCAAACTGCTTTAGAAAAGGATGAAAAGCAGTCAAACTGTTTTATAAGAGGACGAAGAGCAGTCAAAATTATTTATAATCGGACGAAGAGCAGTCAAACTGTTCTATACGAGGATGAAGCGCAGTCAAACTGGTTTATAGGAGGATGAAGAGCAGTCAAACTGTTTTATAAGAGGATGAAGAGCAGTCAAACTGATTTATAATCGGACGAAGAGCAGTCAAACTGTTCTATAGGAGGATGAAGCGCAGTCAAACTGGTTTATAGGAGGATGAAGAGCAGTCAAACTGCTTTATAGGAGGATGAAGAGCAGTCAAAATGCTTTATAAAAGGATGAAGAGCAGTCAAACTGATTTATAATCGGACGAAGAGCAGTCAAACGGTTTTATAAGAGGATGAAGAGCAGTCAAATTGATTTATAAGAGAATGAAGAGCAGTCAAACTGCTTTATAAAAGGATGAAGAGCAGTCAACCTGTTTTACAAGAGGATGAAGAGCAGTCAAACTGTTTTATAATCGGACGAAGAGCAGTCAAACGGTTTTATAAGAGGATGAAGAGCAGTCAAATTGATTTATAAGAGAATGAAGAGCAGTCAAACTATTTTATAAAAGGATGAAGAGCAGTCAAACTGCTTTATAAAAGGATGAAGAGCAGTCAAACTGTTTTATACGAGATTTAGAGCAGTCAGACTGTTTTACAAGAGAATGAAGAGCAGCCAAACTGTTTTATAAGCGGACGAAGAGCAGTCAAACTGGTTTATAAGAGGATGAAGAGCAGTCAAACTGATTTATAATCGGACGAAGAGCAGTCAAACCGCTTTATAAAAGGATGAAGAGCAGTCTACTGTTTTATAAGAGGACGAAGAGTAGTCAAAATTATTTATAATCGGATGAAGAGCAGTCAAACAGATTTATAAGAGGATGAAGAGCAGTCAAACTGCTTTAGAAAAAGATGAAGAGCAGTCAAACTGTTTTATAAGAAGACGAAGAGCAGTCAAACTGATTTATAATCGGACGAAGAGCAGTCAAACTGTTCTATACGAGGATGAAGCGCAGTCAAACTGGTTTATAGGAGGATGAAGAGCAGTCAAATTGTTTAATAAGAGGATGAAGAGCAGTCAAACTTTTTTATAATCGAACGAAGAGCAGTCAAACTGTTCTATAGGAGGATGAAGCGCAGTCAAACTGGTTTATAGGAGGATGAAGAGCAGTCAAACTGCTTTATAGGAGGATGAAGAGCAGTCAAAATGCTTTATAAAAGGATGAAGAGCAGTCAAACTGACTTATAATCGGACGAAGAGCAGTCAAACTGTATTATAAGAGGATGAAGAGCAGTCAAATTGATTTATAAGAGAATGAAGAGCAGTCAAACTGCTTTATAAAAGGATGAAGAGCAGTCAACCTGTTTTACAAGAGGATGAAGAGCAGTCAAACTGTTTTATAAGAGGATGAAGAGCGGTCAAACTCTTTTATAAGCGGACGAAGAGCAGTCAAAATGATTTATAAGAGGATTAAGAGCAGTCAAACTGATTTATAGGAGGATGAAGAGCAGTCAAACTGCTTTATAAGAGGATGAGGAGCAGTCAAACTGCTTTATAAAAGGATGAAGAGCAGTCAAACTGTTTTATAAGCGTATGAAGAGCAGTCAAACTGATTTATAATCGGACGAAGAGCAGTCAAACTGATTTATAATCGGACGAAGAGCAGTCAAACGGTTTTATAAGAGGATGAAGAGCAGTCAAATTGATTTATAAGAGAATGAAGAGCAGTCAAACTGCTTTATAAAAGGATGAAGAGCAGTCAACCTGTTTTACAAGAGGATGAAGAGCAGTCAAACTGATTTATAATCGGACGAAGAGCAGTCAAACTGTTTTATAATCGGACGAAGAGCAGTCAAAAGGTTTTATAAGACAATGAAGAGCAGTCAAATTGATTTATAAGAGGATGAAGAGCAGTCAAACCGCTTTATAAAAGGATGAAGAGCAGTCAAACTGTTTTATACGAGGATGTAGAGCAGTCAGATTGTTTTAAAAGAGGATGAAGAGCAGTCAACCTGTTTTACAAGAGGATGAAGAGCAGTCAAACTGTTTTATCAGAGGATGAAGAGCAGTGAAACCGCTTTATAAAAGGATGAAGAGCAGTCAAACTGTTTTATAAGAGGACGAAGAGCAGTCAAAATGATTTATAATCGGATGAAGAGCAGTCAAACTGTTTTATAAGAGGACGAAGAGCAGTCAAAATGATTTATAATCGGATGAAGAGCAGTCAAACTGATTTATAATCCGACGAAGAGCAGTCAAACTGTTCTATAGGAGGATGAAGCGCAGTCAAAGTGGTTTATAGGTGGATGAAGAGCAGACAACCTGCTTTATAAGAGGATGAAGAGCAGTCAAACTGATTTATAATAGGACGAAGAGCAGTCAAACTGTTCTATAGGACGATGAAGCGCAGTCAAACTGGTTTATAGGAGGATGAAGAGCAGTCAAACTGCTTTATAGGAGGATGAAGAGCAGTCAAACTGCTTTACAAAAGGATGAAGAGCAGTCAAACTGATTTATAATCGGATGAAGAGCAGTCAATAATCGGACGAAGAGCAGTCAAACTGTTATAAAGGAGGATGAAGCGCAGTCAAACTGTTTTACACGAGGATATAGAGCAGTCAGACTGGTTTACAAGAGGATGAATAGCAGTCAACCTGTTTTACAAGAGGTTGAAGAGCAGTCAAACTGTTTTATAAGAGGATGAAGAGCAGTCAAACAGATTTATAAGAGGATGAAGAGCAGTCAAACTGCTTTATAAAAGGATGAAGAGCAGTCAAACTGTTTTATAAGCGGACGAAGAGCAGTCAAACAGTTTTATAAGAGGACGAAGAGCAGTCAAAATGATTTATAATCGGATGAAGAGCAGTCAAACAGATTTATAAGAGGATGAAGAGCAGTCAAACTGCTTTAGAAAAGGATGAAGAGCAGTCAAACTGTTTTATAAGAGGACGAAGAGCAGTCAAACTGATTTATAATCGGATGAACAGCAGTCAATAATCGGACGAAGAGCAGTCAAACTGTTATATAGGAGGTCGAAGAGCAGTCAAACTGAATTATAATCGGATGAAGAGCAGTCAAACTGATTTATAAGAGGATGAAGAGCAGTCAAACTGCTTTATAAAAGGATGAAGAGCAGTCAAACTGTTTATTAAGCGGACGAACAGCAGTCAAACTGATTTATAATCGGACGAAGAGCAGTCAAACTGATTTATAATCGGACGAAGAGCAGTCAAACGGTTTTATGATAGGATGAAGAGCAGTCAAATTGATTTATAAGAGGATGAAGAGCAGTCAACGGTTTTTTTAAGAGGATGAAGAGCAGTCAAATTGATTTATAAGAGGATGAAGAGCAGTCAAACTGATTTATAATCGGACGAAGAGCAGTCAAACTGATTTATAATAGGACGAAGAGCAGTCAAACGGTTTCATAAGAGGATGAAGAGCAGTCAAACAGATTTATAAGAGGATGAAGAGCAGTCAAACTGCTTTAGAAAAGGATGAAGAGCAGTCAAACTGCTTTATAAAAGGATGAAGAGCAGTCAAACTGTTTTATAAGAGGACGAAGAGCAGTCAAACTGATTTATAAGAGGATGAAGAGCAGTCAAACTGATTTATAAGAGGATGAAGAGCAGTCAAACTGTTTTATAAGCGGATGAACCGCAGTCAAACTGATTTATAATCGGACGAAGAGCAGTCAAACTGATTTATAAGAGGATGAAGAGCAGTCAAACTGCTTTATAAGAGGATGAAGAGCAGTCAAACTGTTCTATAGGAGGATGAAGCGCAGTCAAACTGGTTTATATGAGGATGAAGAGCAGTCAAACTGCTTTATAAGAAGATGAAGAGCAGTCAAACTGCTTTATAAAACGATGAAGAGCAGTCAAACTGTTTTATAAGAGGACGAAGAGCAGTCAAACTGATTTATAAGAGGATGGAGAGCAGTCAAACTGATTTAAAAGAGGATGAAGAGCAGTCAAACTGCTTTATAAAAGGATGAAGAGCAGTCAAACTGATTTATAATCGGATGAACAGCAGTCAATAATCGGACGAAGAGCAGTCAAACTGTTATATAGGAGGACGAAGAGCAGTCAAACTGAATTATAATCGGATGAAGAGCAGTCAAACTGATTTATAAGAGGATGAAGAGCAGTCAAACTGCTTTATAAAAGCATGAAGAGTAGTCAAACTGTTTAATAAAAGACGAAGAGCAGTCAAACTGTTTTATAAGCGGACGAACAGCAGTCAAACTGATTTATAATCGGACGAAGAGCAGTCAAAATGATTTGTAATCGGACGAAGAGCAGTCAAACGGTTTTATAAGAGGATGAGGAGCAGTCAAATTGATTTATAAGAGGATGAAGAGCAGTCAAACTGCTTTATAAAAGGATGAAGACCAGTCAAACTGTTTTATACGAGGATGTAGAGCAGTCAGACTGTTTTACAAGAGGTTGAAGAGCAGTCAACCTGTTTTACAAGAGGATGAAGAGCAGTCAAAATGCTTTATAAAAGGATGAAGAGCAGTCAAACTGATTTATAATCGGACGAAGAGCAGTCAATCGGTTTTATAAGAGGATGAAGAGCAGTCAAATTGATTTATAAGAGAATGAAGAGCAGTCAAACTGCTTTATAAAAGGATGAAGAGCAGTCAACCTGTTTTACAAGAGGATGAAGAGCAGTCAAACTGTTTTATAAGAGGATGTAGAGCAGTCAAACTGTATTATAAGCGGACGAAGAGCAGTCAAACTGATTTATAAGAGGATGAAGAGCAGTCAAACTGATTTATAAGAGGATGAAGAGCAGTCAAACTGATTTATAGGAGGATGAAGAGCAGTCAAACTGTTTTATAAGCGGACGAACAGCAGTCAAACTGATTTATAATCGGACGAAGAGCAGTCAAACTGATTTATAATCGGACGAAGAGCAGTCAAACGGTTTTATAAGAGGATGAAGAGCAGTCAAATTGATTTAAGAGAGGATGAAGAGCAGTCAAACTGCTTTATAAAAGGATGAAGAGCAGTCAAACTGTTTTATACGAGATGTAGATCAGTCAAACTGTTTTACAAGAGAATGAAGAGCAGTCAAACTGTTTTATAAGCGGACGAAGAGCAGTCAAACTGATTTATAAGAGGATGAAGAGCAGTCAAACTGATTTATAATCGGACGAAGAGCAGTCAACCTGTTTTACAAGAGGATGAAGAGCAGTCAAACTGTTTTATAAGAGGATGAAGAGCAGTCAAACCGCTTTATAAAAGGATGAAGAGCAGTCTACTGTTTTATAAGAGGACGAAGAGCAGTCAAAATTATTTATAATCGGATGAAGAGCAGTCAAACAGATTTATAAGAGGATGAAGAGCAGTCAAACTGCTTTAGAAAAGTATGAAGAGCAGTCAAACTGTTTTATAAGAGGACGAAGAGCAGTCAAACTGATTTATAATCGGACGAAGAGCAGTCAAACTGTTCTATACGAGGATGAAGCGCAGTCAAACTGGTTTATAGGAGGATGAAGAGCAGTCAAACTGTTTTATAAGAGGATGAAGAGCAGTCAAACTGATTTATAATCGGACGAAGAGCAGTCAAACTGTTCTATAGGAGGATGAAGCGCAGTCAAACTGGTTTATAGGAGGATGAAGAGCAGTCAAACTGCTTTATAGGAGGATGAAGAGCAGTCAAAATGCTTTATAAAAGGATGAAGAGCAGTCAAACTGATTTATAATCGGACGAAGAGCAGTCAAACGGTTTTATAAGAGGATGAAGAGCAGTCAAATTGATTTATAAGAGAATGAAGAGCAGTCAAACTGCTTTATAAAAGGATGAAGAGCAGTCAACCTGTTTTACAAGAGGATGAAGAGCAGTCAAACTGTTTTATAAGAGGATGAAGAGCAGTCAAACTGTTTTATAAGCGGACGAAGAGCAGTCAAACTGATTTATAAGAGGATGAAGAGCAGTCAAACTGATTTATAAGAGGATGAAGAGCAGTCAAACTGATTTATAGGAGGATGAAGAGCAGTCAAACTGCTTTATAAAAGGATGAAGAGCAGTCAAACTGTTTTATAAGCGTATGAAGAGCAGTCAAACTGATTTATAATCGGACAAAGAGCAGTCAAACTGATTTATAATCGGACGAAGAGCAGTCAAACGGTTTTATAAGAGGATGAAGAGCAGTCAAATTGATTTATAAGAGAATGAAGAGCAGTCAAACTATTTTATAAAAGGATGAAGAGCAGTCAAACTGCTTTATAAAAGGATGAAGAGCAGTCAAACTGTTTTATACGAGATGTAGAGCAGTCAGACTGTTTTACAAGAGAATGAAGAGCAGTCAAACTGTTTTATAAGCGGACGAAGAGCAGTCAAACTGATTTATAATCGGATGAACAGCAGTCAATAATCGGACGAAGAGCAGTCAAACTGTTATATAGGAGGTCGAAGAGCAGTCAAACTGAATTATAATCGGATGAAGAGCAGTCAAACTGGTTTATAAGAGGATGAAGAGCAGTCAAACTGCTTTATAAAAGGATGAAGAGCAGTCAAACTGTTTATTAAGCGGACGAACAGCAGTCAAACTGATTTATAATCGGACGAAGAGCAGTCAAACTGATTTATAATCGGACGAAGAGCAGTCAAACGGTTTTATGATAGGATGAAGAGCAGTCAAATTGATTTATAAGAGGATGAAGAGCAGTCAAACGGTTTTTTTAAGAGGATGAAGAGCAGTCAAATTGATTTATAAGAGGATGAAGAGCAGTCAAACTGATTTATAATCGGACGAAGAGCAGTCAAACTGATTTATAATAGGACGAAGAGCAGTCAAACGGTTTTATAAGAGGATGAAGAGCAGTCAAATTGATTTATAAGAGGATGAAGAGCAGTCAAACTGCTTTATAAAAGGATGAAGAGCAGTCAAACTGTTTTATAAGAGGACGAAGAGCAGTCAAACTGATTTATAAGAGGATGAAGAGCAGTCAAACTGATTTATTAGAGGATGAAGAGCAGTCAAACTGTTTTATAAGCGGATGAACCGCAGTCAAACTGATTTATAATCGGACGAAGAGCAGTCAAACTGATTTATAAGAGGATGAAGAGCAGTCAAACTGTTCTATAGGAGGATGAAGCGCAGTCAAACTGGTTTATATGAGGATGAAGAGCAGTCAAACTGCTTTATAAGAAGATGAAGAGCAGTCAAACTGCTTTATAAAACGATGAAGAGCAGTCAAACTGTTTTATAAGAGGACGAAGAGCAGTCAAACTGATTTATAAGAGGATGAAGAGCAGTCAAACTGATTTAAAAGAGGATGAAGAGCAGTCAAACTGCTTTATAAAAGGATGAAGAGCAGTCAAACTGATTTATAATCGGATGAACAGCAGTCAATAATCGGACGAAGAGCAGTCAAACTGTTATATAGGAGGACGAAGAGCAGTCAAACTGAATTATAATCGGATGAAGAGCAGTCAAACTGATTTATAAGAGGATGAAGAGCAGTCAAACTGCTTTATAAAAGGATGAAGTGTAGTCAAACTGTTTAATAAAAGACGAAGAGCAGTCAAACTGTTTTATAAGCGGACGAACAGCAGTCAAACTGATTTATAATCGGACGAAGAGCAGTCAAACTGATTTGTAATCGGACGAAGAGCAGTCAAACGGTTTTATAAGAGGATGAAGAGCAGTCAAATTGATTTATAAGAGGATGAAGAGCAGTCAAACTGCTTTATAAAAGGATGAAGACCAGTCAAACTGTTTTATACGAGGATGTAGAGCAGTCAGACTGTTTTACAAGAGGTTGAAGAGCAGTCAACCTGTTTTACAAGAGGATGAAGAGCAGTCAAAATGCTTTATAAAAGGATGAAGAGCAGTCAAACTGATTTATAATCGGACGAAGAGCAGTCAAACGGTTTTATAAGAGGATGAAGAGCAGTCAAATTGATTTATAAGAGAATGAAGAGCAGTCAAACTGCTTTATAAAAGGATGAAGAGCAGTCAACCTGTTTTACAAGAGGATGAAGAGCAGTCAAACTGAATTATAATCGGATGAAGAGCAGTCAAACTGATTTATAAGAGGATGAAGAGCAGTCAAACTGCTTTATAAAAGGATGAAGAGCAGTCAAACTGTTTATTAAGCGGACGAACAGCAGTCAAACTGATTTATAATCGGACGAAGAGCAGTCAAACTGATTTATAATCGGACGAAGAGCAGTCAAACGGTTTTATGATAGGATGAAGAGCAGTCAAATTGATTTATAAGAGGATGAAGAGCAGTCAAACGGTTTTTTTAAGAGGATGAAGAGCAGTCAAATTGATTTATAAGAGGATGAAGAGCAGTCAAACTGATTTATAATCGGACGAAGAGCAGTCAAACTGATTTATAATAGGACGAAGAGCAGTCAAACGGTTTTATAAGAGGATGAAGAGCAGTCAAATTGATTTATAAGAGGATGAAGAGCAGTCAAACTGCTTTATAAAATGATGAAGAGCAGTCAAACTGTTTTATAAGAGGACGAAGAGCAGTCAAACTGATTTATAAGAGGATGAAGAGCAGTCAAACTGATTTATAAGAGGATGAAGAGCAGTCAAACTGTTTTATAAGCGGATGAACCGCAGTCAAACTGATTTATAATCGGACGAAGAGCAGTCAAACTGATTTATAAGAGGATGAAGAGCAGTCAAACTGCTTTATAAGAGGATGAAGAGCAGTCAAACTGTTCTATAGGAGGATGAAGCGCAGTCAAACTGGTTTATATGAGGATGAAGAGCAGTCAAACTGCTTTATAAGAAGATGAAGAGCAGTCAAACTGCTTTATAAAACGATGAAGAGCAGTCAAACTGTTTTATAAGAGGACGAAGAGCAGTCAAACTGATTTATAAGAGGATGAAGAGCAGTCAAACTGATTTAAAAGAGGATGAAGAGCAGTCAAACTGCTTTATAAAAGGATGAAGAGCAGTCAAACTGATTTATAATCGGATGAACAGCAGTCAATAATCGGACGAAGAGCAGTCAAACTGTTATATAGGAGGACGAAGAGCAGTCAAACTGAATTATAATCGGATGAAGAGCAGTCAAACTGATTTATAAGAGGATGAAGAGCAGTCAAACTGCTTTATAAAAGGATGAAGAGTAGTCAAACTGTTTAATAAAAGACGAAGAGCAGTCAAACTGTTTTATAAGCGGACGAACAGCAGTCAAACTGATTTATAATCGGACGAAGAGCAGTCAAACTGATTTGTAATCGGACGAAGAGCAGTCAAACGGTTTTATAAGAGGATGAAGAGCAGTCAAATTGATTTATAAGAGGATGAAGAGCAGTCAAACTGCTTTATAAAAGGATGAAGACCAGTCAAACTGTTTTATACGAGGATGTAGAGCAGTCAGACTGTTTTACAAGAGGTTGAAGAGCAGTCAACCTGTTTTACAAGAGGATGAAGAGCAGTCAAAATGCTTTATAAAAGGATGAAGAGCAGTCAAACTGATTTATAATCGGACGAAGAGCAGTCAAACGGTTTTATAAGAGGATGAAGAGCAGTCAAATTGATTTATAAGAGAATGAAGAGCAGTCAAACTGCTTTATAAAAGGATGAAGAGCAGTCAACCTGTTTTACAAGAGGATGAAGAGCAGTCAAACTGTTTTATAAGAGGATGAAGAGCAGTCAAACTGTTTTATAAGCGGACGAAGAGCAGTAAAACTGTTTTATAAGAGGATGAAGAGCAGTCAAACTGATTTATAAGAGGATGAAGAGCAGTCAAACTGATTTATAGGAGGATGAAGAGCAGTCAAACTGTTTATAATCGGACGAAGAGCAGTCAAACTGATTTATAATCGGACGAAGAGCAGTCAAACGGTTTTATAAGAGGATGAAGAGCAGTCAAATTGATTTAAAAGAGGATGAAGAGCAGTCAAACTGCTTTATAAAAGGATGAAGAGCAGTCAAACTGTTTTATACGAGATGTAGATCAGTCAAACTGTTTTACAAGAGAATGAAGAGCAGTCAAACTGTTTTATAAGCGGACGAAGAGCAGTCAAACTGATTTATAAGAGGATGAAGAGCAGTCAAACTGATTTATAATCGGACGAAGAGCAGTCAACCTGTTTTACAAGAGGATGAAGAGCAGTCAAACTGTTTTATAAGAGGATGAAGAGCAGTCAAACCGCTTTATAAAAGGATGAAGAGCAGTCTACTGTTTTATAAGAGGACGAAGAGCAGTCAAAATTATTTATAATCGGATGAAGAGCAGTCAAACAGATTTATAAGAGGATGAAGAGCAGTCAAACTGCTTTAGAAAAGGATGAAGAGCAGTCAAACTGTTTTATAAGAGGACGAAGAGCAGTCAAACTGATTTATAATCGGACGAAGAGCAGTCAAACTGTTCTATACGAGGATGAAGCGCAGTCAAACTGGTTTACAAGAGGATGAAGAGCAGTCAAACTGTTTTATAAGAGGATGAAGAGCAGTCAAACTGATTTATAATCGGACGAAGAGCAGTCAAACTGTTCTATAGGAGGATGAAGCGCAGTCAAATTGGTTTATAGGAGGATGAAGAGCAGTCAAACTGCTTTATAGGAGGATGAAGAGCAGTCAAACTGCTTTATAAGAGGATGAAGAGCAGTCAAACTGTTCTATAGGAGGATGAAGCGCAGTCAAACTGGTTTATATGAGGATGAAGAGCAGTCAATCTGCTTTATAAGAAGATGAAGAGCAGTCAAACTGCTTTATAAAACGATGAAGAGCAGTCAAACTGTTTTATAAGAGGACGAAGAGCAGTCAAACTGATTTATAAGAGGATGAAGAGCAGTCAAACTGATTTAAAAGAGGATGAAGAGCAGTCAAACTGCTTTATAAAAGGATGAAGAGCAGTCAAACTGATTTATAATCGGATGAACAGCAGTCAATAATCGGACGAAGAGCAGTCAAACTGTTATATAGGAGGACGAAGAGCAGTCAAACTGAATTATAATCGGATGAAGAGCAGTCAAACTGATTTATAAGAGGATGAAGAGCAGTCAAACTGCTTTATAAAAGGATGAAGAGTAGTCAAACTGTTTAATAAAAGACGAAGAGCAGTCAAACTGTTTTATAAGCGGACGAACAGCAGTCAAACTGATTTATAATCGGACGAAGAGCAGTCAAACTGATTTGTAATCGGACGAAGAGCAGTCAAACGGTTTTATAAGAGGATGAAGAGCAGTCAAATTGATTTATAAGAGGATGAAGAGCAGTCAAACTGCTTTATAAAAGGATGAAGACCAGTCAAACTGTTTTATACGAGGATGTAGAGCAGTCAGACTGTTTTACAAGAGGTTGAAGAGCAGTCAACCTGTTTTACAAGAGGATGAAGAGCAGTCAAAATGCTTTATAAAAGGATGAAGAGCAGTCAAACTGATTTATAATCGGACGAAGAGCAGTCAAACGGTTTTATAAGAGGATGAAGAGCAGTCAAATTGATTTATAAGAGAATGAAGAGCAGTCAAACTGCTTTATAAAAGGATGAAGAGCAGTCAACCTGTTTTACAAGAGGATGAAGAGCAGTCAAACTGTTTTATAAGAGGATGAAGAGCAGTCAAACTGTTTTATAAGCGGACGAAGAGCAGTAAAACTGTTTTATAAGAGGATGAAGAGCAGTCAAACTGATTTATAAGAGGATGAAGAGCAGTCAAACTGATTTATAGGAGGATGAAGAGCAGTCAAACTGTTTTATAAGCGGACGAACAGCAGTCAAACTGATTTATAATCGGACGAAGAGCAGTCAAACTGATTTATAATCGGACGAAGAGCAGTCAAACGGTTTTATAAGAGGATGAAGAGCAGTCAAATTGATTTAAAAGAGGATGAAGAGCAGTCAAACTGCTTTATAAAAGGATGAAGAGCAGTCAAACTGTTTTATACGAGATGTAGATCAGTCAAACTGTTTTACAAGAGAATGAAGAGCAGTCAAACTGTTTTATAAGCGGACGAAGAGCAGTCAAACTGATTTATAAGAGGATGAAGAGCAGTCAAACTGATTTATAATCGGACGAAGAGCAGTCAACCTGTTTTACAAGAGGATGAAGAGCAGTCAAACTGTTTTATAAGAGGATGAAGAGCAGTCAAACCGCTTTATAAAAGGATGAAGAGCAGTCTACTGTTTTATAAGAGGACGAAGAGCAGTCAAAATTATTTATAATCGGATGAAGAGCAGTCAAACAGATTTATAAGAGGATGAAGAGCAGTCAAACTGCTTTAGAAAAGGATGAAGAGCAGTCAAACTGTTTTATAAGAGGATGAAGAGCAGTCAAACTGATTTATAATCGGACGAAGAGCAGTCAAACTGTTCTATAGGAGGATGAAGCGCAGTCAAACTGGTTTATAGGAGGATGAAGAGCAGTCAAACTGCTTTATAGGAGGATGAAGAGCAGTCAAAATGCTTTATAAAAGGATGAAGAGCAGTCAAACTGATTTATAATCGGACGAAGAGCAGTCAAACGGTTTTATAAGAGGATGAAGAGCAGTCAAATTGATTTATAAGAGAATGAAGAGCAGTCAAACTGCTTTATAAAAGGATGAAGAGCAGTCAACCTGTTTTACAAGAGGATGAAGAGCAGTCAAACTGTTTTATAAGAGGATGAAGAGCAGTCAAACTGTTTTATAAGCGGACGAAGAGCAGTAAAACTGTTTTATAAGAGGATGAAGAGCAGTCAAACTGATTTATAAGAGGATGAAGAGCAGTCAAACTGATTTATAGGAGGATGAAGAGCAGTCAAACTGTTTTATAAGCGGACGAACAGCAGTCAAACTGATTTATAATCGGACGAAGAGCAGTCAAACTGATTTATAATCGGACGAAGAGCAGTCAAACGGTTTTATAAGAGGATGAAGAGCAGTCAAATTGATTTAAAAGAGGATGAAGAGCAGTCAAACTGCTTTATAAAAGGATGAAGAGCAGTCAAACTGTTTTATACGAGATGTAGATCAGTCAAACTGTTTTACAAGAGAATGAAGAGCAGTCAAACTGTTTTATAAGCGGACGAAGAGCAGTCAAACTGATTTATAAGAGGATGAAGAGCAGTCAAACTGATTTATAATCGGACGAAGAGCAGTCAACCTGTTTTACAAGAGGATGAAGAGCAGTCAAACTGTTTTATAAGAGGATGAAGAGCAGTCAAACCGCTTTATAAAAGGATGAAGAGCAGTCTACTGTTTTATAAGAGGACGAAGAGCAGTCAAAATTATTTATAATCGGATGAAGAGCAGTCAAACAGATTTATAAGAGGATGAAGAGCAGTCAAACTGCTTTAGAAAAGGATGAAGAGCAGTCAAACTGTTTTATAAGAGGACGAAGAGCAGTCAAACTGATTTATAATCGGACGAAGAGCAGTCAAACTGTTCTATACGAGGATGAAGCGCAGTCAAACTGGTTTATAGGAGGATGAAGAGCAGTCAAACTGTTTTATAAGAGGATGAAGAGCAGTCAAACTGATTTATAATCGGACGAAGAGCAGTCAAACTGTTCTATAGGAGGATGAAGCGCAGTCAAACTGGTTTATAGGAGGATGAAGAGCAGTCAAACGGCTTTATAGGAGGATGAAGAGCAGTCAAAATGCTTTATAAAAGGATGAAGAGCAGTCAAACTGATTTATAATCGGACGAAGAGCAGTCAAACGGTTTTATAAGAGGATGAAGAGCAGTCAAATTGATTTATAAGAGAATGAAGAGCAGTCAAACTGCTTTATAAAAGGATGAAGAGCAGTCAACCTGTTTTACAAGAGGATGAAGAGCAGTCAAACTGTTTTATAAGAGGATGAAGAGCAGTCAAACTGTTTTATAAGCGGACGAAGAGCAGTCAAACTGATTTATAAGAGGATGAAGAGCAGTCAAACTGATTTATAAGAGGATGAAGAGCAGTCAAACTGATTTATAGGAGGATGAAGAGCAGTCAAACTGCTTTATAAAAGGATGAAGAGCAGTCAAACTGTTTTATAAGCGTATGAAGAGCAGTCAAACTGATTTATAATCGGACAAAGAGCAGTCAAACTGATTTATAATCGGACGAAGAGCAGTCAAACGGTTTTATAAGAGGATGAAGAGCAGTCAAATTAATTTATAAGAGAATGAAGAGCAGTCAAACTATTTTATAAAAGGATGAAGAGCAGTCAAACTGCTTTATAAAAGGATGAAGAGCAGTCAAACTGTTTTATACGAGATGTAGAGCAGTCAGACTGTTTTACAAGAGAATGAAGAGCAGTCAAACTGTTTTATAAGCGGACGAAGAGCAGTCAAACTGATTTATAAGAGGATGAAGAGCAGTCAAACTGATTTATAATCGGACGAAGAGCAGTCAAACTGTTTTATACGAGATGTAGATCAGTCAAACTGTTTTACAAGAGAATGAAGAGCAGTCAAACTGTTTTATAAGCGGACGAAGAGCAGTCAAACTGATTTATAAGAGGATGAAGAGCAGTCAAACTGATTTATAATCGGACGAAGAGCAGTCAACCTGTTTTACAAGAGGATGAAGAGCAGTCAAACTGTTTTATAAGAGGATGAAGAGCAGTCAAACCTCTTTATAAAAGGATGAAGAGCAGTCTACTGTTTTATAAGAGGACGAAGAGCAGTCAAAATTATTTATAATCGGATGAAGAGCAGTCAAACAGATTTATAAGAGGATGAAGAGCAGTCAAACTGCTTTAGAAAAGGATGAAGAGCAGTCAAACTGTTTTATAAGAGGACGAAGAGCAGTCAAACTGATTTATAATCGGACAAAGAGCAGTCAAACTGTTCTATTCGAGGATGAAGCGCAGTCAAACTGGTTTATAGGAGGATGAAGAGCAGTCAAACTGTTTTATAAGAGGATGAAGAGCAGTCAAACTGATTTATAATCGGACGAAGAGCAGTCAAACTGTTCTATAGGAGGATGAAGCGCAGTCAAACTGGTTTATAGGAGGATGAAGAGCAGTCAAACTGCTTTATAGGAGGATGAAGAGCAGTCAAAATGCTTTATAAAAGGATGAAGAGCAGTCAAACTGATTTATAATCGGACGAAGAGCAGTCAAACGGTTTTATAAGAGGATGAAGAGCAGTCAAATTGATTTATAAGAGAATGAAGAGCAGTCAAACTGCTTTATAAAAGGATGAAGAGCAGTCAACCTGTTTTACAAGAGGATGAAGAGCAGTCAAACTGTTTTATAAGAGGATGAAGAGCAGTCAAACTGTTTTATAAGCAGACGAAGAGCAGTAAAACTGTTTTATAAGAGGATGAAGAGCAGTCAAACTGATTTATAAGAGGATGAAGAGCAGTCAAACTGATTTATAGGAGGATGAAGAGCAGTCAAACTGTTTTATAAGCGGACGAACAGCAGTCAAACTGATTTATAATCGGACGAAGAGCAGTCAAACTGATTTATAATCGGACGAAGAGCAGTCAAACGGTTTTATAAGAGGATGAAGAGCAGTCAAATTGATTTAAAAGAGGATGAAGAGCAGTCAAACTGCTTTATAAAAGGATGAAGAGCAGTCAAACTGTTTTATACGAGATGTAGATCAGTCAAACTGTTTTACAAGAGAATGAAGAGCAGTCAAACTGTTTTATAAGCGGACGAAGAGCAGTCAAACTGATTTATAAGAGGATGAAGAGCAGTCAAACTGATTTATAATCGGACGAAGAGCAGTCAACCTGTTTTACAAGAGGATGAAGAGCAGTCAAACTGTTTTATAAGAGGATGAAGAGCAGTCAAACAGCTTTATAAAAGGATGAAGAGCAGTCTACTGTTTTATAAGAGGACGAAGAGCAGTCAAAATTATTTATAATCGGATGAAGAGCAGTCAAACAGATTTATAAGAGGATGAAGAGCAGTCAAACTGCTTTAGAAAAGGATGAAGAGCAGTCAAACTGTTTTATAAGAGGACGAAGAGCAGTCAAACTGATTTATAATCGGACGAAGAGCAGTCAAACTGTTCTATACGAGGATGAAGCGCAGTCAAACTGGTTTATAGGAGGATGAAGAGCAGTCAAACTGTTTTATAAGAGGATGAAGAGCAGTCAAACTGATTTATAATCGGACGAAGAGCAGTCAAACTGTTCTATAGGAGGATGAAGCGCAGTCAAACTGGTTTATAGGAGGATGAAGAGCAGTCAAACGGCTTTATAGGAGGATGAAGAGCAGTCAAAATGCTTTATAAAAGGATGAAGAGCAGTCAAACTGATTTATAATCGGACGAAGAGCAGTCAAACGGTTTTATAAGAGGATGAAGAGCAGTCAAATTGATTTATAAGAGAATGAAGAGCAGTCAAACTGCTTTATAAAAGGATGAAGAGCAGTCAACCTGTTTTACAAGAGGATGAAGAGCAGTCAAACTGTTTTATAAGAGGATGAAGAGCAGTCAAACTGTTTTATAAGCGGACGAAGAGCAGTCAAACTGATTTATAAGAGGATGAAGAGCAGTCAAACTGATTTATAAGAGGATGAAGAGCAGTCAAACTGATTTATAGGAGGATGAAGAGCAGTCAAACTGCTTTATAAAAGGATGAAGAGCAGTCAAACTGTTTTATAAGCGTATGAAGAGCAGTCAAACTGATTTATAATCGGACAAAGAGCAGTCAAACTGATTTATAATCGGACGAAGAGCAGTCAAACGGTTTTATAAGAGGATGAAGAGCAGTCAAATTAATTTATAAGAGAATGAAGAGCAGTCAAACTATTTTATAAAAGGATGAAGAGCAGTCAAACTGCTTTATAAAAGGATGAAGAGCAGTCAAACTGTTTTATACGAGATGTAGAGCAGTCAGACTGTTTTACAAGAGAATGAAGAGCAGTCAAACTGTTTTATAAGCGGACGAAGAGCAGTCAAACTGATTTATAAGAGGATGAAGAGCAGTCAAACTGATTTATAATCGGACGAAGAGCAGTCAAACTGTTTTATACGAGATGTAGATCAGTCAAACTGTTTTACAAGAGAATGAAGAGCAGTCAAACTGTTTTATAAGCGGACGAAGAGCAGTCAAACTGATTTATAAGAGGATGAAGAGCAGTCAAACTGATTTATAATCGGACGAAGAGCAGTCAACCTGTTTTACAAGAGGATGAAGAGCAGTCAAACTGTTTTATAAGAGGATGAAGAGCAGTCAAACCTCTTTATAAAAGGATGAAGAGCAGTCTACTGTTTTATAAGAGGACGAAGAGCAGTCAAAATTATTTATAATCGGATGAAGAGCAGTCAAACAGATTTATAAGAGGATGAAGAGCAGTCAAACTGCTTTAGAAAAGGATGAAGAGCAGTCAAACTGTTTTATAAGAGGACGAAGAGCAGTCAAACTGATTTATAATCGGACAAAGAGCAGTCAAACTGTTCTATTCGAGGATGAAGCGCAGTCAAACTGGTTTATAGGAGGATGAAGAGCAGTCAAACTGTTTTATAAGAGGATGAAGAGCAGTCAAACTGATTTATAATCGGACGAAGAGCAGTCAAACTGTTCTATAGGAGGATGAAGCGCAGTCAAACTGGTTTATAGGAGGATGAAGAGCAGTCAAACTGCTTTATAGGAGGATGAAGAGCAGTCAAAATGCTTTATAAAAGGATGAAGAGCAGTCAAACTGATTTATAATCGGACGAAGAGCAGTCAAACGGTTTTATAAGAGGATGAAGAGCAGTCAAATTGATTTATAAGAGAATGAAGAGCAGTCAAACTGCTTTATAAAAGGATGAAGAGCAGTCAACCTGTTTTACAAGAGGATGAAGAGCAGTCAAACTGTTTTATAAGAGGATGAAGAGCAGTCAAACTGTTTTATAAGCGGACGAAGAGCAGTAAAACTGTTTTATAAGAGGATGAAGAGCAGTCAAACTGATTTATAAGAGGATGAAGAGCAGTCAAACTGATTTATAGGAGGATGAAGAGCAGTCAAACTGTTTTATAAGCGGACGAACAGCAGTCAAACTGATTTATAATCGGACGAAGAGCAGTCAAACTGATTTATAATCGGACGAAGAGCAGTCAAACGGTTTTATAAGAGGATGAAGAGCAGTCAAATTGATTTAAAAGAGGATGAAGAGCAGTCAAACTGCTTTATAAAAGGATGAAGAGCAGTCAAACTGTTTTATACGAGATGTAGATCAGTCAAACTGTTTTACAAGAGAATGAAGAGCAGTCAAACTGTTTTATAAGCGGACGAAGAGCAGTCAAACTGATTTATAAGAGGATGAAGAGCAGTCAAACTGATTTATAATCGGACGAAGAGCAGTCAACCTGTTTTACAAGAGGATGAAGAGCAGTCAAACTGTTTTATAAGAGGATGAAGAGCAGTCAAACCGCTTTATAAAAGGATGAAGAGCAGTCTACTGTTTTATAAGAGGACGAAGAGCAGTCAAAATTATTTATAATCGGATGAAGAGCAGTCAAACAGATTTATAAGAGGATGAAGAGCAGTCAAACTGCTTTAGAAAAGGATGAAGAGCAGTCAAACTGTTTTATAAGAGGACGAAGAGCAGTCAAACTGATTTATAATCGGACGAAGAGCAGTCAAACTGTTCTATACGAGGATGAAGCGCAGTCAAACTGGTTTATAGGAGGATGAAGAGCAGTCAAACTGTTTTATAAGAGGATGAAGAGCAGTCAAACTGATTTATAATCGGACGAAGAGCAGTCAAACTGTTCTATAGGAGGATGAAGCGCAGTCAAACTGGTTTATAGGAGGATGAAGAGCAGTCAAACTGCTTTATAGGAGGATGAAGAGCAGTCAAAATGCTTTATAAAAGGATGAAGAGCAGTCAAACTGATTTATAATCGGACGAAGAGCAGTCAAACGGTTTTATAAGAGGATGAAGAGCAGTCAAATTGATTTATAAGAGAATGAAGAGCAGTCAAACTGCTTTATAAAAGGATGAAGAGCAGTCAACCTGTTTTACAAGAGGATGAAGAGCAGTCAAACTGTTTTATAAGAGGATGAAGAGCAGTCAAACTGTTTTATAAGCGGACGAAGAGCAGTCAAACTGATTTATAAGAGGATGAAGAGCAGTCAAACTGATTTATAAGAGGATGAAGAGCAGTCAAACTGATTTATAGGAGGATGAAGAGCAGTCAAACTGCTTTATAAAAGGATGAAGAGCAGTCAAACTGTTTTATAAGCGTATGAAGAGCAGTCAAACTGATTTATAATCGGACAAAGAGCAGTCAAACTGATTTATAATCGGACGAAGAGCAGTCAAACGGTTTTATAAGAGGATGAAGAGCAGTCAAATTGATTTATAAGAGAATGAAGAGCAGTCAAACTATTTTATAAAAGGATGAAGAGCAGTCAAACTGCTTTATAAAAGGATGAAGAGCAGTCAAACTGTTTTATACGAGATGTAGAGCAGTCAGACTGTTTTACAAGAGAATGAAGAGCAGTCAAACTGTTTTATAAGCGGACGAAGAGCAGTCAAACTGATTTATAAGAGGATGAAGAGCAGTCAAACTGATTTATAATCGGACGAAGAGCAGTCAACCTGTTTTACAAGAGGATGAAGAGCAGTCAAACTGTTTTATAAGAGGATGAAGAGCAGTCAAACCGCTTTATAAAAGGATGAAGAGCAGTCTACTGTTTTATAAGAGGACGAAGAGCAGTCAAAATTATTTATAATCGGATGAAGAGCAGTCAAACAGATTTATAAGAGGATGAAGAGCAGTCAAACTGCTTTAGAAAAAGATGAAGAGCAGTCAAACTGTTTTATAAGAAGACGAAGAGCAGTCAAACTGATTTATAATCGGACGAAGAGCAGTCAAACTGTTCTATACGAGGATGAAGCACAGTCAAACTGGTTTATAGGAGGATGAAGAGCAGTCAAATTGTTTTATAAGAGGATGAAGAGCAGTCAAACTGATTTATAATCGGA
Organism: Lampris incognitus; assembly: GCF_029633865.1. NCBI lineage: Eukaryota > Metazoa > Chordata > Actinopteri > Lampriformes > Lampridae > Lampris > Lampris incognitus. Next base: position 44,849,507 of record NC_079222.1, read on the forward strand.
CGAAGAGCAGTCAAACTGTTCTATAGGAGGATGAAGCGCAGTCAAACTGGTTTATAGGAGGATGAAGAGCAGTCAAACTGCTTTATAGGAGGATGAAGAGCAGTCAAACTGTATTATAAGAGGACGAAGAGCAGTCAAACTGAATTATAATCGGATGAAGAGCAGTCAAACTGATTTATAAGAGGATGAAGAGCAGTCAAACTGCTTTATAAAAGGATGAAGAGCAGTCAAACTGTTTTATAAGAGGACGAAGAGCAGTCAAACTGTTTTATAAGCGGACGAACAGCAGTCAAACTGATTTATAATCGGACGAAGAGCAGTCAAACTTATTTATAATCGGACGAAGAGCAGTCAAACGGTTTTATAAGAGGATGAAGAGCAGTCAAACGGTTTTATAAGAGGATGAAGAGCAGTCAAACTGCTTTATAAAAGGATGAAGAGCAGTCAAACTGTTTTATACGAGATGTAGATCAGTCAGACTGTTTTACAAGAGAATGAAGAGCAGTCAAACTGTTTTATAAGCGGACGAAGAGCAGTCAACCTGTTTTACAAGAGGATGAAGAGCAGTCAAACTGTTTTATAAGAGGATGAAGAGCAGTCAAACCGCTTTATAAAAGGATGAAGAGCAGTCTACTGTTTTATAAGAGGACGAAGAGCAGTCAAAATTATTTATAATCGGATGAAGAGCAGTCAAACAGATTTATAAGAGGATGAAGAGCAGTCAAACTGCTTTAGAAAAGGATGAAGAGCAGTCAAACTGTTTTATAAGAGGACGAAGAGCAGTCAAACTGATTTATAATCGGACGAAGAGCAGTCAACCTGTTTTACAAGAGGATGAAGCGCAGTCAAACTGGTTTATAGGAGGATGAAGAGCAGTCAAACTGCTTTATAAAAGGATGAAGAGCAGTCAACCTGTTTTACAAGAGGATGAAGAGCAGTCAAACTGTTTTATAAGAGGATGAAGAGCAGTCAAACTGTTTTATAAGCGGACGAAGAGCAGTCAAACTGATTTATAAGAGGATGAAGAGCAGTCAAACTGATTTATAAGAGGATGAAGAGCAGTCAAACTGATTTATAGGAGGATGAAGAGCAGTCAAACTGTTTTATAAGCGGACGAACAGCAGTCAAACTGATTTATAATCGGACGAAGAGCAGTCAAACTGATTTATAATCGGACGAAGAGCAGTCAAACGGTTTTATAAGAGGATGAAGAGCAGTCAAACTGTTTTATAAGCGGACGAACAGCAGTCAAACTGATTTATAATCGGACGAAGAGCAGTCAAACTGATTTATAATCGGACGAAGAGCAGTCAGACTGCTTTATAAAAGGATGAAGAGCAGTCAAACTGTTTTATACGAGATGTAGATCAGTCAAACTGTTTTACAAGAGAATGAAGAGCAGTCAAACTGTTTTATAAGCGGACGAAGAGCAGTCAAACTGATTTATAAGAGGATGAAGAGCAGTCAAACTGATTTATAATCGGACGAAGAGCAGTCAACCTGTTTTACAAGAGGATGAAGAGCAGTCAAACTGTTTTATAAGAGGATGAAGAGCAGTCAAACCGCTTTATAAAAGGATGAAGAGCAGTCTACTATTTTATAAGAGGACGAAGAGCAGTCAAAATTATTTATAATCGGATGAAGAGCAGTCAAACAGATTTATAAGAGGATGAAGAGCAGTCAAACTGCTTTAGAAAAAGATGAAGAGCAGTCAAACTGTTTTATAAGAAGACGAAGAGCAGTCAAACTGATTTATAATCGGACGAAGAGCAGTCAAACTGTTCTATACGAGGATGAAGCGCAGTCAAACTGGTTTATAGGAGGATGAAGAGCAGTCAAATTGTTTTATAAGAGGATGAAGAGCAGTCAAACTGATTTATAATCGGACGAAGAGCAGTCAAACTGTTCTATAGGAGGATGAAGCGCAGTCAAACTGGTTTATAGGAGGATGAAGAGCAGTCAAACTGCTTTATAGGAGGATGAAGAGCAGTCAAACTGTATTATAAGAGGACGAAGAGCAGTCAAACTGAATTATAATCGGATGAAGAGCAGTCAAACTGATTTATAAGAGGATGAAGAGCAGTCAAACTGCTTTATAAAAGGATGAAGAGCAGTCAAACTGTTTTATAAGAGGACGAAGAGCAGTCAAACTGTTTTATAAGCGGACGAACAGCAGTCAAACTGATTTATAATCGGACGAAGAGCAGTCAAACTGATTTATAATCGGACGAAGAGCAGTCAAACGGTTTTATAAGAGGATGAAGAGCAGTCAAACGGTTTTATAAGAGGATGAAGAGCAGTCAAACTGCTTTATAAAAGGATGAAGAGCAGTCAAACTGTTCTATACGAGATGTAGATCAGTCAGACTGTTTTACAAGAGAATGAAGAGCAGTCAAACTGTTTTATAAGCGGACGAAGAGCAGTCAACCTGTTTTACAAGAGGATGAAGAGCAGTCAAACTGTTTTATAAAAGGACGAAGAGCAGTCAAACGGTTTTATAAGAGGATGAAGAGCAGTCAAACTGTTTTATAAGCGGACGAACAGCAGTCAAACTGATTTATAATCGGACGAAGAGCAGTCAAACTGATTTATAATCGGACGAAGAGCAGTCAAACTGCTTTATAAAAGGATGAAGAGCAGTCAAACTGTTTTATACGAGATGTAGATCAGTCAAACTGTTTTACAAGAGAATGAAGAGCAGTCAAACTGTTTTATAAGCGGACGAAGAGCAGTCAAACTGATTTATAAGAGGATGAAGAGCAGTCAAACTGATTTATAATCGGACGAAGAGCAGTCAACCTGTTTTACAAGAGGATGAAGAGCAGTCAAACTGTTTTATAAGAGGATGAAGAGCAGTCAAACCGCTTTATAAAAGGATGAAGAGCAGTCTACTGTTTTATAAGAGGACGAAGAGCAGTCAAAATTATTTATAATCGGATGAAGAGCAGTCAAACAGATTTATAAGAGGATGAAGAGCAGTCAAACTGCTTTAGAAAAGTATGAAGAGCAGTCAAACTGTTTTATAAGAGGACGAAGAGCAGTCAAACTGATTTATAATCGGACGAAGAGCAGTCAAACTGTTCTATACGAGGATGAAGCGCAGTCAAACTGGTTTATAGGAGGATGAAGAGCAGTCAAACTGTTTTATAAGAGGATGAAGAGCAGTCAAACTGATTTATAATCGGACGAAGAGCAGTCAAACTGTTCTATAGGAGGATGAAGCGCAGTCAAACTGGTTTATAGGAGGATGAAGAGCAGTCAAACTGCTTTATAGGAGGATGAAGAGCAGTCAAAATGCTTTATAAAAGGATGAAGAGCAGTCAAACTGATTTATAATCGGACGAAGAGCAGTCAAACGGTTTTATAAGAGGATGAAGAGCAGTCAAATTGATTTATAAGAGAATGAACAGCAGTCAAACTGCTTTATAAAAGGATGAAGAGCAGTCAACCTGTTTTACAAGAGGATGAAGAGCAGTCAAACTGTTTTATAAGAGGATGAAGAGCAGTCAAACTGTTTTATAAGCGGACGAAGAGCAGTCAAACTGATTTATAAGAGGATGAAGAGCAGTCAAACTGATTTATAAGAGGATGAAGAGCAGTCAAACTGATTTATAGGAGGATGAAGAGCAGTCAAACTGCTTTATAAAAGGATGAAGAGCAGTCAAACTGATTTATAATCGGACGAAGAGCAGTCAAACGGTTTTATAAGAGGATGAAGAGCAGTCAAATTGATTTATAAGAGAATGAAGAGCAGTCAAACTATTTTATAAAAGGATGAAGAGCAGTCAAACTGCTTTATAAAAGGATGAAGAGCAGTCAAACTGTTTTATACGAGATGTAGAGCAGTCAGACTGTTTTACAAGAGAATGAAGAGCAGTCAAACTGTTTTATAAGCGGACGAAGAGCAGTCAAACTGGTTTATAAGAGGATGAAGAGCAGTCAAACTGATTTATAATCGGACGAAGAGCAGTCAACCTGTTTTACAAGAGGATGAAGAGCAGTCAAACTGTTTTATAAGAGGATGAAGAGCAGTCAAACCGCTTTATAAAAGGATGAATAGCAGTCTACTGTTTTATAAGAGGACGAAGAGCAGTCAAACTGATTTATAATCGGATGAAGAGCAGTCAAACTGATTTATAAGAGGATGAAGAGCAGTCAAACTGCTTTAGAAAAAGATGAAGAGCAGTCAAACTGTTTTATAAGAAGACGAAGAGCAGTCAAACTGATTTATAATCGGACGAAGAGCAGTCAAACTGTTCTATACGAGGATGTGCGCAGTCAAACTGGTTTATAGGAGGATGAAGAGCAGTCAAATTGTTTTATAAGAGGATGAAGAGCAGTCAAACTGATTTATAATCGGACGAAGAGCAGTCAAACTGTTCTATAGGAGGATGAAGCGCAGTCAAACTGGTTTATAGGATGATGAAGAGCAGTCAAACTGCTTTATAGGAGGATGAAGAGCAGTCAAAATGCTTTATAAAAGGATGAAGAGCAGTCAAACTGACTTATAATCGGACGAAGAGCAGTCAAACTGTATTATAAGAGGATGAAGAGCAGTCAAATTGATTTATAAGAGAATGAAGAGCAGTCAAACTGCTTTATAAAAGGATGAAGAGCAGTCAACCTGTTTTACAAGAGGATGAAGAGCAGTCAAACTGTTTTATAAGAGGATGAAGAGCAGTCAAACTCTTTTATAAGCGGACGAAGAGCAGTCAAAATGATTTATAAGAGGATTAAGAGCAGTCAAACTGATTTATAAGAGGATGAAGAGCAGTCAAACTGATTTATAGGAGGATGAAGAGCAGTCAAACTGCTTTATAAGAGGATGAGGAGCAGTCAAACTGCTTTATAAAAGGATGAAGAGCAGTCAAACTGTTTTATAAGCGTATGAAGAGCAGTCAAACTGATTTATAATCGGACGAAGAGCAGTCAAACTGATTTATAATCGGACGAAGAGCAGTCAAACGGTTTTATAAGAGGATGAAGAGCAGTCAAATTGATTTATAAGAGAATGAAGAGCAGTCAAACTGCTTTATAAAAGGATGAAGAGCAGTCAACCTGTTTTACAAGAGGATGAAGAGCAGTCAAACTGATTTATAATCGGACGAAGAGCAGTCAAACTGTTTTATAATCGGACTAAGAGCAGTCAAAAGGTTTTATAAGACAATGAAGAGCAGTCAAATTGATTTATAAGAGGATGAAGAGCAGTCAAACCGCTTTATAAAAGGATGAAGAGCAGTCAAACTGTTTTATACGAGGATGTAGAGCAGTCAGATTGTTTTAAAAGAGGATGAAGAGCAGTCAAACTGTTTTATCAGAGGATGAAGAGCAGTGAAACCGCTTTATAAAAGGATGAAGAGCAGTCAAACTGTTTTATAAGAGGACGAAGAGCAGTCAAAATGATTTATAATCGGATGAAGAGCAGTCAAACTGATTTATAAGAGGATGAAGAGCAGTCAAACTGCTTTATAAAAGGATGAAGAGCAGTCAAACTGATTTGTAATCGGACGAAGAGCAGTCAAACTGTTCTATAGGAGGATGAAGCGCAGTCAAAGTGGTTTATAGGTGGATGAAGAGCAGTCAACCTGCTTTATAAGAGGATGAAGAGCAGTCAAACTGATTTATAATAGAACGAAGAGCAGTCAAACTGTTCTATAGGACGATGAAGCGCAGTCAAACTGGTTTATAGGAGGATGAAGAGCAGTCAAACTGCTTTATAGGAGGATGAAGAGCAGTCAAACTGCTTTACAAAAGGATGAAGAGCAGTCAAACTGATTTATAATCGGATGAAGAGCAGTCAATAATCGGACGAAGAGCAGTCAAACTGTTATAAAGGAGGATGAAGCGCAGTCAAACTGTTTTACACGAGGGTATAGAGCAGTCAGACTGGTTTACAAGAGGATGAATAGCAGTCAACCTGTTTTACAAGAGGTTGAAGAGCAGTCAAACTGTTTTATAAGAGGATGAAGAGCAGTCAAACTGATTTATAAGAGGATGAAGAGCAGTCAAACTGCTTTATAAAAGGATGAAGAGCAGTCAAACTGTTTTATAAGCGGACGAAGAGCAGTCAAACAGTTTTATAAGAGGACGAAGAGCAGTCAAAATGATTTATAATCGGATGAAGAGCAGTCAAACAGATTTATAAGAGGATGAAGAGCAGTCAAACTGCTTTATAAAAGGATGAAGAGCAGTCAAACTGTTTTATAAGAGGACGAAGAGCAGTCAAACTGATTTATAATCGGATGAACAGCAGTCAATAATCGGACGAAGAGCAGTCAAACTGTTTATTAAGCGGACGAACAGCAGTCAAACTGATTTATAATCGGACGAAGAGCAGTCAAACTGATTTATAATCGGACGAAGAGCAGTCAAACGGTTTTATGATAGGATGAAGAGCAGTCAAATTGATTTATAAGAGGATGAAGAGCAGTCAAACGGTTTTTTTAAGAGGATGAAGAGCAGTCAAATTGATTTATAAGAGGATGAAGAGCAGTCAAACTGATTTATAATCGGACGAAGAGCAGTCAAACTGATTTATAATAGGACGAAGAGCAGTCAAACGGTTTTATAAGAGGATGAAGAGCAGTCAAATTGATTTATAAGAGGATGAAGAGCAGTCAAACTGCTTTATAAAAGGATGAAGAGCAGTCAAACTGTTTTATAAGAGGACGAAGAGCAGTCAAACTGATTTATAAGAGGATGAAGAGCAGTCAAACTGATTTATAAGAGGATGAAGAGCAGTCAAACTGTTTTATAAGCGGATGAACCGCAGTCAAACTGATTTATAATCGGACGAAGAGCAGTCAAACTGATTTATAAGAGGATGAAGAGCAGTCAAACTGCTTTATAAGAGGATGAAGAGCAGTCAAACTGTTCTATAGGAGGATGAAGCGCAGTCAAACTGGTTTATATGAGGATGAAGAGCAGTCAAACTGCTTTATAAGAAGATGAAGAGCAGTCAAACTGCTTTATAAAACGATGAAGAGCAGTCAAACTGTTTTATAAGAGGACGAAGAGCAGTCAAACTGATTTATAAGAGGATGAAGAGCAGTCAAACTGATTTAAAAGAGGATGAAGAGCAGTCAAACTGCTTTATAAAAGGATGAAGAGCAGTCAAACTGATTTATAATCGGATGAACAGCAGTCAATAATCGGACGAAGAGCAGTCAAACTGTTATATAGGAGGACGAAGAGCAGTCAAACTGAATTATAATCGGATGAAGAGCAGTCAAACTGATTTATAAGAGGATGAAGAGCAGTCAAACTGCTTTATAAAAGGATGAAGAGTAGTCAAACTGTTTAATAAAAGACGAAGAGCAGTCAAACTGATTTATAATCGGACGAAGAGCAGTCAAACTGATTTGTAATCGGACGAAGAGCAGTCAAACGGTTTTATAAGAGGATGAAGAGCAGTCAAATTGATTTATAAGAGGATGAAGAGCAGTCAAACTGCTTTATAAAAGGATGAAGACCAGTCAAACTGTTTTATACGAGGATGTAGAGCAGTCAGACTGTTTTACAAGAGGTTGAAGAGCAGTCAACCTGTTTTACAAGAGGATGAAGAGCAGTCAAAATGCTTTATAAAAGGATGAAGAGCAGTCAAACTGATTTATAATCGGACGAAGAGCAGTCAAACGGTTTTATAAGAGGATGAAGAGCAGTCAAATTGATTTATAAGAGAATGAAGAGCAGTCAAACTGCTTTATAAAAGGATGAAGAGCAGTCAACCTGTTTTACAAGAGGATGAAGAGCAGTCAAACTGTTTTATAAGAGGATGAAGAGCAGTCAAACTGTTTTATAAGCGGACGAAGAGCAGTCAAACTGATTTATAAGAGGATGAAGAGCAGTCAAACTGATTTATAAGAGGATGAAGAGCAGTCAAACTGATTTATAGGAGGATGAAGAGCAGTCAAACTGTTTTATAAGCGGACGAACAGCAGTCAAACTGATTTATAATCGGACGAAGAGCAGTCAAACTGATTTATAATCGGACGAAGAGCAGTCAAACGGTTTTATAAGAGGATGAAGAGCAGTCAAATTGATTTAAAAGAGGATGAAGAGCAGTCAAACTGCTTTATAAAAGGATGAAGAGCAGTCAAACTGTTTTATACGAGATGTAGATCAGTCAAACTGTTTTACAAGAGAATGAAGAGCAGTCAAACTGTTTTATAAGCGGACGAAGAGCAGTCAAACTGATTTATAAGAGGATGAAGAGCAGTCAAACTGATTTATAATCGGACGAAGAGCAGTCAACCTGTTTTACAAGAGGATGAAGAGCAGTCAAACTGTTTTATAAGAGGATGAAGAGCAGTCAAACCGCTTTATAAAAGGATGAAGAGCAGTCTACTGTTTTATAAGAGGACGAAGAGCAGTCAAAATTATTTATAATCGGATGAAGAGCAGTCAAACAGATTTATAAGAGGATGAAGAGCAGTCAAACTGCTTTAGAAAAGTATGAAGAGCAGTCAAACTGTTTTATAAGAGGACGAAGAGCAGTCAAACTGATTTATAATCGGACGAAGAGCAGTCAAACTGTTCTATACGAGGATGAAGCGCAGTCAAACTGGTTTATAGGAGGATGAAGAGCAGTCAAACTGTTTTATAAGAGGATGAAGAGCAGTCAAACTGATTTATAATCGGACGAAGAGCAGTCAAACTGTTCTATAGGAGGATGAAGCGCAGTCAAACTGGTTTATAGGAGGATGAAGAGCAGTCAAACTGCTTTATAGGAGGATGAAGAGCAGTCAAAATGCTTTATAAAAGGATGAAGAGCAGTCAAACTGATTTATAATCGGACGAAGAGCAGTCAAACGGTTTTATAAGAGGATGAAGAGCAGTCAAATTGATTTATAAGAGAATGAAGAGCAGTCAAACTGCTTTATAAAAGGATGAAGAGCAGTCAAACTGTTTTATAAGCGTATGAATAGCAGTCAAACTGATTTATAATCGGACAAAGAGCAGTCAAACTGATTTATAATCGGACGAAGAGCAGTCAAACGGTTTTATAAGAGGATGAAGAGCAGTCAAATTGATTTATAAGAGAATGAAGAGCAGTCAAACTATTTTATAAAAGGATGAAGAGCAGTCAAACTGCTTTATAAAAGGATGAAGAGCAGTCAAACTGTTTTATACGAGATGTAGAGCAGTCAGACTGTTTTACAAGAGAATGAAGAGCAGTCAAACTGTTTTATAAGCGGACGAAGAGCAGTCAAACTGATTTATAATCGGATGAACAGCAGTCAATAATCGGACGAAGAGCAGTCAAACTGTTATATAGGAGGTCGAAGAGCAGTCAAACTGAATTATAATCGGATGAAGAGCAGTCAAACTGATTTATAAGAGGATGAAGAGCAGTCAAACTGCTTTATAAAAGGATGAAGAGCAGTCAAACTGTTTATTAAGCGGACGAACAGCAGTCAAACTGATTTATAATCGGACGAAGAGCAGTCAAACTGATTTGTAATCGGACGAAGAGCAGTCAAACGGTTTTATGATAGGATGAAGAGCAGTCAAATTGATTTATAAGAGGATGAAGAGCAGTCAAACGGTTTTTTTAAGAGGATGAAGAGCAGTCAAATTGATTTATAAGAGGATGAAGAGCAGTCAAACTGATTTATAATCGGACGAAGAGCAGTCAAACTGATTTATAATAGGACGAAGAGCAGTCAAACGGTTTTATAAGAGGATGAAGAGCAGTCAAATTGATTTATAAGAGGATGAAGAGCAGTCAAACTGCTTTATAAAAGGATGAAGAGCAGTCAAACTGTTTTATAAGAGGACGAAGAGCAGTCAAACTGATATATAAGAGGATGAAGAGCAGTCAAACTGATTTATAAGAGGATGAAGAGCAGTCAAACTGTTTTATAAGCGGATGAACCGCAGTCAAACTGATTTATAATCGGACGAAGAGCAGTCAAACTGATTTATAAGAGGATGAAGAGCAGTCAAACTGCTTTATAAGAGGATGAAGAGCAGTCAAACTGTTCTATAGGAGGATGAAGCGCAGTCAAACTGGTTTATATGAGGATGAAGAGCAGTCAAACTGCTTTATAAGAAGATGAAGAGCAGTCAAACTGCTTTATAAAACGATGAAGAGCAGTCAAACTGTTTTATAAGAGGACGAAGAGCAGTCAAACTGATTTATAAGAGGATGAAGAGCAGTCAAACTGATTTAAAAGAGGATGAAGAGCAGTCAAACTGCTTTATAAAAGGATGAAGAGCAGTCAAACTGATTTATAATCGGATGAACAGCAGTCAATAATCGGACGAAGAGCAGTCAAACTGTTATATAGGAGGACGAAGAGCAGTCAAACTGAATTATAATCGGATGAAGAGCAGTCAAACTGATTTATAAGAGGATGAACAGCAGTCAAACTGCTTTATAAAAGGATGAAGAGTAGTCAAACTGTTTAATAAAAGACGAAGAGCAGTCAAACTGTTTTATAAGCGGACGAACAGCAGTCAAACTGATTTATAATCGGACGAAGAGCAGTCAAACTGATTTGTAATCGGACGAAGAGCAGTCAAACGGTTTTATAAGAGGATGAAGAGCAGTCAAATTGATTTATAAGAGGATGAAGAGCAGTCAAACTGCGTTATAAAAGGATGAAGACCAGTCAAACTGTTTTATACGAGGATGTAGAGCAGTCAGACTGTTTTACAAGAGGTTGAAGAGCAGTCAACCTGTTTTACAAGAGGATGAAGAGCAGTCAAAATGCTTTATAAAAGGATGAAGAGCAGTCAAACTGATTTATAATCGGACGAAGAGCAGTCAAACGGTTTTATAAGAGGATGAAGAGCAGTCAAATTGATTTATAAGAGAATGAAGAGCAGTCAAACTGCTTTATAAAAGGATGAAGAGCAGTCAACCTGTTTTACAAGAGGATGAAGAGCAGTCAAACTGTTTTATAAGAGGATGAAGAGCAGTCAAACTGTTTTATAAGCGGACGAAGAGCAGTCAAACTGATTTATAAGAGGATGAAGAGCAGTCAAACTGATTTATAGGAGGATGAAGAGCAGTCAAACTGCTTTATAAAAGGATGAAGAGCAGTCAAACTGTTTTATAAGCGTATGAAGAGCAGTCAAACTGATTTATAATCGGACAAAGAGCAGTCAAACTGTTTTATAAGAGGATGAAGAGCAGTCAAACTGATTTATAATCGGACGAAGAGCAGTCAAACTGATTTATAATCGGACGAAGAGCAGTCAAACTGATTTATAATCGGACGAAGAGCAGTCAAACTGTTCTATACGAGGATGAAGCGCAGTCAAACTGGTTTATAGGAGGATGAAGAGCAGTCAAACTGTTTTATAAGAGGATGAAGAGCAGTCAAACTGATTTATAATCGGACGAAGAGCAGTCAAACTGTTCTATAGGAGGATGAAGCGCAGTCAAACTGGTTTATAGGAGGATGAAGAGCAGTCAAACTGCTTTATAGGAGGATGAAGAGCAGTCAAAATGCTTTATAAAAGGATGAAGAGCAGTCAAACTGATTTATAATCGGACGAAGAGCAGTCAAACGGTTTTATAAGAGGATGAAGAGCAGTCAAATTGATTTATAAGAGAATGAAGAGCAGTCAAACTGCTTTATAAAAGGATGAAGAGCAGTCAACCTGTTTTACAAGAGGATGAAGAGCAGTCAAACTGTTTTATAAGAGGATGAAGAGCAGTCAAACTGTTTTATGAGCGGACGAAGAGCAGTCAAACTGATTTATAAGAGGATGAAGAGCAGTCAAACTGATTTATAAGAGGATGAAGAGCAGTCAAACTGATTTATAGGAGGATGAAGAGCAGTCAAACTGCTTTATAAAAGGATGAAGAGCAGTCAAACTGTTTTATAAGCGTATGAAGAGCAGTCAAACTGATTTATAATCGGACAAAGAGCAGTCAAACTGATTTATAATCGGACGAAGAGCAGTCAAACGGTTTTATAAGAGGATGAAGAGCAGTCAAATTGATTTATAAGAGAATGAAGAGCAGTCAAACTATTTTATAAAAGGATGAAGAGCAGTCAAACTGCTTTATAAAAGGATGAAGAGCAGTCAAACTGATTTATAATCGGACGAAGAGCAGTCAAACGGTTTTATAAGAGGATGAAGAGCAGTCAAATTGATTTATAAGAGAATGAAGAGCAGTCAAACTATTTTATAAAAGGATGAAGAGCAGTCAAACTGCTTTATAAAAGGATGAAGAGCAGTCAAACTGTTTTATACGAGATGTAGAGCAGTCAGACTGTTTTACAAGAGAATGAAGAGCAGTCAAACTGTTTTATAAGCGGACGAAGAGCAGTCAAACTGGTTTATAAGAGGATGAAGAGCAGTCAAACTGATTTATAATCGGACGAAGAGCAGTCAACCTGTTTTACAAGAGGATGAAGAGCAGTCAAACTGTTTTATAAGAGGATGAAGAGCAGTCAAACCGCTTTATAAAAGGATGAATAGCAGTCTACTGTTTTATAAGAGGACGAAGAGCAGTCAAACTGATTTATAATCGGATGAAGAGCAGTCAAACTGATTTATAAGAGGATGAAGAGCAGTCAAACTGCTTTAGAAAAAGATGAAGAGCAGTCAAACTGTTTTATAAGAAGACGAAGAGCAGTCAAACTGATTTATAATCGGACGAAGAGCAGTCAAACTGTTCTATACGAGGATGTGCGCAGTCAAACTGGTTTATAGGAGGATGAAGAGCAGTCAAATTGTTTTATAAGAGGATGAAGAGCAGTCAAACTGATTTATAATCGGACGAAGAGCAGTCAAACTGTTCTATAGGAGGATGAAGCGCAGTCAAACTGGTTTATAGGATGATGAAGAGCAGTCAAACTGCTTTATAGGAGGATGAAGAGCAGTCAAAATGCTTTATAAAAGGATGAAGAGCAGTCAAACTGACTTATAATCGGACGAAGAGCAGTCAAACTGTATTATAAGAGGATGAAGAGCAGTCAAATTGATTTATAAGAGAATGAAGAGCAGTCAAACTGCTTTATAAAAGGATGAAGAGCAGTCAACCTGTTTTACAAGAGGATGAAGAGCAGTCAAACTGTTTTATAAGAGGATGAAGAGCAGTCAAACTCTTTTATAAGCGGACGAAGAGCAGTCAAAATGATTTATAAGAGGATTAAGAGCAGTCAAACTGATTTATAAGAGGATGAAGAGCAGTCAAACTGATTTATAGGAGGATGAAGAGCAGTCAAACTGCTTTATAAGAGGATGAGGAGCAGTCAAACTGCTTTATAAAAGGATGAAGAGCAGTCAAACTGTTTTATAAGCGTATGAAGAGCAGTCAAACTGATTTATAATCGGACGAAGAGCAGTCAAACTGATTTATAATCGGACGAAGAGCAGTCAAACGGTTTTATAAGAGGATGAAGAGCAGTCAAATTGATTTATAAGAGAATGAAGAGCAGTCAAACTGCTTTATAAAAGGATGAAGAGCAGTCAACCTGTTTTACAAGAGGATGAAGAGCAGTCAAACTGATTTATAATCGGACGAAGAGCAGTCAAACTGTTTTATAATCGGACTAAGAGCAGTCAAAAGGTTTTATAAGACAATGAAGAGCAGTCAAATTGATTTATAAGAGGATGAAGAGCAGTCAAACCGCTTTATAAAAGGATGAAGAGCAGTCAAACTGTTTTATACGAGGATGTAGAGCAGTCAGATTGTTTTAAAAGAGGATGAAGAGCAGTCAAACTGTTTTATCAGAGGATGAAGAGCAGTGAAACCGCTTTATAAAAGGATGAAGAGCAGTCAAACTGTTTTATAAGAGGACGAAGAGCAGTCAAAATGATTTATAATCGGATGAAGAGCAGTCAAACTGATTTATAAGAGGATGAAGAGCAGTCAAACTGCTTTATAAAAGGATGAAGAGCAGTCAAACTGATTTGTAATCGGACGAAGAGCAGTCAAACTGTTCTATAGGAGGATGAAGCGCAGTCAAAGTGGTTTATAGGTGGATGAAGAGCAGTCAACCTGCTTTATAAGAGGATGAAGAGCAGTCAAACTGATTTATAATAGAACGAAGAGCAGTCAAACTGTTCTATAGGACGATGAAGCGCAGTCAAACTGGTTTATAGGAGGATGAAGAGCAGTCAAACTGCTTTATAGGAGGATGAAGAGCAGTCAAACTGCTTTACAAAAGGATGAAGAGCAGTCAAACTGATTTATAATCGGATGAAGAGCAGTCAATAATCGGACGAAGAGCAGTCAAACTGTTATAAAGGAGGATGAAGCGCAGTCAAACTGTTTTACACGAGGGTATAGAGCAGTCAGACTGGTTTACAAGAGGATGAATAGCAGTCAACCTGTTTTACAAGAGGTTGAAGAGCAGTCAAACTGTTTTATAAGAGGATGAAGAGCAGTCAAACTGATTTATAAGAGGATGAAGAGCAGTCAAACTGCTTTATAAAAGGATGAAGAGCAGTCAAACTGTTTTATAAGCGGACGAAGAGCAGTCAAACAGTTTTATAAGAGGACGAAGAGCAGTCAAAATGATTTATAATCGGATGAAGAGCAGTCAAACAGATTTATAAGAGGATGAAGAGCAGTCAAACTGCTTTATAAAAGGATGAAGAGCAGTCAAACTGTTTTATAAGAGGACGAAGAGCAGTCAAACTGATTTATAATCGGATGAACAGCAGTCAATAATCGGACGAAGAGCAGTCAAACTGTTTATTAAGCGGACGAACAGCAGTCAAACTGATTTATAATCGGACGAAGAGCAGTCAAACTGATTTATAATCGGACGAAGAGCAGTCAAACGGTTTTATGATAGGATGAAGAGCAGTCAAATTGATTTATAAGAGGATGAAGAGCAGTCAAACGGTTTTTTTAAGAGGATGAAGAGCAGTCAAATTGATTTATAAGAGGATGAAGAGCAGTCAAACTGATTTATAATCGGACGAAGAGCAGTCAAACTGATTTATAATAGGACGAAGAGCAGTCAAACGGTTTTATAAGAGGATGAAGAGCAGTCAAATTGATTTATAAGAGGATGAAGAGCAGTCAAACTGCTTTATAAAAGGATGAAGAGCAGTCAAACTGTTTTATAAGAGGACGAAGAGCAGTCAAACTGATTTATAAGAGGATGAAGAGCAGTCAAACTGATTTATAAGAGGATGAAGAGCAGTCAAACTGTTTTATAAGCGGATGAACCGCAGTCAAACTGATTTATAATCGGACGAAGAGCAGTCAAACTGATTTATAAGAGGATGAAGAGCAGTCAAACTGCTTTATAAGAGGATGAAGAGCAGTCAAACTGTTCTATAGGAGGATGAAGCGCAGTCAAACTGGTTTATATGAGGATGAAGAGCAGTCAAACTGCTTTATAAGAAGATGAAGAGCAGTCAAACTGCTTTATAAAACGATGAAGAGCAGTCAAACTGTTTTATAAGAGGACGAAGAGCAGTCAAACTGATTTATAAGAGGATGAAGAGCAGTCAAACTGATTTAAAAGAGGATGAAGAGCAGTCAAACTGCTTTATAAAAGGATGAAGAGCAGTCAAACTGATTTATAATCGGATGAACAGCAGTCAATAATCGGACGAAGAGCAGTCAAACTGTTATATAGGAGGACGAAGAGCAGTCAAACTGAATTATAATCGGATGAAGAGCAGTCAAACTGATTTATAAGAGGATGAAGAGCAGTCAAACTGCTTTATAAAAGGATGAAGAGTAGTCAAACTGTTTAATAAAAGACGAAGAGCAGTCAAACTGATTTATAATCGGACGAAGAGCAGTCAAACTGATTTGTAATCGGACGAAGAGCAGTCAAACGGTTTTATAAGAGGATGAAGAGCAGTCAAATTGATTTATAAGAGGATGAAGAGCAGTCAAACTGCTTTATAAAAGGATGAAGACCAGTCAAACTGTTTTATACGAGGATGTAGAGCAGTCAGACTGTTTTACAAGAGGTTGAAGAGCAGTCAACCTGTTTTACAAGAGGATGAAGAGCAGTCAAAATGCTTTATAAAAGGATGAAGAGCAGTCAAACTGATTTATAATCGGACGAAGAGCAGTCAAACGGTTTTATAAGAGGATGAAGAGCAGTCAAATTGATTTATAAGAGAATGAAGAGCAGTCAAACTGCTTTATAAAAGGATGAAGAGCAGTCAACCTGTTTTACAAGAGGATGAAGAGCAGTCAAACTGTTTTATAAGAGGATGAAGAGCAGTCAAACTGTTTTATAAGCGGACGAAGAGCAGTCAAACTGATTTATAAGAGGATGAAGAGCAGTCAAACTGATTTATAAGAGGATGAAGAGCAGTCAAACTGATTTATAGGAGGATGAAGAGCAGTCAAACTGTTTTATAAGCGGACGAACAGCAGTCAAACTGATTTATAATCGGACGAAGAGCAGTCAAACTGATTTATAATCGGACGAAGAGCAGTCAAACGGTTTTATAAGAGGATGAAGAGCAGTCAAATTGATTTAAAAGAGGATGAAGAGCAGTCAAACTGCTTTATAAAAGGATGAAGAGCAGTCAAACTGTTTTATACGAGATGTAGATCAGTCAAACTGTTTTACAAGAGAATGAAGAGCAGTCAAACTGTTTTATAAGCGGACGAAGAGCAGTCAAACTGATTTATAAGAGGATGAAGAGCAGTCAAACTGATTTATAATCGGACGAAGAGCAGTCAACCTGTTTTACAAGAGGATGAAGAGCAGTCAAACTGTTTTATAAGAGGATGAAGAGCAGTCAAACCGCTTTATAAAAGGATGAAGAGCAGTCTACTGTTTTATAAGAGGACGAAGAGCAGTCAAAATTATTTATAATCGGATGAAGAGCAGTCAAACAGATTTATAAGAGGATGAAGAGCAGTCAAACTGCTTTAGAAAAGTATGAAGAGCAGTCAAACTGTTTTATAAGAGGACGAAGAGCAGTCAAACTGATTTATAATCGGACGAAGAGCAGTCAAACTGTTCTATACGAGGATGAAGCGCAGTCAAACTGGTTTATAGGAGGATGAAGAGCAGTCAAACTGTTTTATAAGAGGATGAAGAGCAGTCAAACTGATTTATAATCGGACGAAGAGCAGTCAAACTGTTCTATAGGAGGATGAAGCGCAGTCAAACTGGTTTATAGGAGGATGAAGAGCAGTCAAACTGCTTTATAGGAGGATGAAGAGCAGTCAAAATGCTTTATAAAAGGATGAAGAGCAGTCAAACTGATTTATAATCGGACGAAGAGCAGTCAAACGGTTTTATAAGAGGATGAAGAGCAGTCAAATTGATTTATAAGAGAATGAAGAGCAGTCAAACTGCTTTATAAAAGGATGAAGAGCAGTCAAACTGTTTTATAAGCGTATGAATAGCAGTCAAACTGATTTATAATCGGACAAAGAGCAGTCAAACTGATTTATAATCGGACGAAGAGCAGTCAAACGGTTTTATAAGAGGATGAAGAGCAGTCAAATTGATTTATAAGAGAATGAAGAGCAGTCAAACTATTTTATAAAAGGATGAAGAGCAGTCAAACTGCTTTATAAAAGGATGAAGAGCAGTCAAACTGTTTTATACGAGATGTAGAGCAGTCAGACTGTTTTACAAGAGAATGAAGAGCAGTCAAACTGTTTTATAAGCGGACGAAGAGCAGTCAAACTGATTTATAATCGGATGAACAGCAGTCAATAATCGGACGAAGAGCAGTCAAACTGTTATATAGGAGGTCGAAGAGCAGTCAAACTGAATTATAATCGGATGAAGAGCAGTCAAACTGATTTATAAGAGGATGAAGAGCAGTCAAACTGCTTTATAAAAGGATGAAGAGCAGTCAAACTGTTTATTAAGCGGACGAACAGCAGTCAAACTGATTTATAATCGGACGAAGAGCAGTCAAACTGATTTGTAATCGGACGAAGAGCAGTCAAACGGTTTTATGATAGGATGAAGAGCAGTCAAATTGATTTATAAGAGGATGAAGAGCAGTCAAACGGTTTTTTTAAGAGGATGAAGAGCAGTCAAATTGATTTATAAGAGGATGAAGAGCAGTCAAACTGATTTATAATCGGACGAAGAGCAGTCAAACTGATTTATAATAGGACGAAGAGCAGTCAAACGGTTTTATAAGAGGATGAAGAGCAGTCAAATTGATTTATAAGAGGATGAAGAGCAGTCAAACTGCTTTATAAAAGGATGAAGAGCAGTCAAACTGTTTTATAAGAGGACGAAGAGCAGTCAAACTGATATATAAGAGGATGAAGAGCAGTCAAACTGATTTATAAGAGGATGAAGAGCAGTCAAACTGTTTTATAAGCGGATGAACCGCAGTCAAACTGATTTATAATCGGACGAAGAGCAGTCAAACTGATTTATAAGAGGATGAAGAGCAGTCAAACTGCTTTATAAGAGGATGAAGAGCAGTCAAACTGTTCTATAGGAGGATGAAGCGCAGTCAAACTGGTTTATATGAGGATGAAGAGCAGTCAAACTGCTTTATAAGAAGATGAAGAGCAGTCAAACTGCTTTATAAAACGATGAAGAGCAGTCAAACTGTTTTATAAGAGGACGAAGAGCAGTCAAACTGATTTATAAGAGGATGAAGAGCAGTCAAACTGATTTAAAAGAGGATGAAGAGCAGTCAAACTGCTTTATAAAAGGATGAAGAGCAGTCAAACTGATTTATAATCGGATGAACAGCAGTCAATAATCGGACGAAGAGCAGTCAAACTGTTATATAGGAGGACGAAGAGCAGTCAAACTGAATTATAATCGGATGAAGAGCAGTCAAACTGATTTATAAGAGGATGAACAGCAGTCAAACTGCTTTATAAAAGGATGAAGAGTAGTCAAACTGTTTAATAAAAGACGAAGAGCAGTCAAACTGTTTTATAAGCGGACGAACAGCAGTCAAACTGATTTATAATCGGACGAAGAGCAGTCAAACTGATTTGTAATCGGACGAAGAGCAGTCAAACGGTTTTATAAGAGGATGAAGAGCAGTCAAATTGATTTATAAGAGGATGAAGAGCAGTCAAACTGCGTTATAAAAGGATGAAGACCAGTCAAACTGTTTTATACGAGGATGTAGAGCAGTCAGACTGTTTTACAAGAGGTTGAAGAGCAGTCAACCTGTTTTACAAGAGGATGAAGAGCAGTCAAAATGCTTTATAAAAGGATGAAGAGCAGTCAAACTGATTTATAATCGGACGAAGAGCAGTCAAACGGTTTTATAAGAGGATGAAGAGCAGTCAAATTGATTTATAAGAGAATGAAGAGCAGTCAAACTGCTTTATAAAAGGATGAAGAGCAGTCAACCTGTTTTACAAGAGGATGAAGAGCAGTCAAACTGTTTTATAAGAGGATGAAGAGCAGTCAAACTGTTTTATAAGCGGACGAAGAGCAGTCAAACTGATTTATAAGAGGATGAAGAGCAGTCAAACTGATTTATAGGAGGATGAAGAGCAGTCAAACTGCTTTATAAAAGGATGAAGAGCAGTCAAACTGTTTTATAAGCGTATGAAGAGCAGTCAAACTGATTTATAATCGGACAAAGAGCAGTCAAACTGTTTTATAAGAGGATGAAGAGCAGTCAAACTGATTTATAATCGGACGAAGAGCAGTCAAACTGATTTATAATCGGACGAAGAGCAGTCAAACTGATTTATAATCGGACGAAGAGCAGTCAAACTGTTCTATACGAGGATGAAGCGCAGTCAAACTGGTTTATAGGAGGATGAAGAGCAGTCAAACTGTTTTATAAGAGGATGAAGAGCAGTCAAACTGATTTATAATCGGACGAAGAGCAGTCAAACTGTTCTATAGGAGGATGAAGCGCAGTCAAACTGGTTTATAGGAGGATGAAGAGCAGTCAAACTGCTTTATAGGAGGATGAAGAGCAGTCAAA
This sequence comes from Lampris incognitus, assembly GCF_029633865.1. Lineage (NCBI taxonomy): Eukaryota > Metazoa > Chordata > Actinopteri > Lampriformes > Lampridae > Lampris > Lampris incognitus. The sequence goes on from NC_079222.1 coordinate 44,869,346, forward strand.
ATGCTTTATAAAAGGATGAAGAGCAGTCAAACTGATTTATAATCGGACGAAGAGCAGTCAAACGGTTTTATAAGAGGATGAAGAGCAGTCAAATTGATTTATAAGAGAATGAAGAGCAGTCAAACTGCTTTATAAAAGGATGAAGAGCAGTCAACCTGTTTTACAAGAGGATGAAGAGCAGTCAAACTGTTTTATAAGAGGATGAAGAGCAGTCAAACTGTTTTATGAGCGGACGAAGAGCAGTCAAACTGATTTATAAGAGGATGAAGAGCAGTCAAACTGATTTATAAGAGGATGAAGAGCAGTCAAACTGATTTATAGGAGGATGAAGAGCAGTCAAACTGCTTTATAAAAGGATGAAGAGCAGTCAAACTGTTTTATAAGCGTATGAAGAGCAGTCAAACTGATTTATAATCGGACAAAGAGCAGTCAAACTGATTTATAATCGGACGAAGAGCAGTCAAACGGTTTTATAAGAGGATGAAGAGCAGTCAAATTGATTTATAAGAGAATGAAGAGCAGTCAAACTATTTTATAAAAGGATGAAGAGCAGTCAAACTGCTTTATAAAAGGATGAAGAGCAGTCAAACTGTTTTATACGAGATGTAGAGCAGTCAGACTGTTTTACAAGAGAATGAAGAGCAGTCAAACTGTTTTATAAGCGGACGAAGAGCAGTCAAACTGTTTTATAAGAGGATGAAGAGCAGTCAAACTGATTTATAATCGGACGAAGAGCAGTCAACCTGTTTTACAAGAGGATGAAGAGCAGTCAAACTGTTTTATAAGAGGATGAAGAGCAGTCAAACCGCTTTATAAAAGGATGAAGAGCAGTCTACTGTTTTATAAGAGGACGAAGAGCAGTCAAAATTATTTATAATCGGATGAAGAGCAGTCAAACAGATTTATAAGAGGATGAAGAGCAGTCAAACTGCTTTAGAAAAAGATGAAGAGCAGTCAAACTGTTTTATAAGAAGACGAAGAGCAGTCAAACTGATTTATAATCGGACGAAGAGCAGTCAAACTGTTCTATACGAGGATGAAGCACAGTCAAACTGGTTTATAGGAGGATGAAGAGCAGTCAAATTGTTTTATAAGAGGATGAAGAGCAGTCAAACTGATTTATAATCGGACGAAGAGCAGTCAAACTGTTCTATAGGAGGATGAAGCGCAGTCAAACTGGTTTATAGGAGGATGAAGAGCAGTCAAACTGCTTTATAGGAGGATGAAGAGCAGTCAAACTGTATTATAAGAGGACGAAGAGCAGTCAAACTGAATTATAATCGGATGAAGAGCAGTCAAACTGATTTATAAGAGGATGAAGAGCAGTCAAACTGCTTTATAAAAGGATGAAGAGCAGTCAAACTGTTTTATAAGAGGACGAAGAGCAGTCAAACTGTTTTATAAGCGGACGAACAGCAGTCAAACTGATTTATAATCGGACGAAGAGCAGTCAAACTGATTTATAATCGGACGAAGAGCAGTCAAACGGTTTTATAAGAGGATGAAGAGCAGTCAAACGGTTTTATAAGAGGATGAAGAGCAGTCAAACTGCTTTATAAAAGGATGAAGAGCAGTCAAACTGTTTTATACGAGATGTAGATCAGTCAGACTGTTTTACAAGAGAATGAAGAGCAGTCAAACTGTTTTATAAGCGGACGAAGAGCAGTCAACCTGTTTTACAAGAGGATGAAGAGCAGTCAAACTGTTTTATAAGAGGATGAAGAGCAGTCAAACCGCTTTATAAAAGGATGAAGAGCAGTCTACTGTTTTATAAGAGGACGAAGAGCAGTCAAAATTATTTATAATCGGATGAAGAGCAGTCAAACAGATTTATAAGAGGATGAAGAGCAGTCAAACTGCTTTAGAAAAGGATGAAGAGCAGTCAAACTGTTTTATAAGAGGACGAAGAGCAGTCAAACTGATTTATAATCGGACGAAGAGCAGTCAACCTGTTTTACAAGAGGATGAAGCGCAGTCAAACTGGTTTATAGGAGGATGAAGAGCAGTCAAACTGCTTTATAAAAGGATGAAGAGCAGTCAACCTGTTTTACAAGAGGATGAAGCGCAGTCAAACTGTTTTATAAGAGGATGAAGAGCAGTCAAACTGTTTTATAAGCGGACGAAGAGCAGTCAAACTGATTTATAAGAGGATGAAGAGCAGTCAAACTGATTTATAAGAGGATGAAGAGCAGTCAAACTGATTTATAGGAGGATGAAGAGCAGTCAAACTGTTTTATAAGCGGACGAACAGCAGTCAAACTGATTTATAATCGGACGAAGAGCAGTCAAACTGATTTATAATCGGACGAAGAGCAGTCAAACGGTTTTATAAGAGGATGAAGAGCAGTCAAACTGTTTTATAAGCGGACGAACAGCAGTCAAACTGATTTATAATCGGACGAAGAGCAGTCAAACTGATTTATAATCGGACGAAGAGCAGTCAGACTGCTTTATAAAAGGATGAAGAGCAGTCAAACTGTTTTATACGAGATGTAGATCAGTCAAACTGTTTTACAAGAGAATGAAGAGCAGTCAAACTGTTTTATAAGCGGACGAAGAGCAGTCAAACTGATTTATAAGAGGATGAAGAGCAGTCAAACTGATTTATAATCGGACGAAGAGCAGTCAACCTGTTTTACAAGAGGATGAAGAGCAGTCAAACTGTTTTATAAGAGGATGAAGAGCAGTCAAACCGCTTTATAAAAGGATGAAGAGCAGTCTACTATTTTATAAGAGGACGAAGAGCAGTCAAAATTATTTATAATCGGATGAAGAGCAGTCAAACAGATTTATAAGAGGATGAAGAGCAGTCAAACTGCTTTAGAAAAAGATGAAGAGCAGTCAAACTGTTTTATAAGAAGACGAAGAGCAGTCAAACTGATTTATAATCGGACGAAGAGCAGTCAAACTGTTCTATACGAGGATGAAGCGCAGTCAAACTGGTTTATAGGAGGATGAAGAGCAGTCAAATTGTTTTATAAGAGGATGAAGAGCAGTCAAACTGATTTATAATCGGACGAAGAGCAGTCAAACTGTTCTATAGGAGGATGAAGCGCAGTCAAACTGGTTTATAGGAGGATGAAGAGCAGTCAAACTGCTTTATAGGAGGATGAAGAGCAGTCAAACTGTATTATAAGAGGACGAAGAGCAGTCAAACTGAATTATAATCGGATGAAGAGCAGTCAAACTGATTTATAAGAGGATGAAGAGCAGTCAAACTGCTTTATAAAAGGATGAAGAGCAGTCAAACTGTTTTATAAGAGGACGAAGAGCAGTCAAACTGTTTTATAAGCGGACGAACAGCAGTCAAACTGATTTATAATCGGACGAAGAGCAGTCAAACTGATTTATAATCGGACGAAGAGCAGTCAAACGGTTTTATAAGAGGATGAAGAGCAGTCAAACGGTTTTATAAGAGGATGAAGAGCAGTCAAACTGCTTTATAAAAGGATGAAGAGCAGTCAAACTGTTTTATAAGAGGACGAAGAGCAGTCAAACTGTTTTATAAGCGGACGAACAGCAGTCAAACTGATTTATAATCGGACGAAGAGCAGTCAAACTGATTTATAATCGGACGAAGAGCAGTCAAACTGCTTTATAAAAGGATGAAGAGCAGTCAAACTGTTTTATACGAGATGTAGATCAGTCAAACTGTTTTACAAGAGAATGAAGAGCAGTCAAACTGTTTTATAAGCGGACGAAGAGCAGTCAAACTGATTTATAAGAGGATGAAGAGCAGTCAAACTGATTTATAATCGGACGAAGAGCAGTCAACCTGTTTTACAAGAGGATGAAGAGCAGTCAAACTGTTTTATAAGAGGATGAAGAGCAGTCAAACCGCTTTATAAAAGGATGAAGAGCAGTCTACTGTTTTATAAGAGGACGAAGAGCAGTCAAAATTATTTATAATCGGATGAAGAGCAGTCAAACAGATTTATAAGAGGATGAAGAGCAGTCAAACTGCTTTAGAAAAGTATGAAGAGCAGTCAAACTGTTTTATAAGAGGACGAAGAGCAGTCAAACTGATTTATAATCGGACGAAGAGCAGTCAAACTGTTCTATACGAGGATGAAGCGCAGTCAAACTGGTTTATAGGAGGATGAAGAGCAGTCAAACTGTTTTATAAGAGGATGAAGAGCAGTCAAACTGATTTATAATCGGACGAAGAGCAGTCAAACTGTTCTATAGGAGGATGAAGCGCAGTCAAACTGGTTTATAGGAGAATGAAGAGCAGTCAAACTGCTTTATAGGAGGATGAAGAGCAGTCAAAATGCTTTATAAAAGGATGAAGAGCAGTCAAACTGATTTATAATCGGACGAAGAGCAGTCAAACGGTTTTATAAGAGGATGAAGAGCAGTCAAATTGATTTATAAGAGAATGAAGAGCAGTCAAACTGCTTTATAAAAGGATGAAGAGCAGTCAACCTGTTTTACAAGAGGATGAAGAGCAGTCAAACTGTTTTATAAGAGGATGAAGAGCAGTCAAACTGTTTTATAAGCGGACGAAGAGCAGTCAAACTGATTTATAAGAGGATGAAGAGCAGTCAAACTGATTTATAAGAGGATGAAGAGCAGTCAAACTGATTTATAGGAGGATGAAGAGCAGTCAAACTGCTTTATAAAAGGATGAAGAGCAGTCAAACTGATTTATAATCGGACGAAGAGCAGTCAAACGGTTTTATAAGAGGATGAAGAGCAGTCAAATTGATTTATAAGAGAATGAAGAGCAGTCAAACTATTTTATAAAAGGATGAAGAGCAGTCAAACTGCTTTATAAAAGGATGAAGAGCAGTCAAACTGTTTTATACGAGATGTAGAGCAGTCAGACTGTTTTACAAGAGAATGAAGAGCAGTCAAACTGTTTTATAAGCGGACGAAGAGCAGTCAAACTGGTTTATAAGAGGATGAAGAGCAGTCAAACTGATTTATAATCGGACGAAGAGCAGTCAACCTGTTTTACAAGAGGATGAAGAGCAGTCAAACTGTTTTATAAGAGGATGAAGAGCAGTCAAACCGCTTTATAAAAGGATGAATAGCAGTCTACTGTTTTATAAGAGGACGAAGAGCAGTCAAACTGATTTATAATCGGATGAAGAGCAGTCAAACTGATTTATAAGAGGATGAAGAGCAGTCAAACTGCTTTAGAAAAAGATGAAGAGCAGTCAAACTGTTTTATAAGAAGACGAAGAGCAGTCAAACTGATTTATAATCGGACGAAGAGCAGTCAAACTGTTCTATACGAGGATGTGCGCAGTCAAACTGGTTTATAGGAGGATGAAGAGCAGTCAAATTGTTTTATAAGAGGATGAAGAGCAGTCAAACTGATTTATAATCGGACGAAGAGCAGTCAAACTGTTCTATAGGAGGGTGAAGCGCAGTCAAACTGGTTTATAGGAGGATGAAGAGCAGTCAAACTGCTTTATAGGAGGATGAAGAGCAGTCAAAATGCTTTATAAAAGGATGAAGAGCAGTCAAACTGACTTATAATCGGACGAAGAGCAGTCAAACTGTATTATAAGAGGATGAAGAGCAGTCAAATTGATTTATAAGAGAATGAAGAGCAGTCAAACTGCTTTATAAAAGGATGAAGAGCAGTCAACCTGTTTTACAAGAGGATGAAGAGCAGTCAAACTGTTTTATAAGAGGATGAAGAGCAGTCAAACTCTTTTATAAGCGGACGAAGAGCAGTCAAAATGATTTATAAGAGGATTAAGAGCAGTCAAACTGATTTATAAGAGGATGAAGAGCAGTCAAACTGATTTATAGGAGGATGAAGAGCAGTCAAACTGCTTTATAAGAGGATGAGGAGCAGTCAAACTGCTTTATAAAAGGATGAAGAGCAGTCAAACTGTTTTATAAGCGTATGAAGAGCAGTCAAACTGATTTATAATCGGACGAAGAGCAGTCAAACTGATTTATAATCGGACGAAGAGCAGTCAAACGGTTTTATAAGAGGATGAAGAGCAGTCAAATTGATTTATAAGAGAATGAAGAGCAGTCAAACTGCTTTATAAAAGGATGAAGAGCAGTCAAATTGATTTATAAGAGGATGAAGAGCAGTCAAACCGCTTTATAAAAGGATGAAGAGCAGTCAAACTGTTTTATACGAGGATGTAGAGCAGTCAGATTGTTTTAAAAGAGGATGAAGAGCAGTCAAACTGTTTTATCAGAGGATGAAGAGCAGTGAAACCGCTTTATAAAAGGATGAAGAGCAGTCAAACTGTTTTATAAGAGGACGGAGAGCAGTCAAAATGATTTATAATCGGATGAAGAGCAGTCAAACTGATTTATAAGAGGATGAAGAGCAGTCAAACTGCTTTATAAAAGGATGAAGAGCAGTCAAACTGATTTGTAATCGGACGAAGAGCAGTCAAACTGTTCTATAGGAGGATGAAGCGCAGTCAAAGTGGTTTATAGGTGGATGAAGAGCAGTCAACCTGCTTTATAAGAGGATGAAGAGCAGTCAAACTGATTTATAATAGAACGAAGAGCAGTCAAACTGTTCTATAGGACGATGAAGCGCAGTCAAACTGGTTTATAGGAGGATGAAGAGCAGTCAAACTGCTTTATAGGAGGATGAAGAGCAGTCAAACTGCTTTACAAAAGGATGAAGAGCAGTCAAACTGATTTATAATCGGATGAAGAGCAGTCAATAATCGGACGAAGAGCAGTCAAACTGTTATAAAGGAGGATGAAGCGCAGTCAAACTGTTTTACACGAGGGTATAGAGCAGTCAGACTGGTTTACAAGAGGATGAATAGCAGTCAACCTGTTTTACAAGAGGTTGAAGAGCAGTCAAACTGTTTTATAAGAGGATGAAGAGCAGTCAAACTGATTTATAAGAGGATGAAGAGCAGTCAAACTGCTTTATAAAAGGATGAAGAGCAGTCAAACTGTTTTATAAGCGGACGAAGAGCAGTCAAACAGTTTTATAAGAGGACGAAGAGCAGTCAAAATGATTTATAATCGGATGAAGAGCAGTCAAACAGATTTATAAGAGGATGAAGAGCAGTCAAACTGCTTTATAAAAGGATGAAGAGCAGTCAAACTGTTTTATAAGAGGACGAAGAGCAGTCAAACTGATTTATAATCGGATGAACAGCAGTCAATAATCGGACGAAGAGCAGTCAAACTGTTATATAGGAGGTCGAAGAGCAGTCAAACTGAATTATAATCGGATGAAGAGCAGTCAAACTGATTTATAAGAGGATGAAGAGCAGTCAAACTGCTTTATAAAAGGATGAAGAGCAGTCAAACTGTTTATTAAGCGGACGAACAGCAGTCAAACTGATTTATAATCGGACGAAGAGCAGTCAAACTGATTTATAATCGGACGAAGAGCAGTCAAACGGTTTTATGATAGGATGAAGAGCAGTCAAATTGATTTATAAGAGGATGAAGAGCAGTCAAACGGTTTTTTTAAGAGGATGAAGAGCAGTCAAATTGATTTATAAGAGGATGAAGAGCAGTCAAACTGATTTATAATCGGACGAAGAGCAGTCAAACTGATTTATAATAGGACGAAGAGCAGTCAAACGGTTTTATAAGAGGATGAAGAGCAGTCAAATTGATTTATAAGAGGATGAAGAGCAGTCAAACTGCTTTATAAAAGGATGAAGAGCAGTCAAACTGTTTTATAAGAGGACGAAGAGCAGTCAAACTGATTTATAAGAGGATGAAGAGCAGTCAAACTGATTTATAAGAGGATGAAGAGCAGTCAAACTGTTTTATAAGCGGATGAACCGCAGTCAAACTGATTTATAATCGGACGAAGAGCAGTCAAACTGATTTATAAGAGGATGAAGAGCAGTCAAACTGCTTTATAAGAGGATGAAGAGCAGTCAAACTGTTCTATAGGAGGATGAAGCGCAGTCAAACTGGTTTATATGAGGATGAAGAGCAGTCAAACTGCTTTATAAGAAGATGAAGAGCAGTCAAACTGCTTTATAAAACGATGAAGAGCAGTCAAACTGTTTTATAAGAGGACGAAGAGCAGTCAAACTGATTTATAAGAGGATGAAGAGCAGTCAAACTGATTTAAAAGAGGATGAAGAGCAGTCAAACTGCTTTATAAAAGGATGAAGAGCAGTCAAACTGATTTATAATCGGATGAACAGCAGTCAATAATCGGACGAAGAGCAGTCAAACTGTTATATAGGAGGACGAAGAGCAGTCAAACTGAATTATAATCGGATGAAGAGCAGTCAAACTGATTTATAAGAGGATGAAGAGCAGTCAAACTGCTTTATAAAAGGATGAAGAGTAGTCAAACTGTTTAATAAAAGACGAAGAGCAGTCAAACTGTTTTATAAGCGGACGAACAGCAGTCAAACTGATTTATAATCGGACGAAGAGCAGTCAAACTGATTTGTAATCGGACGAAGAGCAGTCAAACGGTTTTATAAGAGGATGAAGAGCAGTCAAATTGATTTATAAGAGGATGAAGAGCAGTCAAACTGCTTTATAAAAGGATGAAGACCAGTCAAACTGTTTTATACGAGGATGTAGAGCAGTCAGACTGTTTTACAAGAGGTTGAAGAGCAGTCAACCTGTTTTACAAGAGGATGAAGAGCAGTCAAAATGCTTTATAAAAGGATGAAGAGCAGTCAAACTGATTTATAATCGGACGAAGAGCAGTCAAACGGTTTTATAAGAGGATGAAGAGCAGTCAAATTGATTTATAAGAGAATGAAGAGCAGTCAAACTGCTTTATAAAAGGATGAAGAGCAGTCAACCTGTTTTACAAGAGGATGAAGAGCAGTCAAACTGTTTTATAAGAGGATGAAGAGCAGTCAAACTGTTTTATAAGCGGACGAAGAGCAGTCAAACTGATTTATAAGAGGATGAAGAGCAGTCAAACTGATTTATAAGAGGATGAAGAGCAGTCAAACTGATTTATAGGAGGATGAAGAGCAGTCAAACTGTTTTATAAGCGGACGAACAGCAGTCAAACTGATTTATAATCGGACGAAGAGCAGTCAAACTGATTTATAATCGGACGAAGAGCAGTCAAACGGTTTTATAAGAGGATGAAGAGCAGTCAAATTGATTTAAAAGAGGATGAAGAGCAGTCAAACTGCTTTATAAAAGGATGAAGAGCAGTCAAACTGTTTTATACGAGATGTAGATCAGTCAAACTGTTTTACAAGAGAATGAAGAGCAGTCAAACTGTTTTATAAGCGGACGAAGAGCAGTCAAACTGATTTATAAGAGGATGAAGAGCAGTCAAACTGATTTATAATCGGACGAAGAGCAGTCAACCTGTTTTACAAGAGGATGAAGAGCAGTCAAACTGTTTTATAAGAGGATGAAGAGCAGTCAAACCGCTTTATAAAAGGATGAAGAGCAGTCTACTGTTTTATAAGAGGACGAAGAGCAGTCAAAATTATTTATAATCGGATGAAGAGCAGTCAAACAGATTTATAAGAGGATGAAGAGCAGTCAAACTGCTTTAGAAAAGTATGAAGAGCAGTCAAACTGTTTTATAAGAGGACGAAGAGCAGTCAAACTGATTTATAATCGGACGAAGAGCAGTCAAACTGTTCTATACGAGGATGAAGCGCAGTCAAACTGGTTTATAGGAGGATGAAGAGCAGTCAAACTGTTTTATAAGAGGATGAAGAGCAGTCAAACTGTTTTATAAGAGGACGAAGAGCAGTCAAACTGTTCTATAGGAGGATGAAGCGCAGTCAAACTGGTTTATAGGAGGATGAAGAGCAGTCAAACTGCTTTATAGGAGGATGAAGAGCAGTCAAAATGCTTTATAAAAGGATGAAGAGCAGTCAAACTGATTTATAATCGGACGAAGAGCAGTCAAACGGTTTTATAAGAGGATGAAGAGCAGTCAAATTGATTTATAAGAGAATGAAGAGCAGTCAAACTGCTTTATAAAAGGATGAAGAGCAGTCAAACTGATTTATAAGCGTATGAATAGCAGTCAAACTGATTTATAATCGGACAAAGAGCAGTCAAACTGATTTATAATCGGACGAAGAGCAGTCAAACGGTTTTATAAGAGGATGAAGAGCAGTCAAATTGATTTATAAGAGAATGAAGAGCAGTCAAACTATTTTATAAAAGGATGAAGAGCAGTCAAACTGCTTTATAAAAGGATGAAGAGCAGTCAAACTGTTTTATACGAGATGTAGAGCAGTCAGACTGTTTTACAAGAGAATGAAGAGCAGTCAAACTGTTTTATAAGCGGACGAAGAGCAGTCAAACTGATTTATAATCGGATGAACAGCAGTCAATAATCGGACGAAGAGCAGTCAAACTGTTATATAGGAGGTCGAAGAGCAGTCAAACTGAATTATAATCGGATGAAGAGCAGTCAAACTGATTTATAAGAGGATGAAGAGCAGTCAAACTGCTTTATAAAAGGATGAAGAGCAGTCAAACTGTTTATTAAGCGGACGAACAGCAGTCAAACTGATTTATAATCGGACGAAGAGCAGTCAAACTGATTTATAATCGGACGAAGAGCAGTCAAACGGTTTTATGATAGGATGAAGAGCAGTCAAATTGATTTATAAGAGGATGAAGAGCAGTCAAACGGTTTTTTTAAGAGGATGAAGAGCAGTCAAATTGATTTATAAGAGGATGAAGAGCAGTCAAACTGATTTATAATCGGACGAAGAGCAGTCAAACTGATTTATAATAGGACGAAGAGCAGTCAAACGGTTTTATAAGAGGATGAAGAGCAGTCAAATTGATTTATAAGAGGATGAAGAGCAGTCAAACTGCTTTATAAAAGGATGAAGAGCAGTCAAACTGTTTTATAAGAGGACGAAGAGCAGTCAAACTGATTTATAAGAGGATGAAGAGCAGTCAAACTGATTTATAAGAGGATGAAGAGCAGTCAAACTGTTTTATAAGCGGATGAACCGCAGTCAAACTGATTTATAATCGGACGAAGAGCAGTCAAACTGATTTATAAGAGGATGAAGAGCAGTCAAACTGCTTTATAAGAGGATGAAGAGCAGTCAAACTGTTCTATAGGAGGATGAAGCGCAGTCAAACTGGTTTATATGAGGATGAAGAGCAGTCAAACTGCTTTATAAGAAGATGAAGAGCAGTCAAACTGCTTTATAAAACGATGAAGAGCAGTCAAACTGTTTTATAAGAGGACGAAGAGCAGTCAAACTGATTTATAAGAGGATGAAGAGCAGTCAAACTGATTTAAAAGAGGATGAAGAGCAGTCAAACTGCTTTATAAAAGGATGAAGAGCAGTCAAACTGATTTATAATCGGATGAACAGCAGTCAATAATCGGACGAAGAGCAGTCAAACTGTTATATAGGAGGACGAAGAGCAGTCAAACTGAATTATAATCGGATGAAGAGCAGTCAAACTGATTTATAAGAGGATGAAGAGCAGTCAAACTGCTTTATAAAAGGATGAAGAGTAGTCAAACTGTTTAATAAAAGACGAAGAGCAGTCAAACTGTTTTATAAGCGGACGAACAGCAGTCAAACTGATTTATAATCGGACGAAGAGCAGTCAAACTGATTTGTAATCGGACGAAGAGCAGTCAATCGGTTTTATAAGAGGATGAAGAGCAGTCAAATTGATTTATAAGAGGATGAAGAGCAGTCAAACTGCGTTATAAAAGGATGAAGACCAGTCAAACTGTTTTATACGAGGATGTAGAGCAGTCAGACTGTTTTACAAGAGGTTGAAGAGCAGTCAACCTGTTTTACAAGAGGATGAAGAGCAGTCAAAATGCTTTATAAAAGGATGAAGAGCAGTCAAACTGATTTATAATCGGACGAAGAGCAGTCAAACGGTTTTATAAGAGGATGAAGAGCAGTCAAATTGATTTATAAGAGAATGAAGAGCAGTCAAACTGCTTTATAAAAGGATGAAGAGCAGTCAACCTGTTTTACAAGAGGATGAAGAGCAGTCAAACTGTTTTATAAGAGGATGAAGAGCAGTCAAACTGTTTTATAAGCGGACGAAGAGCAGTCAAACTGATTTATAAGAGGATGAAGAGCAGTCAAACTGATTTATAAGAGGATGAAGAGCAGTCAAACTGATTTATAGGAGGATGAAGAGCAGTCAAACTGTTTTATAAGCGGACGAACAGCAGTCAAACTGATTTATAATCGGACGAAGAGCAGTCAAACGGTTTTATAAGAGGATGAAGAGCAGTCAAATTGATTTAAAAGAGGATGAAGAGCAGTCAAACTGCTTTATAAAAGGATGAAGAGCAGTCAAACTGTTTTATACGAGATGTAGATCAGTCAAACTGTTTTACAAGAGAATGAAGAGCAGTCAAACTGTTTTATAAGCGGACGAAGAGCAGTCAAACTGATTTATAAGAGGATGAAGAGCAGTCAAACTGATTTATAATCGGACGAAGAGCAGTCAACCTGTTTTACAAGAGGATGAAGAGCAGTCAAACTGTTTTATAAGAGGATGAAGAGCAGTCAAACCGCTTTATAAAAGGATGAAGAGCAGTCTACTGTTTTATAAGAGGACGAAGAGCAGTCAAAATTATTTATAATCGGATGAAGAGCAGTCAAACAGATTTATAAGAGGATGAAGAGCAGTCAAACTGCTTTAGAAAAGTATGAAGAGCAGTCAAACTGTTTTATAAGAGGACGAAGAGCAGTCAAACTGATTTATAATCGGACGAAGAGCAGTCAAACTGTTCTATACGAGGATGAAGCGCAGTCAAACTGGTTTATAGGAGGATGAAGAGCAGTCAAACTGTTTTATAAGAGGATGAAGAGCAGTCAAACTGATTTATAATCGGACGAAGAGCAGTCAAACTGTTCTATAGGAGGATGAAGCGCAGTCAAACTGGTTTTTAATCGGACGAAGAGCAGTCAAACGGTTTTATAAGAGGATGAAGAGCAGTCAAATTGATTTATAAGAGAATGAAGAGCAGTCAAACTGCTTTATAAAAGGATGAAGAGCAGTCAACCTGTTTTACAAGAGGATGAAGAGCAGTCAAACTGTTTTATAAGAGGATGAAGAGCAGTCAAACTGTTTTATAAGCGGACGAAGAGCAGTCAAACTGATTTATAAGAGGATGAAGAGCAGTCAAACTGATTTATAAGAGGATGAAGAGGAGTCAAACTGTTTTATAAGCGGATGAACCGCAGTCAAACTGATTTATAATCGGACGAAGAGCAGTCAAACTGATTTATAAGAGGATGAAGAGCAGTCAAACTGCTTTATAAGAGGATGAAGAGCAGTCAAACTGTTCTATAGGAGGATGAAGCGCAGTCAAACTGGTTTATATGAGGATGAAGAGCAGTCAAACTGCTTTATAAGAAGATGAAGAGCAGTCAAACTGCTTTATAAAACGATGAAGAGCAGTCAAACTGTTTTTTAAGAGGACGAAGAGCAGTCAAACTGATTTATAAGAGGATGAAGAGCAGTCAAACTGATTTAAAAGAGGATGAAGAGCAGTCAAACTGCTTTATAAAAGGATGAAGAGCAGTCAAACTGATTTATAATCGGATGAACAGCAGTCAATAATCGGACGAAGAGCAGTCAAACTGTTATATAGGAGGACGAAGAGCAGTCAAACTGAATTATAATCGGATGAAGAGCAGTCAAACTGATTTATAAGAGGATGAAGAGCAGTCAAACTGCTTTATAAAAGGATGAAGAGTAGTCAAACTGTTTAATAAAAGACGAAGAGCAGTCAAACTGTTATATAAGCGGACGAACAACAGTCAAACTGATTTATAATCGGACGAAGAGCAGTCAAACTGATTTGTAATCGGACGAAGAGCAGTCAAACGGTTTTATAAGAGGATGAAGAGCAGTCAAATTGATTTATAAGAGGATGAAGAGCAGTCAAACTGCTTTATAAAAGGATGAAGACCAGTCAAACTGTTTTATACGAGGATGTAGAGCAGTCAGACTGTTTTACAAGAGGTTGAAGAGCAGTCAACCTGTTTTACAAGAGGATGAAGAGCAGTCAAAATGCTTTATAAAAGGATGAAGAGCAGTCAAACTGATTTATAATCGGACGAAGAGCAGTCAAACGGTTTTATAAGAGGATGAAGAGCAGTCAAATTGATTTATAAGAGAATGAAGAGCAGTCAAACTGCTTTATAAAAGGATGAAGAGCAGTCAACCTGTTTTACAAGAGGATGAAGAGCAGTCAAACTGTTTTATAAGAGGATGAAGAGCAGTCAAACTGTTTTATAAGCGGACGAAGAGCAGTCAAACTGTTTTATAAGAGGATGAAGAGCAGTCAAACTGATTTATAAGAGGATGAAGAGCAGTCAAACTGATTTATAGGAGGATGAAGAGCAGTCAAACTGTTTTATAAGCGGACGAACAGCAGTCAAACTGATTTATAATCGGACGAAGAGCAGTCAAACTGATTTATAATCGGACGAAGAGCAGTCAAACGGTTTTATAAGAGGATGAAGAGCAGTCAAATTGATTTAAAAGAGGATGAAGAGCAGTCAAACTGCTTTATAAAAGGATGAAGAGCAGTCAAACTGTTTTATACGAGATGTAGATCAGTCAAACTGTTTTACAAGAGAATGAAGAGCAGTCAAATTGTTTTATAAGCGGACGAAGAGCAGTCAAACTGATTTATAAGAGGATGAAGAGCAGTCAAACTGATTTATAATCGGACGAAGAGCAGTCAACCTGTTTTACAAGAGGATGAAGAGCAGTCAAACTGTTTTATAAGAGGATGAAGAGCAGTCAAACCGCTTTATAAAAGGATGAAGAGCAGTCTACTGTTTTATAAGAGGACGAAGAGCAGTCAAAATTATTTATAATCGGATGAAGAGCAGTCAAACAGATTTATAAGAGGATGAAGAGCAGTCAAACTGCTTTAGAAAAGTATGAAGAGCAGTCAAACTGTTTTATAAGAGGACGAAGAGCAGTCAAACTGATTTATAATCGGACGAAGAGCAGTCAAACTGTTCTATACGAGGATGAAGCGCAGTCAAACTGGTTTATAGGAGGATGAAGAGCAGTCAAACTGTTTTATAAGAGGATGAAGAGCAGTCAAACTGATTTATAATCGGACGAAGAGCAGTCAAACTGTTCTATAGGAGGATGAAGCGCAGTCAAACTGGTTTATAGGAAGATGAAGAGCAGTCAAACTGCTTTATAGGAGGATGAAGAGCAGTCAAAATGCTTTATAAAAGGATGAAGAGCAGTCAAACTGATTTATAATCGGACGAAGAGCAGTCAAACGGTTTTATAAGAGGATGAAGAGCAGTCAAATTGATTTATAAGAGAATGAAGAGCAGTCAAACTGCTTTATAAAAGGATGAAGAGCAGTCAACCTGTTTTACAAGAGGATGAAGAGCAGTCAAACTGTTTTATAAGAGGATGAAGAGCAGTCAAACTGTTTTATAAGCGGACGAAGAGCAGTCAAACTGATTTATAAGAGGATGAAGAGCAGTCAAACTGATTTATAAGAGGATGAAGAGCAGTCAAACTGATTTATAGGAGGATGAAGAGCAGTCAAACTGCTTTATAAAAGGATGAAGAGCAGTCAAACTGTTTTATAAGCGTATGAAGAGCAGTCAAACTGATTTATAATCGGACAAAGAGCAGTCAAACTGATTTATAATCGGACGAAGAGCAGTCAAACGGTTTTATAAGAGGATGAAGAGCAGTCAAATTGATTTATAAGAGAATGAAGAGCAGTCAAACTATTTTATAAAAGGATGAAGAGCAGTCAAACTGCTTTATAAAAGGATGAAGAGCAGTCAAACTGTTTTATACGAGATGTAGAGCAGTCAGACTGTTTTACAAGAGAATGAAGAGCAGTCAAACTGTTTTATAAGCGGACGAAGAGCAGTCAAACTGATTTATAAGAGGATGAAGAGCAGTCAAACTGATTTATAATCGGACGAAGAGCAGTCAACCTGTTTTACAAGAGGATGAAGAGCAGTCAAACTGTTTTATAAGAGGATGAAGAGCAGTCAAACCGCTTTATAAAAGGATGAAGAGCAGTCTACTGTTTTATAAGAGGACGAAGAGCAGTCAAAATTATTTATAATCGGATGAAGAGCAGTCAAACAGATTTATAAGAGGATGAAGAGCAGTCAAACTGCTTTAGAAAAAGATGAAGAGCAGTCAAACTGTTTTATAAGAGGACGAAGAGCAGTCAAACTGATTTATAATCGGACGAAGAGCAGTCAAACTGTTTTATACGAGGATGAAGCGCAGTCAAACTGGTTTATAGGAGGATGAAGAGCAGTCAAACTGTTTTATAAGAGGAAGAAGAGCAGTCAAACTGATTTATAATCGGACGAAGAGCAGTCAAACTGTTCTATAGGAGGATGAAGCGCAGTCAAACTGGTTTATAGGAGGATGAAGAGCAGTCAAACTGCTTTATAGGAGGATGAAGAGCAGTCAAAATGCTTTATAAAAGGATGAAGAGCAGTCAAACTGACTTATAATCGGACGAAGAGCAGTCAAACTGTATTATAAGAGGATGAAGAGCAGTCAAATTGATTTATAAGAGAATGAAGAGCAGTCAAACTGCTTTATAAAAGGATGAAGAGCAGTCAACCTGTTTTACAAGAGGATGAAGAGCAGTCAAACTGTTTTATAAGAGGATGAAGAGCAGTCAAACTCTTTTATAAGCGGACGAAGAGCAGTCAAACTGATTTATAAGAGGATGAAGAGCAGTCAAACTGATTTATAAGAGGATGAAGAGCAGTCAAACTGATTTATAGGAGGATGAAGAGCAGTCAAACTGCTTTATAAGAGGATGAAGAGCAGTCAAACTGCTTTATAAAAGGATGAAGAGCAGTCAAACTGTTTTATAAGCGTATGAAGAGCAGTCAAACTGATTTATAATCGGACGAAGAGCAGTCAAACTGATTTATAATCGGACGAAGAGCAGTCAAACGGTTTTATAAGAGGATGAAGAGCAGTCAAATTGATTTATAAGAGAATGAAGAGCAGTCAAACTGCTTTATAAAAGGATGAAGAGCAGTCAACCTGTTTTACAAGAGGATGAAGAGCAGTCAAACTGATTTATAATCGGACGAAGAGCAGTCAAACTGTTTTATAATCGGACGAAGAGCAGTCAAAAGGTTTTATAAGACAATGAAGAGCAGTCAAATTGCTTTATAAAAGGATGAAGAGCAGTCAAACTGTTTTATACGAGGATGTAGAGCAGTCAGATTGTTTTAAAAGAGGATGAAGAGCAGTCAACCTGTTTTACAAGAGGATGAAGAGCAGTCAAACTGTTTTATCAGAGGATGAAGAGCAGTCAAACCGCTTTATAAAAGGATGAAGAGCAGTCAAACTGTTTTATAAGAGGACGAAGAGCAGTCAAAATGATTTATAATCGGATGAAGAGCAGTCAAACTGATTTATAAGAGGATGAAGAGCAGTCAAACTGCTTTATAAAAGGATGAAGAGCAGTCAAACTGCTTTATAAAAGGATGAAGAGCAGTCAAACTGATTTATAATCCGACGAAGAGCAGTCAAACTGTTCTATAGGAGGATGAAGCGCAGTCAAAGTGGTTTATAGGTGGATGAAGAGCAGTCAACCTGCTTTATAAGAGGATGAAGAGCAGTCAAACTGATTTATAATAGGACGAAGAGCAGTCAAACTGTTCTATAGGACGATGAAGCGCAGTCAAACTGGTTTATAGGAGGATGAAGAGCAGTCAAACTGCTTTATAGGAGGATGAAGAGCAGTCAAACTGCTTTACAAAAGGATGAAGAGCAGTCAAACTGATTTATAATCGGATGAAGAGCAGTCAAACAGATTTATAAGAGGATGAAGAGCAGTCAAACTGCTTTATAAAAGGATGAAGAGCAGTCAAACTGTTTTATAAGAGGACGAAGAGCAGTCAAACTGATTTATAATCGGATGAACAGCAGTCAATAATCGGACGAAGAGCAGTCAAACTGTTATATAGGAGGTCGAAGAGCAGTCAAACTGAATTATAATCGGATGAAGAGCAGTCAAACTGATTTATAAGAGGATGAAGAGCAGTCAAACTGCTTTATAAAAGGATGAAGAGCAGTCAAACTGTTTATTAAGAGGACGAAGAGCAGTCAAACTGTTTTATAAGCGGACGATCAGCAGTCAAACTGATTTATAATCGGACGAAGAGCAGTCAAACTGATTTATAATCGGACGAAGAGCAGTCAAACGGTTTTATGATAGGATGAAGAGCAGTCAAATTGATTTATAAGAGGATGAAGAGCAGTCAAACGGTTTTTTTAAGAGGATGAAGAGCAGTCAAATTGATTTATAAGAGGATGAAGAGCAGTCAAACTGATTTATAATCGGACGAAGAGCAGTCAAACTGATTTATAATAGGACGAAGAGCAGTCAAACGGTTTTATAAGAGGATGAAGAGCAGTCAAATTGATTTATAAGAGGATGAAGAGCAGTCAAACTGCTTTATAAAAGGATGAAGAGCAGTCAAACTGTTTTATAAGAGGACGAAGAGCAGTCAAACTGATTTATAAGAGGATGAAGAGCAGTCAAACTGATTTATAAGAGGATGAAGAGCAGTCAAACTGTTTTATAAGCGGATGAACCGCAGTCAAACTGATTTATAATCGGACGAAGAGCAGTCAAACTGATTTATAAGAGGATGAAGAGCAGTCAAACTGCTTTATAAGAGGATGAAGAGCAGTCAAACTGTTCTATAGGAGGATGAAGCGCAGTCAAACTGGTTTATATGAGGATGAAGAGCAGTCAAACTGCTTTATAAGAGGATGAAGAGCAGTCAAACTGCTTTATAAAACGATGAAGAGCAGTCAAACTGTTTTATAAGAGGACGAAGAGCAGTCAAACTGATTTATAAGAGGATGAAGAGCAGTCAAACTGATTTAAAAGAGGATGAAGAGCAGTCAAACTGCTTTATAAAAGGATGAAGAGCAGTCAAACTGATTTATAATCGGATGAACAGCAGTCAATAATCGGACGAAGAGCAGTCAAACTGTTATATAGGAGGACGAAGAGCAGTCAAACTGAATTATAATCGGATGAAGAGCAGTCAAACTGATTTATAAGAGGATGAAGAGCAGTCAAACTGCTTTATAAAAGGATGAAGAGTAGTCAAACTGTTTAATAAGAGGACGAAGAGCAGTCAAACTGTTTTATAAGCGGACGAACAGCAGTCAAACTGATTTATAATCGGACGAAGAGCAGTCAAACTGATTTGTAATCGGACGAAGAGCAGTCAAACGGTTTTATAAGAGGATGAAGAGCAGTCAAATTGATTTATAAGAGGATGAAGAGCAGTCAAACTGCTTTATAAAAGGATGAAGACCAGTCAAACTGTTTTATACGAGGATGTAGAGCAGTCAGACTGTTTTACAAGAGGTTGAAGAGCAGTCAACCTGTTTTACAAGAGGATGAAGAGCAGTCAAACCGCTTTATAAAAGGATGAAGAGCAGTCAAACTGTTCTATACGAGGATGAAGCGCAGTCAAACTGGTTTATAGGAGGATGAAGAGCAGTCAAACTATTTTATAAGAGGATGAAGAGCAGTCAAACTGATTTATAATCCGACGAAGAGCAGTCAAACTGTTCTATAGGAGGATGAAGAGCAGTCAAACTGTTTTATAAGAGAATGAAGAGCAGTCTAACTGCTTTATAAAAGGATGAAGAGCAGTCAAACTGTATTATAAAAGGACGAAGAACAGTCAAACTGAATTACAATCGGATGAAGAGCAGTCAAACTGATTTATAAGAGGATGAAGAGCAGTCAAACTGCTTTATAAAAGGATGAAGAGCAGTCAAACTGTTTTATAAGAGGACGAAGAGCAGTCAAACTGTTTTATAAGCGGACGAACAGCAGTCAAACTGATTTATAATCGGACGAAGAGCAGTCAATCTGATTTATAATCGGACGAAGAGCAGTCAAACGGTTTTATAAGAGCATGAAGAGCAGTCAAATTGATTTATAAGTGGATGAAGAGCAGTCAAACTGCTTTATAAAAGGATGAAGAGCAGTCAAACTGTTTTATACGAGATGTAGAGCAGTCAGACTGTTTTACAAGAGAATGAAGAGCAGTCAAACTGTTTTATAAGCGGACGAAGAGCAGTCAACCTGTTTTACAAGAGGATGAAGAGCAGTCAAACTGTTTTATAAGAGGATGAAGAGCAGTCAAACCGCTTTATAAAAGGATGAAGAGCAGTCTACTGTTTTATAAAAGGACGAAGAGCAGTCAAAATTATTTATAATCGGATGAAGAGCAGTCAAACAGATTTATAAGAGGATGAAGAGCAGTCAAACTGCTTTAGAAAAGGATGAAGAGCAGTCAAACTGTTTTATAAGAGGACGAAGAGCAGTCAAACTGATTTATAATCGGACGAAGAGCAGTCAAACTGATTTATAATCGGACGAAGAACAGTCAAACGGTTTTATAAGAGGATGAAGAGCAGTCAAACTGATTTATAAGAGGATGAAGAGCAGTCAAACTGCTTTATAAAAGGATGAAGAGCAGTCAAACTGTTCTATACGAAGAAGAAGCGCAGTCAAACTGGTTTATAGGAGGATGAAGAGCAGTCAAACTATTTTATAAGAGGATGAAGAGCAGTCAAACTGATTTATAATCCGACGAAGAGCAGTCAAACTGTTCTATAGGAGGATGAAGCGCAGTCAAACTGGTTTATAGGAGGTCGAAGAGCAGTCAAACTGCTTTATAGGAGGATGAAGAGCA
Organism: Lampris incognitus; assembly: GCF_029633865.1. Classification (NCBI taxonomy): domain Eukaryota; kingdom Metazoa; phylum Chordata; class Actinopteri; order Lampriformes; family Lampridae; genus Lampris; species Lampris incognitus. The sequence goes on from NC_079222.1 coordinate 44,889,985, forward strand.
GTCAAACTGCCTTATAAAACGATGAAGAGCAGTCCAACTGTTTTATAAGAGGTTGAAGAGCAGTCAAACTGATTTATAAGAGGATGAAGAGCAGTCAAACTGATTTATAAGAGGATGAAGAGCAGTCAAACTGCTTTATAAAAGGCTGAAGAGCAGTCAAACTGATATATAATCGGACGAAGAGCAGTCAATGATCGGACGAAGAGCAGTCAAACTCTTCTATAGGAGGACGAAGAGCAGTCAAACTGAATTACAATCGGATGAAGAGCAGTCAAACTGATTTATAAGAGGATGAAGAGCAGTCAAACTGCTTTATAAAAGGATGAAGAGCAGTCAAACCTTTTTATAAGAGGACGAAGAGCAGTCAAACGGTTTTATAAGAGGGTGAAGAGCAGTCAAACTGATTTATAAGAGGATGAAGAGCAGTCAAACTGCTTTATAAAAGGATGAAGAGTAGTCAAACTGTTTAATAAGAGGACGAAGAGCAGTCAAACTGTTTTATAAGCGGACGAACAGCAGTCAAACTGATTTATAATCGGACGAAGAGCAGTCAAACTGATTTGTAATCGGACGAAGAGCAGTCAAACGGTTTTATAAGAGGATGAAGAGCAGTCAAATTGATTTATAAGAGGATGAAGAGCAGTCAAACTGCTTTATAAAAGGATGAAGACCAGTCAAACTGTTTTATACGAGGATGTAGATCAGTCAGACTGTTTTACAAGAGGTTGAAGAGCAGTCAACCTGTTTTACAAGAGGATGAAGAGCAGTCAAACCGCTTTATAAAAGGATGAAGAGCAGTCAAACTGTTCTATACGAGGATGAAGCGCAGTCAAACTGGTTTATAGGAGGATGAAGAGCAGTCAAACTATTTTATAAGAGGATGAAGAGCAGTCAAACTGATTTATAATCCGACGAAGAGCAGTCAAACTGTTCTATAGGAGGATGAAGCGCAGTCAAACTGGTTTATAGGAGGATGAGGAGCAGTCAAACTGCTTTATAGGAGGATGAAGAGCAGTCAAACTGCCTTATAAATCGATGAAGAGCAGTCCAACTGTTTTATAAGAGGACGAAGAGCAGTCAAACTGATTTATAAGAGGATGAAGAGCAGTCAAACTGATTTATAAGAGGATGAAGAGCAGTCAAACTGCTTTATAAAAGGCTGAAGAGCAGTCAAACTGATATATAATCAGACGAAGAGCAGTCAATGATCGGACGAAGAACAGTCAAACTCTTCTATAGGAGGATGAAGAGCAGTCAAACTGTTTTATAAGAGAATGAAGAGCAGTCTAACTGCTTTATAAAAGGATGAAGAGCAGTCAAACTGTATTATAAAAGGACGAAGAACAGTCAAACTGAATTACAATCGGATGAAGAGCAGTCAAACTGATTTATAAGAGGATGAAGAGCAGTCAAACTGCTTTATAAAAGGATGAAGAGCAGTCAAACTGTTTTATAAGAGGACGAAGAGCAGTCAAACTGTTTTATAAGCGGACGAACAGCAGTCAAACTGATTTATAATCGGACGAAGAGCAGTCAAACTGATTTATAATCGGACGAAGAGCAGTCAAACGGTTTTATAAGAGCATGAAGAGCAGTCAAATTGATTTATAAGAGGATGAAGAGCAGTCAAACTGCTTTATAAAAGGATGAAGAGCAGTCAAACTGTTTTATACGAGATGTAGAGCAGTCAGACTGTTTTACAAGAGAATGAAGAGCAGTCAAACTGTTTTATAAGCGGACGAAGAGCAGTCAACCTGTTTTACAAGAGGATGAAGAGCAGTCAAACTGTTTTATAAGAGGATGAAGAGCAGTCAAACCGCTTTATAAAAGGATGAAGAGCAGTCTACTGTTTTATAAAAGGACGAAGAGCAGTCAAAATTATTTATAATCGGATGAAGAGCAGTCAAACAGATTTATAAGAGGATGAAGAGCAGTCAAACTGCTTTAGAAAAGGATGAAGAGCAGTCAAACTGTTTTATAAGAGGACGAAGAGCAGTCAAACTGATTTATAATCGGACGAAGAGCAGTCAAACTGATTTATAATCGGACGAAGAGCAGTCAAACGGTTTTATAAGAGGATGAAGAGCAGTCAAATTGATTTATAAGAGGATGAAGAGCAGTCAAACTGCTTTATAAAAGGATGAAGAGCAGTCAAACTGTTCTATACGAAGAAGAAGCGCAGTCAAACTGGTTAATAGGAGGATGAAGAGCAGTCAAACTCTTTTATAAGAGGATGAAGAGCAGTCAAACTGATTTATAATCCGACGAAGAGCAGTCAAACTGTTCTATAGGAGGATGAAGCGCAGTCAAACTGGTTTATAGGAGGTCGAAGAGCAGTCAAACTGCTTTATAGGAGGATGAAGAGTAGTCAAACTGCCTTATAAAACGATGAAGAGCAGTCCAACTGTTTTATAAGAGGTTGAAGAGCAGTCAAACTGATTTATAAGAGGATGAAGAGCAGTCAAACTGATTTATAAGAGGATGAAGAGCAGTCAAACTGCTTTATAAAAGGCTGAAGAGCAGTCAAACTGATATATAATCGGACGAAGAGCAGTCAATGATCGGACGAAGAGCAGTCAAACTCTTCTATAGGAGGACGAAGAGCAGTCAAACTGAATTACAATCGGATGAAGGGCAGTCAAACTGATTTATAAGAGGATGAAGAGCAGTCAAACTGCTTTATAAAAGGATGAAGAGCAGTCAAACTTTTTTATAAGAGGACGAAGAGCAGTCAAACGGTTTTATAAGAGGGTGAAGAGCAGTCAAACTGATTTATAAGAGGATGAAGAGCAGTCAAACTGCTTTATAAAAGGATGAAGAGTAGTCAAACTGTTTAATAAGAGGCCGAAGAGCAGTCAAACTGTTTTATAAGCGGACGAACAGCAGTCAAACTGATTTATAATCGGACGAAGAGCAGTCAAACTGATTTGTAATCGGACGAAGAGCAGTCAAACGGTTTTATAAGAGGATGAAGAGCAGTCAAATTGATTTATAAGAGGATGAAGAGCAGTCAAACTGCTTTATAAAAGGATGAAGACCAGTCAAACTGTTTTATACGAGGATGTAGATCAGTCAGACTGTTTTACAAGAGGTTGAAGAGCAGTCAACCTGTTTTACAAGAGGATGAAGAGCAGTCAAACCGCTTTATAAAAGGATGAAGAGCAGTCAAACTGTTCTATACGAGGATGAAGCGCAGTCAAACTGGTTTATAGGAGGATGAAGAGCAGTCAAACTATTTTATAAGAGGATGAAGAGCAGTCAAACTGATTTATAATCCGACGAAGAGCAGTCAAACTGTTCTATAGGAGGATGAAGCGCAGTCAAACTGGTTTATAGGAGGATGAGGAGCAGTCAAACTGCTTTATAGGAGGATGAAGAGCAGTCAAACTGCCTTATAAATCGATGAAGAGCAGTCAAACTGTTTTATAAGCGGACGAAGAGCAGTCAAACTGATTTATAAGAGGATGAAGAGCAGTCAAACTGATTTATAAGAGGATGAAGAGCAGTCAAACTGCTTTATAAAAGGCTGAAGAGCAGTCAAACTGATATATAATCAGACGAAGAGCAGTCAATGATCGGACGAAGAGCAGTCAAACTCTTCTATAGGAGGATGAAGCGCAGTCAAACTGTTTTACACGAGGATGTAGAGCAGTCAGACTGGTTTACAAGAGGATGAAGAGCAGTCAACCTTTTTTACAAGAGGATGAAGAGCAGTCAAACTGTTTTATAAGAGAATGAAGAGCAGTCTAACTGCTTTATAAAAGGATGAAGAGCAGTCAAACTGTATTATAAGAGGACGAAGAGCAGTCAAACTGAATTACAATCGGATGAAGAGCAGTCAAACTGATTTATAAGAGGATGAAGAGCAGTCAAACTGCTTTATAAAATGATGAAGAGCAGTCAAACTGTTTTATAAGAGGACGAAGAGCAGTCAAACTGTTTTATAAGCGGACGAACAGCAGTCAAACTGATTTATAATCGGACGAAGAGCAGTCAAACTGATTTATAAAAGGATGAAGAGCAGTCAAACTGTTTTATAAGCGGATGAACCGCAGTCAAACTGATTTATAATCGGACGAAGAGCACTCAAACTGATTTATAAGAGGATGAAGAGCAGTCAAACCGCTTTATAAAAGGATGAAGAGCAGTCAAACTGTTCTATACGAGGATGAAGCGCAGTCAAACTGGTTTATAGGAGGATGAAGAGCAGTCAAACTATTTTATAAGAGGATGAAGAGCAGTCAAACTGATTTATAATCCGACGAAGAGCAGTCAAACTGTTCTATAGGAGGATGAAGAGCAGTCAAACTGTTTTATAAGAGAATGAAGAGCAGTCTAACTGCTTTATAAAAGGATGAAGAGCAGTCAAACTGTTTTATAAGAGGACGAAGAGCAGTCAAACTGTTTTATAAGCGGACGAACAGCAGTCAAACTGATTTATAATCGGACGAAGAGCAGTCAAACTGATTTATAATCGGACGAAGAGCAGTCAAACGGTTTTATAAGAGCATGAAGAGCAGTCAAATTGATTTATAAGAGGATGAAGAGCAGTCAAACTGCTTTATAAAAGGATGAAGAGCAGTCAAACTGTTTTATACGAGATGTAGAGCAGTCAGACTGTTTTACAAGAGAATGAAGAGCAGTCAAACTGTTTTATAAGCGGACGAAGAGCAGTCAAACTGTATTATAAGAGGACGAAGAGCAGTCAAACTGAATTACAATCGGATGAAGAGCAGTCAAACTGATTTTTAAGAGGATGAAGAGCAGTCAAACTGCTTTATAAAAGGATAAAGAGCAGTCAAACGTTTTTATAAGAGGACGAAGAGCAGTCAAACTGTTTTATAAGCGGACGAACAGCAGTCAAACTGATTTATAATCGGACGAAGAGCAGTCAAACTGATTTATAATCAGACGAAGAGCAGTCAAACGGTTTTATAAGAGGATGAAGAGCAGTCAAATTGATTTATAAGAGGATGAAGAGCAGTCAAACTGCTTTATAAAAGGATGAAGAGCAGTCAAACTGTTTTATACGAGATGTAGAGCAGTCAGACTGTTTTACAAGAGAATGAAGAGCAGTCAAACTGTTTTATAAGCGGACGAAGAGCAGTCAAACTGATTTATAAGAGGATGAAGAGCAGTCAAATTGATTTATAAGAGGACGAAGAGCAGTCAACCTGTTTTACAAGAGGATGAAGAGCAGTCAAACTGTTTTCTAAGAGGATGAAGAGCAGTCAAACCGCTTTATAAAAGGATGAAGAGCAGTCTACTGTTTTATAAAAGGACGAAGAGCAGTCAAAATTATTTATAATCGGATGAAGAGCAGTCAAACAGATTTATAAGAGGATGAAGAGCAGTCAAACTGCTTTAGAAAAGGATGAAGAGCAGTCAAACTGTTTTATAAGAGGACGAAGAGCAGTCAAACTGATTTATAATCGGACGAAGAGCAGTCAAACGGTTTTATAAGAGGATGAGGAGCAGTCAAACTGATTTATAAAAGGATGAAGAGCAGTCAAACTGTTTTATAAGCGTATGAAGAGCAGTCAAACTGATTTATAATCGGACGAAGAGCAGTCAAACTGATTTATAATCGGACGAAGAGCAGTCAAACGGTTTTATAAGAGGATGAAGAGCAGTCAAATTGATTTATAAGAGAATGAAGAGCAGTCAAACTGCTTTATAAAAGGATGAAGAGCAGTCAACCTGTTTTACAAGAGGATGAAGAGCAGTCAAACTGATTTATAATCGGACGAAGAGCAGTCAAACTGTTTTATAATCGGACGAAGAGCAGTCAAAAGGTTTTATAAGACAATGAAGAGCAGTCAAATTGATTTATAAGAGGATGAAGAGCAGTCAAACCGCTTTATAAAAGGATGAAGAGCAGTCAAACTGTTTTATACGAGGATGTAGAGCAGTCAGATTGTTTTAAAAGAGGATGAAGAGCAGTCAACCTGTTTTACAAGAGGATGAAGAGCAGTCAAACTGTTTTATCAGAGGATGAAGAGCAGTGAAACCGCTTTATAAAAGGATGATGAGCAGTCAAACTGTTTTATAAGAGGACGAAGAGCAGTCAAAATGATTTATAATCGGATGAAGAGCAGTCAAACTGATTTATAAGAGGATGAAGAGCAGTCAAACTGCTTTATAAAAGGATGAAGAGCAGTCAAACTGATTTATAATCCGACGAAGAGCAGTCAAACTGTTCTATAGGAGGATGAAGCGCAGTCAAAGTGGTTTATAGGTGGATGAAGAGCAGTCAAACTGATTTATAATAGGACGAAGAGCAGTCAAACTGTTCTATAGGACGATGAAGCGCAGTCAAACTGGTTTATAGGAGGATGAAGAGCAGTCAAACTGCTTTACAAGAGGATGAAGAGCAGTCAAACTGATTTATAATCGGATGAAGAGCAGTCAATAATCGGACGAAGAGCAGTCAAACTGTTATAAAGGAGGATGAAGCGCAGTCAAACTGTTTTACACGAGGGTATAGAGCAGTCAGACTGGTTTACAAGAGGATGAATAGCAGTCAACCTGTTTTACAAGAGGTTGAAGAGCAGTCAAACTGTTTTATAAGAGGATGAAGAGCAGTCAAACTGATTTATAAGAGGATGAAGAGCAGTCAAACTGCTTTATAAAAGGATGAAGAGCAGTCAAACTGTTTTATAAGCGGACGAAGAGCAGTCAAACAGTTTTATAAGAGGACGAAGAGCAGTCAAAATGATTTATAATCGGATGAAGAGCAGTCAAACAGATTTATAAGAGGATGAAGAGCAGTCAAACTGCTTTATAAAAGGATGAAGAGCAGTCAAACTTTTTTATAAGAGGACGAAGAGCAGTCAAACTGATTTATAATCGGATGAACAGCAGTCAATAATCGGACGAAGAGCAGTCAAACTGTTATATAGGAGGTCGAAGAGCAGTCAAACTGAATTATAATCGGATGAAGAGCAGTCAAACTGATTTATAAGAGGATGAAGAGCAGTCAAACTGCTTTATAAAAGGATGAAGAGCAGTCAAACTGTTTATTAAGCGGACGAACAGCAGTCAAACTGATTTATAATCGGACGAAGAGCAGTCAAACTGATTTATAATCGGACGAAGAGCAGTCAAACGGTTTTATGATAGGATGAAGAGCAGTCAAATTGATTTATAAGAGGATGAAGAGCAGTCAAACGGTTTTTTAAGAGGATGAAGAGCAGTCAAATTGATTTATAAGAGGATGAAGAGCAGTCAAACTGATTTATAATCGGACGAAGAGCAGTCAAACTGATTTATAATAGGACGAAGAGCAGTCAAACGGTTTTATAAGAGGATGAAGAGCAGTCAAATTGATTTATAAGAGGATGAAGAGCAGTCAAACTGCTTTATAAAAGGATGAAGAGCAGTCAAACTGTTTTATAAGAGGACGAAGAGCAGTCAAACTGATTTATAAGAGGATGAAGAGCAGTCAAACTGATTTATAAGAGGATGAAGAGCAGTCAAACTGTTTTATAAGCGGATGAACCGCAGTCAAACTGATTTATAATCGGACGAAGAGCAGTCAAACTGATTTATAAGAGGATGAAGAGCAGTCAAACTGCTTTATAAGAGGATGAAGAGCAGTCAAACTGTTCTATAGGAGGATGAAGCGCATTCAAACTGGTTTATATGAGGATGAAGAGCAGTCAAACTGCTTTATAAGAAGATGAAGAGCAGTCAAACTGCTTTATAAAACGATGAAGAGCAGTCAAACTGTTTTATAAGAGGACGAAGAGCAGTCAAACTGATTTATAAGAGGATGAAGAGCAGTCAAACTGATTTAAAAGAGGATGAAGAGCAGTCAAACTGCTTTATAAAAGGATGAAGAGCAGTCAAACTGATTTATAATCGGATGAACAGCAGTCAATAATCGGACGAAGAGCAGTCAAACTGTTATATAGGAGGACGAAGAGCAGTCAAACTGAATTATAATCGGATGAAGAGCAGTCAAACTGATTTATAAGAGGATGAAGAGCAGTCAAACTGCTTTATAAAAGGATGAAGAGTAGTCAAACTGTTTAATAAAAGACGAAGAGCAGTCAAACTGTTTTATAAGCGGACGAACAGCAGTCAAACTGATTTATAATCGGACGAAGAGAAGTCAAACTGATTTGTAATCGGACGAAGAGCATCAAACGGTTTTATAAGAGGATGAAGAGCAGTCAAATTAATTTATAAGAGGATGAAGAGCAGTCAAACTGCTTTATAAAAGGATGAAGACCAGTCAAGCTGTTTTATACGAGGATGTAGAGCAGTCAGACTGTTTTACAAGAGGTTGAAGAGCAGTCAACCTGTTTTACAAGAGGATGAAGAGCAGTCAAAATGCTTTATAAAAGGATGAAGAGCAGTCAAACTGATTTATAATCGGACGAAGAGCAGTCAAACGATTTTATAAGAGGATGAAGAGCAGTCAAATTGATTTATAAGAGAATGAAGAGCAGTCAAACTGCTTTATAAAAGGATGAAGAGCAGTCAACCTGTTTTACAAGAGGATGAAGAGCAGTCAAACTGTTTTATAAGAGGATGAAGAGCAGTCAAACTGTTTTATAAGCGGACGAAGAGCAGTCAAACTGATTTATAAGAGGATGAAGAGCAGTCAAACTGATTTATAAGAGGATGAAGAGCAGTCAAACTGATTTATAGGAGGATGAAGAGCAGTCAAACTGTTTTATAAGCGGACGAACAGCAGTCAAACTGATTTATAATCGGACGAAGAGCAGTCAAACTGATTTATAATCGGACGAAGAGCAGTCAAACGGTTTTATAAGAGGATGAAGAGCAGTCAAATTGATTTAAAAGAGGATGAAGAGCAGTCAAACTGCTTTATAAAAGGATAAAGAGCAGTCAAACTGTTTTATACGAGATGTAGATCAGTCAAACTGTTTTACAAGAGAATGAAGAGCAGTCAAACTGTTTTATAAGCGGACGAAGAGCAGTCAAACTGATTTATAAGAGGATGAAGAGCAGTCAAACTGATTTATAATCGGACGAAGAGCAGTCAACCTGTTTTACAAGAGGATGAAGAGCAGTCAAACTGTTTTATAAGAGGATGAAGAGCAGTCAAACCGCTTTATAAAAGGATGAAGAGCAGTCTACTGTTTTATAAGAGGACGAGGAGCAGTCAAAATTATTTATAATCGGATGAAGAGCAGTCAAACAGATTTATAAGAGGATGAAGAGCAGTCAAACTGCTTTAGAAAAGTATGAAGAGCAGTCAAACTGATTTATAAGAGGACGAAGAGCAGTCAAACTGATTTATAATCGGACGAAGAGCAGTCAATAATCGGACAAAGAGCAGTCAAACTGATTTATAATCGGACGAAGAGCAGTCAAACGGTTTTATAAGAGGATGAAGAGCAGTCAAATTGATTTATAAGAGAATGAAGAGCAGTCAAACTATTTTATAAAAGGATGAAGAGCAGTCAAACTGCTTTATAAAAGGATGAAGAGCAGTCAAACTGTTTTATACGAGATGTAGAGCAGTCAGACTGTTTTACAAGAGAATGAAGAGCAGTCAAACTGTTTTATAAGCGGACGAAGAGCAGTCAAACTGATTTATAATCGGATGAACAGCAGTCAATAATCGGACGAAGAGCAGTCAAACTGTTATATAGGAGGTCGAAGAGCAGTCAAACTGAATTATAATCGGATGAAGAGCAGTCAAACTGATTTATAAGAGGATGAAGAGCAGTCAAACTGCTTTATAAAAGGATGAAGAGCAGTCAAACTGTTTATTAAGCGGACGAACAGCAGTCAAACTGATTTATAATCGGACGAAGAGCAGTCAAACTGATTTATAATCGGACGAAGAGCAGTCAAACGGTTTTATGATAGGATGAAGAGCAGTCAAATTGATTTATAAGAGGATGAAGAGCAGTCAAACGGTTTTTTTTAGAGGATGAAGAGCAGTCAAATTGATTTATAAGAGGATGAAGAGCAGTTAAACTGATTTATAATCGGACGAAGAGCAGTCAAACTGATTTATAATAGGACGAAGAGCAGTCAAACGGTTTTATAAGAGGATGAAGAGCAGTCAAATTGATTTATAAGAGGATGAAGAGCAGTCAAACTGCTTTATAAAAGGATGAAGAGCAGTCAAACTGTTTTATAAGAGGACGAAGAGCAGTCAAACTGATTTATAAGAGGATGAAGAGCAGTCAAACTGATTTATAAGAGGATGAAGAGCAGTCAAACTGTTTTATAAGCGGATGAACCGCAGTCAAACTGATTTATAATCGGACGAAGAGCAGTCAAACTGATTTATAAGAGGATGAAGAGCAGTTAAACTGCTTTATAAGAGGATGAAGAGCAGTCAAACTGTTCTATAGGAGGATGAAGCGCAGTCAAACTGGTTTATATGAGGATGAAGAGCAGTCAAACTGCTTTATAAGAAGATGAAGAGCAGTCAAACTGCTTTATAAAACGATGAAGAGCAGTCAAACTGTTTTTTAAGAGGACGAAGAGCAGTCAAACTGCTTTATAAAACGATGAAGAGCAGTCAAACTGTTTTATAAGAGGACGAAGAGCAGTCAAACTGATTTATAAGAGGATGAAGAGCAGTCAAACTGATTTAAAAGAGGATGAAGAGCAGTCAAACTGCTTTATAAAAGGATGAAGAGCAGTCAAACTGATTTATAATCGGATGAACAGCAGTCAATAATCGGACGAAGAGCAGTCAAACTGTTATATAGGAGGACGAAGAGCAGTCAAACTGAATTATAATCGGATGAAGAGCAGTCAAACTGATTTATAAGAGGATGAAGAGCAGTCAAACTGCTTTATAAAAGGATGAAGAGTAGTCAAACTGTTTAATAAAAGACGAAGAGCAGTCAAACTGTTTTATAAGCGGACGAACAGCAGTCAAACTGATTTATAATCGGACGAAGAGAAGTCAAACTGATTTGTAATCGGACGAAGAGCATCAAACGGTTTTATAAGAGGATGAAGAGCAGTCAAATTGATTTATAAGAGGATGAAGAGCAGTCAAACTGCTTTATAAAAGGATGAAGACCAGTCAAGCTGTTTTATACGAGGATGTAGAGCAGTCAGACTGTTTTACAAGAGGTTGAAGAGCAGTCAACCTGTTTTACAAGAGGATGAAGAGCAGTCAAAATGCTTTATAAAAGGATGAAGAGCAGTCAAACTGATTTATAATCGGACGAAGAGCAGTCAAACGATTTTATAAGAGGATGAAGAGCAGTCAAATTGATTTATAAGAGAATGAAGAGCAGTCAAACTGCTTTATAAAAGGATGAAGAGCAGTCAACCTGTTTTACAAGAGGATGAAGAGCAGTCAAACTGTTTTATAAGAGGATGAAGAGCAGTCAAACTGTTTTATAAGCGGACGAAGAGCAGTCAAACTGATTTATAAGAGGATGAAGAGCAGTCAAACTGATTTATAAGAGGATGAAGAGCAGTCAAACTGATTTATAGGAGGATGAAGAGCAGTCAAACTGTTTTATAAGCGGACGAACAGCAGTCAAACTGATTTATAATCGGACGAAGAGCAGTCAAACTGATTTATAATCGGACGAAGAGCAGTCAAACGGTTTTATAAGAGGATGAAGAGCAGTCAAATTGATTTAAAAGAGGATGAAGAGCAGTCAAACTGCTTTATAAAAGGATAAAGAGCAGTCAAACTGTTTTATACGAGATGTAGATCAGTCAAACTGTTTTACAAGAGAATGAAGAGCAGTCAAACTGTTTTAGAAGCGGACGAAGAGCAGTCAAACTGATTTATAAGAGGATGAAGAGCAGTCAAACTGATTTATAATCGGACGAAGAGCAGTCAACCTGTTTTACAAGAGGATGAAGAGCAGTCAAACCGCTTTATAAAAGGATGAAGAGCAGTCTACTGTTTTATAAGAGGACGAGGAGCAGTCAAAATTATTTATAATCGGATGAAGAGCAGTCAAACAGATTTATAAGAGGATGAAGAGCAGTCAAACTGCTTTAGAAAAGTATGAAGAGCAGTCAAACTGATTTATAAGAGGACGAAGAGCAGTCAAACTGATTTATAATCGGACGAAGAGCAGTCAATAATCGGACAAAGAGCAGTCAAACTGATTTATAATCGGACGAAGAGCAGTCAAACGGTTTTTTTTAGAGGATGAAGAGCAGTCAAATTGATTTATAAGAGGATGAAGAGCAGTTAAACTGATTTATAATCGGACGAAGAGCAGTCAAACTGATTTATAATAGGACGAAGAGCAGTCAAACGGTTTTATAAGAGGATGAAGAGCAGTCAAATTGATTTATAAGAGGATGAAGAGCAGTCAAACTGCTTTATAAAAGGATGAAGAGCAGTCAAACTGTTTTATAAGAGGACGAAGAGCAGTCAAACTGATTTATAAGAGGATGAAGAGCAGTCAAACTGATTTATAAGAGGATGAAGAGCAGTCAAACTGTTTTATAAGCGGATGAACCGCAGTCAAACTGATTTATAATCGGACGAAGAGCAGTCAAACTGATTTATAAGAGGATGAAGAGCAGTTAAACTGCTTTATAAGAGGATGAAGAGCAGTCAAACTGTTCTATAGGAGGATGAAGCGCAGTCAAACTGGTTTATATGAGGATGAAGAGCAGTCAAACTGCTTTATAAGAAGATGAAGAGCAGTCAAACTGCTTTATAAAACGATGAAGAGCAGTCAAACTGTTTTTTAAGAGGACGAAGAGCAGTCAAACTGCTTTATAAAACGATGAAGAGCAGTCAAACTGTTTTATAAGAGGACGAAGAGCAGTCAAACTGATTTATAAGAGGATGAAGAGCAGTCAAACTGATTTAAAAGAGGATGAAGAGCAGTCAAACTGCTTTATAAAAGGATGAAGAGCAGTCAAACTGATTTATAATCGGATGAACAGCAGTCAATAATCGGACGAAGAGCAGTCAAACTGTTATATAGGAGGACGAAGAGCAGTCAAACTGAATTATAATCGGATGAAGAGCAGTCAAACTGATTTATAAGAGGATGAAGAGCAGTCAAACTGCTTTATAAAAGGATGAAGAGTAGTCAAACTGTTTAATAAAAGACGAAGAGCAGTCAAACTGTTTTATAAGCGGACGAACAGCAGTCAAACTGATTTATAATCGGACGAAGAGAAGTCAAACTGATTTGTAATCGGACGAAGAGCATCAAACGGTTTTATAAGAGGATGAAGAGCAGTCAAATTGATTTATAAGAGGATGAAGAGCAGTCAAACTGCTTTATAAAAGGATGAAGACCAGTCAAGCTGTTTTATACGAGGATGTAGAGCAGTCAGACTGTTTTACAAGAGGTTGAAGAGCAGTCAACCTGTTTTACAAGAGGATGAAGAGCAGTCAAAATGCTTTATAAAAGGATGAAGAGCAGTCAAACTGATTTATAATCGGACGAAGAGCAGTCAAACGATTTTATAAGAGGATGAAGAGCAGTCAAATTGATTTATAAGAGAATGAAGAGCAGTCAAACTGCTTTATAAAAGGATGAAGAGCAGTCAACCTGTTTTACAAGAGGATGAAGAGCAGTCAAACTGTTTTATAAGAGGATGAAGAGCAGTCAAACTGTTTTATAAGCGGACGAAGAGCAGTCAAACTGATTTATAAGAGGATGAAGAGCAGTCAAACTGATTTATAAGAGGATGAAGAGCAGTCAAACTGATTTATAGGAGGATGAAGAGCAGTCAAACTGTTTTATAAGCGGACGAACAGCAGTCAAACTGATTTATAATCGGACGAAGAGCAGTCAAACTGATTTATAATCGGACGAAGAGCAGTCAAACGGTTTTATAAGAGGATGAAGAGCAGTCAAATTGATTTAAAAGAGGATGAAGAGCAGTCAAACTGCTTTATAAAAGGATAAAGAGCAGTCAAACTGTTTTATACGAGATGTAGATCAGTCAAACTGTTTTACAAGAGAATGAAGAGCAGTCAAACTGTTTTAGAAGCGGACGAAGAGCAGTCAAACTGATTTATAAGAGGATGAAGAGCAGTCAAACTGATTTATAATCGGACGAAGAGCAGTCAACCTGTTTTACAAGAGGATGAAGAGCAGTCAAACCGCTTTATAAAAGGATGAAGAGCAGTCTACTGTTTTATAAGAGGACGAGGAGCAGTCAAAATTATTTATAATCGGATGAAGAGCAGTCAAACAGATTTATAAGAGGATGAAGAGCAGTCAAACTGCTTTAGAAAAGTATGAAGAGCAGTCAAACTGATTTATAAGAGGACGAAGAGCAGTCAAACTGATTTATAATCGGACGAAGAGCAGTCAATAATCGGACAAAGAGCAGTCAAACTGATTTATAATCGGACGAAGAGCAGTCAAACGGTTTTATAAGAGGATGAAGAGCAGTCAAATTGATTTATAAGAGAATGAAGAGCAGTCAAACTATTTTATAAAAGGATGAAGAGCAGTCAAACTGCTTTATAAAAGGATGAAGAGCAGTCAAACTGTTTTATACGAGATGTAGAGCAGTCAGACTGTTTTACAAGAGAATGAAGAGCAGTCAAACTGTTTTATAAGCGGACGAAGAGCAGTCAAACTGATTTATAATCGGATGAACAGCAGTCAATAATCGGACGAAGAGCAGTCAAACTGTTATATAGGAGGTCGAAGAGCAGTCAAACTGAATTATAATCGGATGAAGAGCAGTCAAACTGATTTATAAGAGGATGAAGAGCAGTCAAACTGCTTTATAAAAGGATGAAGAGCAGTCAAACTGTTTATTAAGCGGACGAACAGCAGTCAAACTGATTTATAATCGGACGAAGAGCAGTCAAACGGTTTTATAAGAGGATGAAGAGCAGTCAAATTGATTTAAAAGAGGATGAAGAGCAGTCAAACTGCTTTATAAAAGGATAAAGAGCAGTCAAACTGTTTTATACGAGATGTAGATCAGTCAAACTGTTTTACAAGAGAATGAAGAGCAGTCAAACTGTTTTATAAGCGGACGAAGAGCAGTCAAACTGATTTATAAGAGGATGAAGAGCAGTCAAACTGATTTATAATCGGACGAAGAGCAGTCAACCTGTTTTACAAGAGGATGAAGAGCAGTCAAACCGCTTTATAAAAGGATGAAGAGCAGTCTACTGTTTTATAAGAGGACGAGGAGCAGTCAAAATTATTTATAATCGGATGAAGAGCAGTCAAACAGATTTATAAGAGGATGAAGAGCAGTCAAACTGCTTTAGAAAAGTATGAAGAGCAGTCAAACTGATTTATAAGAGGACGAAGAGCAGTCAAACTGATTTATAATCGGACGAAGAGCAGTCAATAATCGGACAAAGAGCAGTCAAACTGATTTATAATCGGACGAAGAGCAGTCAAACGGTTTTATAAGAGGATGAAGAGCAGTCAAATTGATTTATAAGAGAATGAAGAGCAGTCAAACTATTTTATAAAAGGATGAAGAGCAGTCAAACTGCTTTATAAAAGGATGAAGAGCAGTCAAACTGTTTTATACGAGATGTAGAGCAGTCAGACTGTTTTACAAGAGAATGAAGAGCAGTCAAACTGTTTTATAAGCGGACGAAGAGCAGTCAAACTGATTTATAATCGGATGAACAGCAGTCAATAATCGGACGAAGAGCAGTCAAACTGTTATATAGGAGGTCGAAGAGCAGTCAAACTGAATTATAATCGGATGAAGAGCAGTCAAACTGATTTATAAGAGGATGAAGAGCAGTCAAACTGCTTTATAAAAGGATGAAGAGCAGTCAAACTGTTTATTAAGCGGACGAACAGCAGTCAAACTGATTTATAATCGGACGAAGAGCAGTCAAACTGATTTATAATCGGACGAAGAGCAGTCAAACGGTTTTATGATAGGATGAAGAGCAGTCAAATTGATTTATAAGAGGATGAAGAGCAGTCAAACGGTTTTTTTTAGAGGATGAAGAGCAGTCAAATTGATTTATAAGAGGATGAAGAGCAGTTAAACTGATTTATAATCGGACGAAGAGCAGTCAAACTGATTTATAATAGGACGAAGAGCAGTCAAACGGTTTTATAAGAGGATGAAGAGCAGTCAAATTGATTTATAAGAGGATGAAGAGCAGTCAAACTGCTTTATAAAAGGATGAAGAGCAGTCAAACTGTTTTATAAGAGGACGAAGAGCAGTCAAACTGATTTATAAGAGGATGAAGAGCAGTCAAACTGATTTATAAGAGGATGAAGAGCAGTCAAACTGTTTTATAAGCGGATGAACCGCAGTCAAACTGATTTATAATCGGACGAAGAGCAGTCAAACTGATTTATAAGAGGATGAAGAGCAGTTAAACTGCTTTATAAGAGGATGAAGAGCAGTCAAACTGTTCTATAGGAGGATGAAGCGCAGTCAAACTGGTTTATATGAGGATGAAGAGCAGTCAAACTGCTTTATAAGAAGATGAAGAGCAGTCAAACTGCTTTATAAAACGATGAAGAGCAGTCAAACTGTTTTTTAAGAGGACGAAGAGCAGTCAAACTGATTTATAAGAGGATGAAGAGCAGTCAAACTGATTTAAAAGAGGATGAAGAGCAGTCAAACTGCTTTATAAAAGGATGAAGAGCAGTCAAACTGATTTATAATCGGATGAACAGCAGTCAATAATCGGACGAAGAGCAGTCAAACTGTTATATAGGAGGACGAAGAGCAGTCAAACTGAATTATAATCGGATGAAGAGCAGTCAAACTGATTTATAAGAGGATGAAGAGCAGTCAAACTGCTTTATAAAAGGATGAAGAGTAGTCAAACTGTTTAATAAAAGACGAAGAGCAGTCAAACTGTTTTATAAGCGGACGAACAGCAGTCAAACTGATTTATAATCGGACGAAGAGCAGTCAAACTGATTTGTAATCGGACGAAGAGCAGTCAAACGGTTTTATAAGAGGATGAAGAGCAGTCAAATTGATTTATAAGAGGATGAAGAGCAGTCAAACTGCTTTATAAAAGGATGAAGACCAGTCAAACTGTTTTATACGAGGATGTAGAGCAGTCAGACTGTTTTACAAGAGGTTGAAGAGCAGTCAACCTGTTTTACAAGAGGATGAAGAGCAGTCAAAATGCTTTATAAAAGGATGAAGAGCAGTCAAACTGATTTATAATCGGACGAAGAGCAGTCAAACGGTTTTATAAGAGGATGAAGAGCAGTCAAATTGATTTATAAGAGAATGAAGAGCAGTCAAACTGCTTTATAAAAGGATGAAGAGCAGTCAACCTGTTTTACAAGAGGATGAAGAGCAGTCAAACTGTTTTATAAGAGGATGAAGAGCAGTCAAACTGTTTTATAAGCGGACGAAGAGCAGTCAAACGGTTTTATAAGAGGATGAGGAGCAGTCAAACTGCTTTATAAAAGGATGAAGAGCAGTCAACCTGTTTTACAAGAGGATGAAGAGCAGTCAAACTGATTTATAATCGGACGAAGAGCAGTCAAACTGTTTTATAATCGGACGAAGAGCAGTCAAAAGGTTTTATAAGACAATGAAGAGCAGTCAAATTGATTTATAAGAGGATGAAGAGCAGTCAAACCGCTTTATAAAAGGATGAAGAGCAGTCAAACTGTTTTATACGAGGATGTAGAGCAGTCAGATTGTTTTAAAAGAGGATGAAGAGCAGTCAACCTGTTTTACAAGAGGATGAAGAGCAGTCAAACTGTTTTATCAGAGGATGAAGAGCAGTGAAACCGCTTTATAAAAGGATGAAGAGCAGTCAAACTGTTTTATAAGAGGACGAAGAGCAGTCAAAATGATTTATAATCGGATGAAGAGCAGTCAAACTGATTTATAAGAGGATGAAGAGCAGTCAAACTGCTTTATAAAAGGATGAAGAGCTGTCAAACTGATTTATAATCCGACGAAGAGCAGTCAAACTGTTCTATAGGAGGATGAAGCGCAGTCAAAGTGGTTTATAGGTGGATGAAGAGCAGTCAACCTGCTTTATAAGAGGATGAAGAGCAGTCAAACTGATTTATAATAGGACGAAGAGCAGTCAAACTGTTCTATAGGACGATGAAGCGCAGTCAAACTGGTTTATAGGAGGATGAAGAGCAGTCAAACTGCTTTACAAGAGGATGAAGAGCAATCAAACTGATTTATAATCGGATGAAGAGCAGTCAATAATCGGACGAAGTGCAGTCAAACTGTTATAAAGGAGGATGAAGCGCAGTCAAACTGTTTTACACGAGGGTATAGAGCAGTCAGACTGGTTTACAAGAGGATGAATAGCAGTCAACCTGTTTTACAAGAGGTTGAAGAGCAGTCAAACTGTTTTATAAGAGGATGAAGAGCAGTCAAACTGATTTATAAGAGGATGAAGAGCAGTCAAACTGCTTTATAAAAGGATGAAGAGCAGTCAAACTGTTTTATAAGCGGACGAAGAGCAGTCAAACAGTTTTATAAGAGGACGAAGAGCAGTCAAAATGATTTATAATCGAATGAAGAGCAGTCAAACAGATTTATAAGAGGATGAAGAGCAGTCAAACTGCTTTATAAAAGGATGAAGAGCAGTCAAACTGTTTTATAAGAGGACGAAGAGCAGTCAAACTGATTTATAATCGGATGAACAGCAGTCAATAATCGGACGAAGAGCAGTCAAACTGTTATATAGGAGGTCGAAGAGCAGTCAAACTGAATTATAATCGGATGAAGAGCAGTCAAACTGATTTATAAGAGGATGAAGAGCAGTCAAACTGCTTTATAAAAGGATGAAGAGCAGTCAAACTGTTTATTAAGCGGACGAACAGCAGTCAAACTGATTTATAATCGGACGAAGAGCAGTCAAACTGATTTATAATCGGACGAAGAGCAGTCAAACGGTTTTATGATAGGATGAAGAGCAGTCAAATTGATTTATAAGAGGATGAAAAGCAGTCAAACGGTTTTTTTAAGAGGATGAAGAGCAGTCAAATTGATTTATAAGAGGATGAAGAGCAGTCAAACTGATTTATAATCGGACGAAGAGCAGTCAAACTGATTTATAATAGGACGAAGAGCAGTCAAACGGTTTTATAAGAGGATGAAGAGCAGTCAAATTGATTTATAAGAGGATGAAGAGCAGTCAAACTGCTTTATAAAAGGATGAAGAGCAGTCAAACTGTTTTATAAGAGGACGAAGAGCAGTCAAACTGATTTATAAGAGGATGAAGAGCAGTCAAACTGATTTATAAGAGGATGAAGAGCAGTCAAACTGTTTTACAAGCGGATGAACCGCAGTCAAACTGATTTATAATCGGACGAAGAGCAGTCAAACTGATTTATAAGAGGATGAAGAGCAGTCAAACTGCTTTATAAGAGGATGAAGAGCAGTCAAACTGTTCTATAGGAGGATGAAGCGCAGTCAAACTGGTTTATATGAGGATGAAGAGCAGTCAAACTGCTTTATAAGAAGATGAAGAGCAGTCAAACTGCTTTATAAAACGATGAAGAGCAGTCAAACTGTTTTATAAGAGGACGAAGAGCAGTCAAACTGATTTATAAGAGGATGAAGAGCAGTCAAACTGATTTAAAAGAGGATGAAGAGCAGTCAAACTGCTTTATAAAAGGATGAAGAGCAGTCAAACTGATTTATAATCGGATGAACAGCAGTCAATAATCGGACGAAGAGCAGTCAAACTGTTATATAGGAGGACGAAGAGCAGTCAAACTGAATTTTAATCGGATGAAGAGCAGTCAAACTGATTTATAAGAGGATGAAGAGCAGTCAAACTGCTTTATAAAAGGATGAAGAGTAGTCAAACTGTTTAATAAAAGACGAAGAGCAGTCAAACTGTTTTATAAGCGGACGAACAGCAGTCAAACTGATTTATAATCGGACGAAGAGCAGTCAAACTGATTTGTAATCGGACGAAGAGCAGTCAAACGGTTTTATAAGAGGATGAAGAGCAGTCAAATTGATTTATAAGAGGATGAAGAGCAGTCAAACTGCTTTATAAAAGGATGAAGACCAGTCAAACTGTTTTATACGAGGATGTAGAGCAGTCAGACTGTTTTACAAGAGGTTGAAGAGCAGTCAACCTGTTTTACAAGAGGATGAAGAGCAGTCAAAATGCTTTATAAAAGGATGAAGAGCAGTCAAACTGATTTATAATCGGACGAAGAGCAGTCAAACGATTTTATAAGAGGATGAAGAGCAGTCAAATTGATTTATAAGAGAATGAAGAGCAGTCAAACTGCTTTATAAAAGGATGAAGAGCAGTCAACCTGTTTTACAAGAGGATGAAGAGCAGTCAAACTGTTTTATAAGAGGATGAAGAGCAGTCAAACTGTTTTATAAGCGGACGAAGAGCAGTCAAACTGATTTATAAGAGGATGAAGAGCAGTCAAACTGATTTATAAGAGGATGAAGAGCAGTCAAACTGATTTATAGGAGGATGAAGAGCAGTCAAACTGTTTTATAAGCGGACGAACAGCAGTCAAACTGATTTATAATCGGACGAAGAGCAGTCAAACTGATTTATAATCGGACGAAGAGCAGTCAAACGGTTTTATAAGAGGATGAAGAGCAGTCAAATTGATTTAAAAGAGGATGAAGAGCAGTCAAACTGCTTTATAAAAGGATGAAGAGCAGTCAAACTGTTTTATACGAGATGTAGATCAGTCAAACTGTTTTACAAGAGAATGAAGAGCAGTCAAACTGTTTTATAAGCGGACGAAGAGCAGTCAAACTGATTTATAAGAGGATGAAGAGCAGTCAAACTGATTTATAATCGGACGAAGAGCAGTCAACCTGTTTTACAAGAGGATGAAGAGCAGTCAAACTGTTTTATAAGAGGATGAAGAGCAGTCAAACCGCTTTATAAAAGGATGAAGAGCAGTCTACTGTTTTATAAGAGGACGAAGAGCAGTCAAAATTATTTATAATCGGATGAAGAGCAGTCAAACAGATTTATAAGAGGATGAAGAGCAGTCAAACTGCTTTAGAAAAGTATGAAGAGCAGTCAAACTGTTTTATAAGAGGACGAAGAGCAGTCAAACTGATTTATAATTGGACGAAGAGCAGTCAAACTGTTCTATACGAGGATGAAGCGCAGTCAAACTGGTTTATAGGAGGATGAAGAGCAGTCAAACTGATTTATAATCGGATGAAGAGCAGTCAAACAGATTTATAAGAGGATGAAGAGCAGTCAAACTGCTTTATAAAAGGATGAAGAGCAGTCAAACTGTTTTATAAGAGGACGAAGAGCAGTCAAACTGATTTATAATCGGATGAACAGCAGTCAATAATCGGACGAAGAGCAGTCAAACTGTTATATAGGAGGTCGAAGAGCAGTCAAACTGAATTATAATCGGATGAAGAGCAGTCAAACTGATTTATAAGAGGATGAAGAGCAGTCAAACTGCTTTATAAAAGGATGAAGAGCAGTCAAACTGTTTATTAAGAGGACGAAGAGCAGTCAAACTGTTTTATAAGCGGACGATCAGCAGTCAAACTGATTTATAATCGGACGAAGAGCAGTCAAACTGATTTATAATCGGACGAAGAGCAGTCAAACGGTTTTATGATAGGATGAAGAGCAGTCAAATTGATTTATAAGAGGATGAAGAGCAGTCAAACGGTTTTTTAAGAGGATGAAGAGCAGTCAAATTGATTTATAAGAGGATGAAGAGCAGTCAAACTGATTTATAATCGGACGAAGAGCAGTCAAACTGATTTATAATAGGACGAAGAGCAGTCAAACGGTTTTATAGGAGGATGAAGAGCAGTCAAATTGATTTATAAGAGGATGAAGAGCAGTCAAACTGCTTTATAAAAGGATGAAGAGCAGTCAAACTGTTTTATAAGAGGACGAAGAGCAGTCAAACTGATTTATAAGAGGATGAAGAGCAGTCAAACTGATTTATAAGAGGATGAAGAGCAGTCAAACTGTTTTATAAGCGGATGAACCGCAGTCAAACTGATTTATAATCGGACGAAGAGCAGTCAAACTGATTTATAAGAGGATGAAGAGCAGTCAAACTGCTTTATAAGAGGATGAAGAGCAGTCAAACTGTTCTATAGGAGGATGAAGCGCAGTCAAACTGGTTTATATGAGGATGAAGAGCAGTCAAACTGCTTTATAAGAGGATGAAGAGCAGTCAAACTGCTTTATTAAACGATGAAGAGCAGTCAAACTGTTTTATAAGAGGACGAAGAGCAGTCAAACTGATTTATAAGAGGATGAAGAGCAGTCAAACTGATTTAAAAGAGGATGAAGAGCAGTCAAACTGCTTTATAAAAGGATGAAGAGCAGTCAAACTGATTTATAATCGGATGAACAGCAGTCAATAATCGGACGAAGAGCAGTCAAACTGTTATATAGGAGGACGAAGAGCAGTCAAACTGAATTATAATCGGATGAAGAGCAGTCAAACTGATTTATAAGAGGATGAAGAGCAGTCAAACTGCTTTATAAAAGGATGAAGAGTAGTCAAACTGTTTAATAAGAGGACGAAGAGCAGTCAAACTGTTTTATAAGCGGACGAACAGCAGTCAAACTGATTTATAATCGGACGAAGAGCAGTCAAACTGATTTGTAATCGGACGAAGAGCAGTCAAACGGTTTTATAAGAGGATGAAGAGCAGTCAAATTGATTTATAAGAGGATGAAGAGCAGTCAAACGGTTTTTTTAAGAGGATGAAGACCAGTCAAATTGATTTATAAGAGGATGAAGAGCAGTCAAACTGATTTATAATCGGACGAAGAGCAGTCAAACTGATTTATAATAGGACGAAGAGCAGTCAAACGGTTTTATAAGAGGATGAAGAGCAGTCAAATTGATTTATAAGAGGATGAAGAGCAGTCAAACTGCTTTATAAAAGGATGAAGAGCAGTCAAACTGTTTTATAAGAGGACGAAGAGCAGTCAAACTGATTTATAAGAGGATGAAGAGCAGTCAAACTGATTTATAAGAGGATGAAGAGCAGTCAAACTGTTTTATAAGCGGATGAACCGCAGTCAAACTGATTTATAATCGGACGAAGAGCAGTCAAACTGATTTATAAGAGGATGAAGAGCAGTCAAACTGCTTTATAAGAGGATGAAGAGCAGTCAAACTGTTCTATAGGAGGATGAAGCGCAGTCAAACTGGTTTATATGAGGATGAAGAGCAGTCAAACTGCTTTATAAGAGGATGAAGAGCAGTCAAACTGCTTTATAAAACGATGAAGAGCAGTCAAACTGTTTTATAAGAGGACGAAGAGCAGTCAAACTGATTTATAAGAGGATGAAGAGCAGTCAAACTGATTTAAAAGAGGATGAAGAGCAGTCAAACTGCTTTATAAAAGAATGAAGAGCAGTCAAACTGATTTATAATCGGATGAACAGCAGTCAATAATCGGACGAAGAGCAGTCAAACTGTTATATAGGAGGACGAAGAGCAGTCAAACTGAATTATAATCGGATGAAGAGCAGTCAAACTGATTTATAAGAGGATGAAGAGCAGTCAAACTGCTTTATAAAAGGATGAAGAGTAGTCAAACTGTTTAATAAGAGGACGAAGAGCAGTCAAACTGTTTTATAAGCGGACGAACAGCAGTCAAAC